>NC_050068.2:41701452-42013713 GCF_009764565.3 Dermochelys coriacea
ACACTGCTTCCATAAATCTCCGATCAACGGCACCGAGACCCACTGCCACCTAAAGTGGAGCACCCACAGGGGCACACATCTTGAAGAACTCCAGTTACTACACAAGGTGAGTAACCTTTCCTTTTTGTCTCTGCCACCAGATTGTTTTTGTTAGAGCAATGCAGAAATATGAGCTTAATATTCAGGGATTACTGTCTTGAACTCATGTTATGATTCTTTTATGGTTATCATTCACAAGTTATAATAAATGTCTGTAACTAAGGTTTAAATTGTTCATTTTGTGGTCAAAATTGGTGTTTCCCTGTCTTTTTTTTTTTTTTTTTTTTTTAGTGCTGAAAGTCTGTGCTTTACTCACCAATTTAGTTTAAAGACAGGGAAGTCTAAATAATTGGTGGTGTTACCTACTGGCTACCATACAGTATGATGCAATACCTGAGAAGAAATTTCAGTCCAAACTCTGAATATCTTTGTGTTTGTGGTATTGTACAAGACTTAAATATTTTCAAAAGACTTGTGAGGCTTCAGTTATGCAGCTACTATTAATTTTAATGCAAATCTCATATTTAAATCCTACCCAACCATTTGAATATGAAGAGGTCACTGTAGTAACTATCTCAACAATTTATTTGTAAATTTCAAGAGGATTTTGTATTCATTTTGAGGATTTGTATTTGCACTCTTCACTTTGCCTTTTTCTTCTTCTTCTAGTATTGGCCTCAGAACTTTAAACATATTGTTAATATATCTGCCTTGATATTAATGTATGGAAATCTAATTTATGATACTGCAATAGCGTAAGAAAATTGTACACTGATTTGCACATTTTCCATTATATGTTTTCCTGTTTTTCAGGTCCAGAAGGGGTCCTTTTTGAACATTCTGTAGAGACACCACTCGTCAGAGCAGAGGCTTTTAAACCACTTAGGTAAGAACTTCTGCATAAAAAAAAGTCTTTTATGTAAAATATAATTATCTACAGATATTCACATTTTCTTTTAGGTAAACATAAATGTGACCATCAGGGCATTCCAACAATATTTACAGTAATTGCTGGTAATACTATTCCCTTTTCGTCCTACTTTGTGACTTATTTATGTTCTATTATTTTGAGGATTCACATAGAGATGAATTTCTGAGATTGATCATTGGTATATATTCATGATGAGTATATTAATGATCACTAAAGTAATGTACTGTTTTTAAAGCTTTTAATTTCCCTTATCTAAACTTGTACTTGACTTTATTTGGAACACTTAAAGTAACATTTACATTTTTCTTTATTACGGTATAGTAGAAGTCGTTTATCTGCATTAAGTTAAAACAATACTTCATCACTGTCCAATAGTTATGTCGTCAAGATTTTTTTTGGACAAATCTTGTACTAGGGAAAAAATGGCCTCCACAGTGGTATTTGGCACAAGCCAATAGAAAACCTCTGCAGAAATGCAGACTTTGAAGGATGTGTGTGGTGGTTCTCAGTCAAGCCACACAACCCAAGGAAAGGATGACTGGCCACTTAAATATAAAAAAGTCCAGCTCTGTAGCATTAAGGAGTATTTTCTGGCAAGAAAATTACTTTAAATGAGTTCTGCACATGTCACGTTACAGATCTCCCTAATCCTGGGATATTGTTCTTTCACACACAGTGCTGTGAATTTTAGGGTATTTTAGCCAAAGCAAATCATGTTTGGATTGTGGTGAGGAGATGAATTCACTCTACATTCAGCATGTGATAGTCTTATACTTAATTTTTAAAGAGCTATGTCAAAGATCAGGGTAAGAGGGAAAGAGACAACTCCTCCACCCACACTAGCTCTCTCATTCACTCACTTCCAGTCTGCTGCTTCAGGAGGGACTCCCTCTTCTGTGGTTTCATTCCCTGGGCTCCTTCTTTACTCTGATCACTATTTTGGGTGGGGGGGGGAAATCTTTAAGGTTCATGGGCCTTTCTTCATGTCACTGGCTGAACTTCCAAACTGGATAGTTAAATTTGAAGAAAAGCCTTCAAGATACTTGAAGTGTACTGAAAAGTTGACCTTCATGGCTAAGCATACCCTCTGCAGTATCTGTTTAGTGAGTTGGCCATGCCAACTAAAAGCACAGGTTCAGCTCTAGAATGTTACCTTGAGTTGCCAGTGCGCAAGTGGAATGACTAAAATCCCAACTAGTTGTCCATGTTCAATATATTGAGTTAGTGGGATCAGAAACTGTTCCAAACTCTATTTATTTAAAATTTATTTTATAATTATAATAGTTTGAGTTTATAAGTTCTGTTTTTCATTGTTTTGGCATCAAGTTATTCCAAATTTAAATCTGTATCTCCCGTTCAGATTAGCTTGATAGGGACCAAGCTATATCACTTACTCCCTCACCTCAAATATCACAATGCCTTTTTAGAGTCTAATTTAATATTCTGCTCTTCATCCTCCTAGTGGTTCTTCTGGTCAAATGATTATATTCTGCAGGCTGTCTCACAGGCTAATGTGATATTAATTGGTTAAGGGTGTAGCAAGTAGTACTAAAGGTACTGAGACTTGAAGAAAAACCATCAGCCTCAAATGTATTTGTGGCCCTGTGTGTCAAAGGTGTTTTAACTGCAAAGAATTTAATGTTCATACCCTTCAATTTATAGCATATGCATTGAGACCTTCATTGTTCTCTGTGTATGTCATTAGGGTTTAGTGCATCAATGTTGACGCAAATGTCTTTCTCAATTACACAGTCTCCTGGATTTGTAACTCTAGTGTTGAATTTCAAAAGAGACTGATTTATTTGATAAGAATTGACAAGTTTGTTAGACCACATCTTCTTGTTGATAAATAATGGAGACAGGGCAGTGCCATTACTCTTGCCTTGGTGTGTGTCTTTTCATTATCCCATGTTCTTTAGAAAGTGAAGCAATACAAATGGAGTCCTTTCCAGATTAAGTGGCTGCATTCATAAGTCTCACTCAGAAGGAAAAGGAGGTGTGGGTTCACTTTTTTTATACCCCTAGTAAGAAGGAAAAGTGGTAGAGAGTTACAGTGCCCATCACCTGTTTTTAATCCCACCTTTCAAATTAGACAAAAGATCATAAAAGCTGCAATAACACAGACCAAAAATCTTCTTAATTTAAGTAAGTTCTAGTTCTAGCCTTTCAAATGCCGAGAGAGAGAGAAATTCTACCTTGAGATGGAAACAGATGCCCTAGTTTTCCTAAAGTTAGAGTCAGAATTCAAACATTCTCTTCATTGTGATGCCAATACTTTTTTTCTTTTATAATTTATAATACTTTGGTGTTCTTCTTCTTTTATACTTTATATCCCTAAATAACATGCAGCTCATGTTTAGAGGTTGTCATTGTAAGGCATATTGTTCATTTCCTATGATATAAATTATTTTTGTTTTCTAATACTAAAGTAATATTTAGACAGTTTTTCACCTGTTACATTTAGATATACAAATCCTTTATAAACCTCAACATAATTTGTCTGAGCTAGGCATTCACATTTTTGGAGTGTGAGATGCTTCAGTTTTTAGGATAACAGTTGTCTACTCTATATGTTCTCCCTGCTGTATAGTTTATCTGTGTGTCCTGCTTATCCAACCTTCTGGGCAGCAATAAGATAGTTACCTAACATCTAAGATCAGAACTAATTTTCATCTGATATTGGCCTTTAAATAGGTGTCTTAGAGCCATACAAGTAGATCTTCTGAGCATAAATCCTATTGGTCAGAGTGAATCACTTTTAGTGCAATCAGTTCTGGGCATTTTGCCAGTACTCTGTCCAAGACTTTTATATCCACGCTCACAAGTGAGGTGAGAATATGACCTACACAGCTCCACACTTTTGTTAAATTTTAATATCACCATAATTATTAACTGTAATAATAATAATGTTCTCAGTATTCCAGAGAGTTGAACCTTTGTCAAAGTTTTATTATAAGTATATTGTACACATAAAATGTTATCAAGGTATCTGAGAAATTCCTATAAAATTAACCATTGAATTATTTTTCCAGATTATGAATTCTTAATGGCCTTCAGGATATTCTGAAGAGGTTTCAAATTCTAGCCCGGTTTTTAACAAGAGATATTGTGTTGGACATTCCTCTGAATCTTTAAATGATAACTTGAGGATGCTCCCTGTTTTGAAAAAATGTCTGTATCTAAGGCTAAAAGGCACCAAGGGAATAGATGTTTATTAGCCTAAGATGTAGTAATCGTACACTTTATAGTACCTTGAGAATATGATTATGCTGAAGTATTTTATCACCCCCTCACATTGTACTTAGTTACTGTAAATCTATCTGCTGTGATTGGCTGCTGCTATCAGAACTCTCCATGTAAATGTTCACAACAAATATGGCCCCCACAGCACTCTTCTTAGTATTTCCTCCCCAATGATGAAGGCTTAGCCCCTTTCCCGCCCAGTAAAATGACTTTGTTTTGTAAACCGATTATATGCTTGTATGAGTTAAATGCGTAATAGGGTGGGGATAGGGTCAGAAACTGAAGTAGTCATGTTTCTTATGGATATATAGATAATAATTCTGAGGGAAACACACAGAGAGCTGTATAGTGGCTAACCAGAGAGAATGATTTGTAAAATCATTGTTTGATTATTGCAATAATACAAATGCCTACATGCTAACTGCCTAATAATGGCTCTCAATTAATCAAAGTACAGGGATTAGTATTTTTCGTCATAATGCAAATTAGAAACATCAACCAATCACAGTGGAATGAATTACATAACTGAAAAGTAATTCTACAATTGTGTCTCAGTAACTGTATAGCATTTCTGTTCTCTGATGGTGAGACAATTCCATTGCAGTATAATTTTTATAAACACTGTCATTAATTTGCTTGGTGTATATTCATGCTTATATACTTTTTCATTCTCAGGTTGGTTAAAAAAACATGAAGTACTTCGTTATTGCAGTTTGAATTATTCTGTTCTCTTCAGTTAGTGCACTAATAAAATCTATGAAAAGAGTTAAAATAGCTGGTATTTTCTATCTTTCCAGGGACACCACTTCTGGTCATGTAATTAAGAAATACCTCAATTTGTCTCTGTTAGAAGCTGGGTACCAATTTTACATACTTCTGCACATTGATTATATTTGAAAATACTTTGAGTTCTAATGTGAAAAGAATTTTTCCAGGTATACTACTTTTGTTCTGTTATGGCCTACAAGTTATACAGCTATTTTTTTTAGATTAATCTAATTATAATAGTAAAACTCTGACTTACTAAGTGAGGTTGCATTTTCTAGTTTCATTGCTATTCTTCAACTCATTTCTAATATTTCGTCTCATCATCTATATTCCCAACACCTTTTCAGAGTCTCTTGAAATATATTTTTAAACACTGTCTCTCACATGCTTGATTAGGTCCTATTTTAATGCTGTTTATTTTTATTTCTTGAGACATATTCGGATCATTAGGTAAAGTGGGTGAATATAAAACATTCATTTCATATAGGTAAGAGTTTTTTGTGGTCCACCATTGTCATGATAGAAAGAGAACAACATAGGACAAAACAGGCCTATTCACTGATTTTCCTTGAGTAGTATATCTCACTGCAGAGTTGTGTTTGATCCAGTAGAGACATGGAGTTAGTCTAGAGCTGTCAATCCCAATGACAAATGCCTCAAAGCACTGTCCCCTTTTTATATATGTCCTGAAGTTCTGCTGCCATGGAATCTATGATGCAATATCAGACTCCCTTTCCAGTGAGGAATTAAATCTTATTTGTCTCATTTTAGAGACATTTATTAATTTTTTTAATTTTCAAATTATCATCTTATGTGTTGGGGGCAGTCACTTTTAGCAACTTATGCCTATTTTTGACAACTATAAACTACCTGCAAAGCTCTGTCTAATAGGCTCTTTGTTAAGAATTGCAAAAAGAAAAGGAGTACTTGTGGCACCTTAGAGACTAACAAATTTATTAGAGCATAAGCTTTCGTGAGCTACAGCTCACTTCATCGGATGCATTTGGTGGAAAAAACAGAGGAGAGATTTATATACACACACACAGAGAACATGAAACAATGGGTTTATCATACACACTGTAAGGAGAGTGATCATTTAAGATAAGCCATCACCAACAGCAGGGGGGGGAAAGGAGGAAAACCTTTCATGGTGACAAGCAGGTAGGCTAATTCCAGCAGTTAACAAGAATATCAGAGGAACCGTGGGGGGTGGGGTGGGAGGGAGAAATACCATGGGGAAATAGTTTTACTTTGTGTAATGACTCATCCATTCCCAGTCTCTATTCAAGCCTAAGTTAATTGTATCCAGTTTGCAAATTAATTCCAATTCAGCAGTCTCTCGTTGGAGTCTGTTTTTGAAGCTTTTTTGTTGAAGTATAGCCACTCTTAGGTCTGTGATCGAGTGATCGAGCTTTCATCCAGATCATACCACTCGATCCATTGTCTACAGCCAAGCGCTACGATATAACCGCATTTGCTCCAACCCCTCAGACAGAGACAAACACCTACAAGATCTCTATCATGCATTCCTACAACTACAATACCCACCTGCTGAAGTGAAGAAACAGATTGACAGAGCCAGAAGAGTACCCAGAAGTCACCTACTACAGGACAGGCCCAACAAAGAAAACAACAGAACGCCACTAGCCATCACCTTCAGCCCCCAACTAAAACCTCTCCAACGCATCATCAAGGATCTACAACCTATCCTGAAGGACGAGCCATCGCTCTCTCAGATCTTGGGAGACAGACCAGTCCTTGCTTACAGACAGCCCCCCAATCTGAAGCAAATACTCACCAGCAAGCACACACCACACAACAGAACCACTAACCCAGGAACCTATCCTTGCAACAAAGCCCGTTGCCAACTCTGTCCACATATCTATTCAGGGGATACCATCATAGGGCCTAATCACATCAGCCACACTACCAGAGGCTCGTTCACCTGCGCATCTACCAATGTGATATATGCCATCATGTGCCAGCAATGCCCCTCTGCCATGTACATTGGCCAAACTGGACAGTCTCTACGTAAAAGAATGAATGGACACAAATCAGACGTCAAGAATTATAACATTCAAAAACCAGTTGGAGAACACTTCAATCTCTCTGGTCACTCGATCACAGACCTAAGAGTGGCTATACTTCAACAAAAAAGCTTCAAAAACAGACTCCAACGAGAGACTGCTGAATTGGAATTAATTTGCAAACTGGATACAATGAACTTAGGCTTGAATAGAGACTGGGAATGGATGAGTCATTACACAAAGTAAAACTATTTCCCCATGGTATTTCTCCCTCCCACCCCACCCCCCACTGTTCCTCTGATATTCTTGTTAACTGCTGGAATTAGCCTACCTGCTTGTCACCATGAAAGGTTTTCCTCCTTTCCCCCCCCTGCTGTGGGTGATGGCTTATCTTAAGTGATCACTCTCCTTACAGTGTGTATGATAAACCCATTGTTTCATGTTCTCTGTGTGTGTGTATATAAATCTCTCCTCTGTTTTTTCCACCAAATGCATCCGATGAAGTGAGCTGTAGCTCACGAAAGCTTATGCTCTAATAAATTTGTTAGTCTCTAAGGTGCCACAAGTACTCCTTTTCTTTTTGCGAATACAGACTAACACGGCTGCTACTCTGAAACCTGTTAAGAATTGCAGTCTGTATCATCTTAAATATAAATTAACAAATATAGTAGGTATTGACTAAAAGGTGGAGTCAATTGTTTGACTACACTCATGGTTCATTCTTAAAAATGTTTGAGACCAAATAACTGGACTTAGCCAAATTTATTGTCTAAAGACAAAGCAGTAAAATACAAAAAGGAGACATACATACTCTCATTCCAGGAAGCAAATCTTATCACACAGCATGTTTACCTTCCATAGAAGGTATGTTTCTAAGATATGCATTTCAGCTAGTAGTATTTATAGTATGATTTTACAAGTTACAAAACTCTTTACTCAACACTAAAATCTAACCCACTAGTTCTATACTTTCCTTATCTCCTCTTTTGGATACCAGCTGGGTGTAGAGGTATATCCCAATCTGTGCTAGGACATACCATTCATGCATAATGTAACTTTTTGCATAATACTCATTAATGTGGTGTATATTACGCCTAACATATGTGTATTGGCTAACATAGGTCAAGTTTTTCTTTCATGCCTGAGAGTAAATGTCTTTATTTTTGTTTTTATTACTTTGTATGAAGTTTTGGTTAGTCTTGGTTGATTTACAGGTTATAACATAAGTATACATTTGTTATCATAATATAGAAACACACACACACACACACACACACACTGCACAAACAACTAACTTTCAGAGGTTTTATAAGTAAGTTTGTATAACTTATAATGTTCAAAATTTAAATATCTTCTATTCAGTAAAGAAAAATTTGCTTACACAGTAAAAAAATGCATGACAATTTTAAACTGGGAGTGAATATTTACAACAGAATTATAAACTTCTGAAAATAAAGGTTCAGAATGGAAATACTAATAGAACTTTTAACTATAGTAGTACAAATAGTACCTTTAATAGAGAGTAAACCTTTATGACGGAATATGTTGCATTATAGTATAATTAAAGTCATTCAAAAGCTATGCTGGAAGCATCTGTGAAATGCCAGATTCAATCACATTCACTGGAACCTCTGTCTTTTTTTAATTACCTTGAAAGTCAGCACATTGGAAAATTGAGGTCATCACAGAAACCTCTTTTGAAATAGCTTTGCTTATCACTCTTTACCATAACTGTCTGCTTAAGAGAAGCTGAAGGTTTCATTTTAATCGTATCTGGGTCCTGATCTTTATTCCTCACCCTTTGTAACACTACTGCACTGAGTGACAGTGGCGAAATAGATGGAAAAGACCTCTGTATTTAAGATGGGTGGAAAAGTAGCAAACCAATCACCAAGCTGTTATGATCATAACTGGTACCTTTTGACTAGCTGATTAACGTTATTTAAAATTGCTTTACAGCCTTTTGAAGGTGTCATTAGAACTCAATGCTGTTTTAGAATCAAGAAGATCTTGTAAATTTATTTGCCCCAGGACTCTGAATGTTTTAGTTGCATTACTTACGTAAAGTATAACTCAGTTAATCATAATCCTTGAAGCTCAATCATGTCAATGTTCTGCCATACAAAGCTCACTTGGAAAATGTGCATTCCCCAGACCTGTCTGCCTATGGATCAACTCTTTCCTATTCATCAGTAGCATGGGGAATCAGCTGACTGTGCTGCATCATTCTCTCTGACCCCTGAGCACCACAGATAAGCTCTATCTGAAACCCTTTTTGTTACTTCTATTTAGAACTCAAATGGACTCTCAAATAAAAGAATGCACAAGCTGCAGGTGCATAACTCAGAAAACCCTTTATTATGTTATTCTTCTCTTAAGCACACAGAATAAATTTGTTAGTCTCTAAGGTGCCACCGGTACTCCTTTTCTTTTTGCGAATACAGACTAACACGGCTGCTACTCTGAAACCTGAGACTTAAGATAGTTCTTGCCATACTTATGTATTTTAAGGGACACTGTTAAGACCGACCCGTTCTTCTGATGGGTGACCTTATTTTATCCGTACTGGTTCATACATCATTCCAGTCCAACAATTTATCAAGCAATATACAAAAAGACAAATGTATGGAAGTATGCCCACAGATTAAAAGGAAGAGAAGAGAACGTGTAGACTGATATATGAGTATAGAATTTTGTGGCTCTTCAAGACAAATATCCCATTCAGGAAATATGTGTGGGTGCACGGGGCAAATAGCACAGTATAGCACTGAGAGGGATGAGTAAAGCCTGTGTAAAATGGTTTTCAAGTATAATTGAAGTCAATACAAAATGACATCTAAGTAGACCATATTTTCTAAAATAAAATTTTTTGAAATTTAGAGTCAGAATTTTAAAGTTAAACATGTCCAATTTTACATTATTGAAGGCACAAATCAAGCATTGTGCATTCAGGTGACACACCATCTTTCTAAAAATATGCATTGCTCCAAACAGAAGTTAAGGGCTTGATGAAAGAATTACTGAGTGAAATTTTTGTTCAGGACGTCAGACTAGATAATCATAATAGTCTTTTCTGGCCTTAAAGTCTATAAACCTATTAATCAATTAGGCATACAAATAGTTGTGTTCTATTTGCCTGTGCATATCTAGTTTTTGCATATATAAGTTAGGCACATGCAAAAGTACATATACAATTGTGTGTACCTAACTTTAAAAATATGGCCTCTTACATCCTTACTGCTTACATCAGCAGTGAATTTGGCTTCTGAAGTTGATGGAGTTGTTTTATGGCAAAATAAAATAGAAGACAATAAGAAATTATTGGGTAATTCATCATGCAAATACATGTTGCAGGGTTCAAATCTGAATAGAGTAGGATGTGAAAGGGAAATAAATAGTGCTAAACATAAGAGTATGCAAATAATATTGACTTATTCAAATACGTTGCTAGTTAATCATAGTATAATCAGTTCAACTGGAAGTGTTTCTTGTCATGACAATTTACCTTTAGTAAACAGAGAACTGAAGCATGAATGTGGAGGATTTGAAAGTACAACAGTGAAAAGGTCAAAGATTAGCTATGATATGGAGAACAACCTCAGTTTTATATGTGAACAATTACATTTCAATGGAATTACGTCATGGAGATAAAATGCTACAACTGAAAGTGGCATGGGTCATCTGAAACACTGAGCACAAGTGAAAAGAATTGCCCTTAGTAAAGCATATTGACATATATCGGATTCATAGTTTTGTTTGGCGTTTTTTGTTGGTTTGTTGCTTTTAGGTTTTTTATTTGTTTTGTTTTGTTTTAAAGTCACCTAAAATATTGCCATAATTGAGTACAAATCAATAGTATTTATCGTATAAAACAATAATCATTGACTAACAGCTTTTTCAATAAAAAGAAATTTGAGAATAGCTCTCTTATAATTCAAGATTTTTCTATCGAATAAAAATGTGTGTGCTAAGAGTATATTCATTATCAAACTCAGTGTGTAACTCATTGTAGTGAGGTCTGTTAGTATTGCAGAGTGTTGCTGGTTTTGGGAGCTCCTCTGTACTTGGCACCAGCAGACAGGGCAGCTTGCTGATTCAGCAGACCTCAATGTTAATCATAAAAAAAAGACCACAGCATGCTTGGTTCAGTGGCGAAGGCGCTTGGTGAGGTTTATTTTCAGCAAAGCCCTGTCCAACAGGTCACAGGGACACTAACATATGTATGCCCATGACAAGGTTAAAGCTCAGTCAACATAACAGGCCAATACAAAGATGACCCTCCTATGACTTTTCCTTTTAAACATTGGTACAAACACATTACATATTACATTCTATATGCTTTTTTCAGAGTAGCAGCCGTGTTAGTCTGTATTCGCAAAAAGAAAAGGAGTACTTGTGGCACCTTAGAGACTAACAAATTTATTAGAGCATAAGCTTTCGTGAGCTACAGCTCCGATGAAGTGAGCTGTAGCTCACGAAAGCTTATGCTCTAATAAATTTGTTAGTCTCTAAGGTGCCACAAGTACTCCTTTTCTATATGCTTTTTGTTATTATCTTGTACTTTATACCTGCTAATTCGAACAAAACAATCTCATCCATTATCCTGTCATCTCCTCTTTATCTTTACAAAGGGTCAGTGAGTTCTTGTACCATCTCTTAAGTATGTGTTTGTGTTTCTGTACCATTCTCTCATCAAGAATGTGCTTTCTTGTTTAACTAATGCCTGTAGTGTTACTATTCTGCCAAGGTCATGCCAACTTTGGTTCACCTTCTTTGGTTCATACTTTTATTCATGCCTAAGATTCCAGCGAGTCTACAAGGTCTAGGGCTTATAGACTCCATCAAAGAGGCCTGTTCTAAAAACTTGAAGGTGATGGTGGCCAGGAGGTGGTAGATGAGGCTAGGAGGGGAGTTCTTTACTGTGAGATAAGCTTTCAAAAATTATTTTTTAGCTTTAGCAAAATAATTTTTTACGTCAATCTCACTTTTGGTGCATATGCACCCTGTGTTTGAATCAGGAACTTTCTAGCAAGCACACTGGGGTTTGGGGCCATGCCTACACCCTGCCTTTCCTTGCTCCCTTTACTGCCAAGGCCATAAAGGGCCATACAAACCCAACTGACCCTCAGTTTCCTCTTACTACCCATGGTAGTGATTTGGAACTGTGATGTCATCCTTGCTTCTCATTAGCAACTAATTAGTCTTTTATAAATATTGTATATAGATTTAGTTTATTAGTTTATAATTAGTTAATTAATAGCTTTTCTGCCCATTGGCAGCTTTCCATTCCTCCTTTTATCCCAGAGAATCTCCTTAGGTGTTTGTGCCTTATGAGTATGGTAGATACTATGTCCTCTGGGTTTAAGTTCTGCCCTTCCTGCAACAGGCCCTTCCTTTAACTGATGGCCACAGCAGGTGCCTTTTCTGCTCAGGGGAATCTCATATCTCTGATCATTCTTCAATTTGCAGATCCTTATATACTACAACCAGAAAGTCAATGGAATCTCACCTAAAATTGTTCCTGTTAGAGCAATAAATGAGAGGTACCTCAGATCCTGACAGGCCTTCCCTTGATTCAAAACAATGTCCCCTAAGCCAGAAATTTAATTCCCTCAGTGCTACAGTAAGTAGAGAGGTTTCAGAATAGCAGCCGTGTTAGTCTGTATTCGCAAAAAGAAAAGGAGTACTTTTGGCACCTCAGAGACTAACAAATTTATTTGAGCATAAGCTTTCATGAGCTATAGCTCACTTCATTGGATGCATGTAAGTAGAAACTCCACTCACTCAGCTCCAGCTCTTGAGAACAGGCCTCAAGATCCTCAGGACATCATCTGTGTGGGACCCAGGACTGAAGCTACCAGACAAGGTAGATCCGAGGAACAATCTAAGGTCAGACCACACCACCATTGTCCTTCTCCAGAATGGGGTAAAGAAAATAAATCTAAGTGGAGGCTGGAACCCTCTCATTCTGAAAAATTTTCTGAGATTCATCCTAACGATAAAATTCATCATTTCAAAACTATAAGTGAACCTTGTGTGGCAATTTTATTAATATTTCACATTTGAATTTTCACTCTATTACAGAGTGATAGTGATGCAAAGTAGAAAATATTTGTTGATGTACTTCTAGAAACCTTAGCAAGTGGACAAATAATTTTATTCTTAAGAATATGCATCATACATCTGAGTTAAAAATTGAATAATTTACTTAAAATGTATATGTAAATGATACTAAAATATAATTGTAATGGTCCCATTCATCAAAAATATGTATTTGATTTTCATTATTTGCAAGCTGAAATAACCTGGTTATATTTTTTGTTTACTAAGTTTCTAAGATATAAGATAAATGTAATGTACATCATAAATATTTTAAATATTGGAATGGTTTCAGCTCGTATTTACATACACTGGAGCAACCCTATTAAAGAATTTATCAATAGTAAAATGTATTAGAATATTTAGATCTATATGCCAGTGATTGATGATTTGCTAAGACATCTGATGACTGTGTTTGTCTATGAGTTAGGTAATAGAAATTAATCTTATTTCTTGCATACTAGCAAGGTGGACCTCACTATACTGTGTGGGGGAGATGTCTCCAGATCTATGTTGCTGAGAAACATGGTCAATCTAACAAATAGACCTCTATATGGTTCTATATTTAGAAGATTAAATGTCCCTTGTTCCATATGCCAAACAAATAACTGGCTTTTTATATATTCTCCAGATTGATTGTACACAAAATGATAGTCAAATTGAGAACTGATGCATATATGTATGAGGCTCCATTCTCCACTGCAACCCAAGCTCCCCTCAGCATAGGAATGGTATAGAGACAGGATGGGAGTTAGTTATGGCTTCCTGATACAGCACTGACCTAGCAGTGGCATTAGTTAGAGGATCTAAGGGGCTGCACTGGCTTAATAA
Source organism: Dermochelys coriacea (assembly GCF_009764565.3). Lineage (NCBI taxonomy): Eukaryota > Metazoa > Chordata > Testudines > Dermochelyidae > Dermochelys > Dermochelys coriacea. Next base: position 41,715,391 of record NC_050068.2, read on the forward strand.
TGTTCATACAGTTTACTGTCTTATTTCATAAATTAGTTTTGGAAAAATCCAAAGAAAAAGACTTGCTGGTTTAAACTTTCTTCTCATTTATTCTGTGTTGTGTCTCCATCTGTTTCATCATGTGATGGAGCCACATAATAGAGACTTGTTACATTATGACTAAGGTCCTATGCAATTCACGATATTGCAGAAATTGCAGCTCCCGCAATATTAGGCTTCCACTGCAGTTTTGATAGTGAGAGCCGTGCCGTGCACGGGCTGACAGTGGGAGACCTGGCCACCCCGGGCAGCCGACAACAGGAGCCCCTGCTGTCAGCCCCAAGTGGCAAACAGCAAAAGCCCCAGCTGTCAGTCCATAGCTCCCCCAGGCAGCAGGAGCTCCTGCTGTCAGCACCGTTCACGGCGGGACTCCCACTCTCAGCTTTTCCAAATTACCGCAAATAATAAAAGTCAATTATTACTTTTCCGCCATTTTCCATGTCTTGTCCACAACTCAGCTTCAATTATTTGACAATAATTCAAGTAGGACCTGAATTCTGATATCATCATGCAATATATTAACTAAAATTCTTAAAACAAATTTCCATCTCTTCTCAATAGAGGTTTACAAATATATCCCCCATGTAGCAAAGAGAGAAATAGACTCTAAATCTTAAAATCTTCACTGATTACATTAAGATCTTGTCATTTACTATCAGCATCACGATCTAATCAAACAGTGTTAAGGAATTTATCGGATATTATGAGTTTGTACTATTTCTTACTCCATTGCAATAGTATAATATTCCTTTACAGTAGATCTTCTGGTATATTCAAGAATATAATCAGATACTATAATTGCACTTTTTTACATTGAAGTACTTGAATGTAAAGTATACAAGAAGGCAAATATTTTCAAACGTGACTAGTGATTTTGGATGCCTCTGTTTTTGAGTACCTAATCAGAGATACTATCAAGGGGCTTGATTTTCAAATGGTGCATACTTAACATTTTCTGAAAATGAGAGCCTTTTAAGCTGTCTCCAATTGAGCACCACAAAATTCAGGTGCCCAAAATTACAGATCACTAGTGACAATATTTGCTGTGGTTTCTCTTAATCACTCCACAGTTCACATATAGACCTTTAATTTTAGCAGATTACAAATATTGGAGTTTTAATTTGATACAGAAGTGAGAAGACTGCTTTTGGCATTTTCTTTGATAATGTGTTGTAGCAGTTATTTGGCATCTTGCAAAATCATTTTTATTTTTAGATTTTTAGGTAACAAATCACTGCATTTAAATTCTAATCAATGTACACAGATTGAAACAAACTAGCAGTTTGTCTGTCCAAATCCCATTCAATTGGGAAACTGTGTAAATATCTTAATATATAGGTATTCAAGTAATATTTCCCATGAAAACAATATCTTCCAAATAGTCACATGGCATTCTGCAATATTCAAGCTGAGACGGTGAAAATACTAGTGGAAAAGACACTTTATTGGCTCTGCTGTGCTGTAGCCATGACTATGGCTCCTAGGTGCTGTGATAATACAAATAACAACACCATCAACAACAATTCCCCCATCCCCTCACAACTGTTTAGATTTCTTTTTAAAGTAATAATTTTGATAAAATCCCCACAATGAAACTTTCTAAAGATGTTATGCCATGAGCTTTAAAACTTGTATAAATCTGAAGTTTCATCAGTTCCGCTCTTTAGTCAAAGAATATAAGACAACGTTAGAATAGATAAAGGTCATGTGTCTTTGGTTACCCTTGTTTGTTTTTCCTTTCTTATATATTAGTATTTTGTCCAATAAGTCATGTAATTCTCCTCTGAACACTTCTCTAAAAGTAATATCAGGGCAGAATTTCCACTTCTGGATCTCCAGTTTTGAGTACAAGTCACACAGAAAACTACCCTATCCCATAACTCTGTGGTTGAATTATTGATTCCAAGGCTAACATCCATGACTGCTATGAGAAGTCAAGCCTCCACATACTTAAAGAACCAGCCAGTAGCACCACTGTCATCAAACTGACAGGATTATCACCATGTTGTATCTGTATCTGACTGCCTTTAGAGGCTTGTAAACATGGAACCCTGCAGTGCACCAGTGTCCTGCTGAATCAGTGCAATAGCACTTGGAACTATTGGTGCCAAACTTCTATGGTGAATCAGTGCACTGCTGGGTTGGCACATTAGAGCCCAGAGTTGATGGTGCTGGGCCTCTGGACCCCTGGTAAGCACACTGGCTCCTGTAGCTGTCAGGATCAAATCCCTTTAATTTACTGACACCCTGCTGAGATTATATCTTAGCTGCTGGTGCTGCACTCCATTTAGCTCACAGATGCTTTACTGTATTTGCAGAACTTCATTTAATCAGTACCTGAGTTTGTCAGATCCAGGCTCCAGTTAGTGCATTGGACTTCATTCCAAAATTTAATCCCATCCCACCACCATTTCTTGTCAGTATGGTTGATGAGTATCCTAACTGGCCCTCAGGTATAAGCACACAACAGAGTCTCACATATTGCGTCAGGGTAGCATACAGCCTCCAAGCTTCTCTGGTTTGATAGTAGTTCAGAGCTAAACTCCCATGAGGAATGGGCTTCAAAATGCTACCCACTGTTGTTGCCGTATGCACAGTGCCTACCTGAGATGAGAACTCATTCAGTAGGACTTTTCATCCAGATAAGGTCTCCTTCTGAGCAATAACTGAAGTGGCCCTGTATTCATTATGGGCTTTCAGACTGTATTCAGAAAATGGTCCTGATTCCCTCTGTCAGTCCAGCCACTCTTTAAATTATTTCCTTCTTCAAAATCCTCCATTTGCTTCTTCTTACCTTCTGCATCAAATTCAGGCTTCTTTTCAATCCTCACATTCTTGACTGTGCCCAACTCTACCCTGCTTACGTTTCTGCTAACATTTTTTATTTCCCACAGTTGTTCTTTTGACTCCACCAGTGAGTTGTGCATTACTTTCTTTCTGTGGCTTTGTGTCTTCTTCCATTCTGCTGTCTAAGTCAGGGATCGTCTCTATATTTCCAGTGTTCCAAATACCAATCATTTCTACTTTCAAATCCCTTCTCATAAATCACTTCCTCCTAAAAGACAGCAGATGCTAATCTGTATCAGTAAAAATGCTGTCATCTCCCCCTCCCCTTATAAACTATGACAAAAACTCCATAAAAGAGAACCTTTGTCTTGAATTTCCCAGTGTGTTATGTGTTTAATTTGTGTTGTCTGTCTATCATAGAATATTATGGTAGGAAGAGACCTCAGGAGGTCATCTAGTCCAATCCCCTGCTCCAAACAGGACACCAACACCAACTAAGCATCAAAGGGGTAGCCGTGTTAGTCTGGATCTGTAAAAGCGGCAAAGATTCCTGTGCACCTTATAAACTAACAGATGTATTGGAGCATAAGCTTTCGTGGGTGAATATCCATTTTGTTGGATGCATGTAGTGACCAACTAAATTAAGCTAGCCAAGGTTTTGTCAAGGAGTTTTTCACCCCAGCTAGGACTTGAACCCACAATCTCTGGTTTAGGAAGCCAATTCGTCATCCATTAGGTCACTGGGGCCCTGCCAAGGTTTTGTCAAGCTGGCCCTTAAAAACCTATAAGTATGGAGATTCCACCACGTCCCTAACCCATTCCAGTGCTTCACCACCCACCTAGTGAAATAGCATTTCCTAATAGCCAACCTAGACCTCCCCACTGCAACTTGAGACCATTGCTTCTTGTTCTGTCATCTGCCACCACTGAGAACAGCCCAGCTCCATCCTCTTTGGAACCCCCCTTCAAGTCGTTGAAGGCTGCTATCAAATCCCCCCTTCACTCTTCTCTTCTGCAGACTAAATAAACCCAGTTCCCTCAGCCTCTCCTCATAAATCATGTGCCTCAGCCCCTAATCATTTTTGTTGCCCTCTGCTGAACTCTCTCCAATTTGTCCACATCCCTTCTGTAGAGGGGGGACCAAAACTGGACACAATACTCTAGGTGTGGCATCACCAGTGCCGAATAGAAGGGAATAATCATTTCTCTCAATCTGCTGGCAATGCTCCTACTAATACAGCCCAATATGCCATTGGCTTTCTTGGCAACGAGGGTGCACTGCTGACTCATATTCAGCTTTTCATCCACTGTAATCCCCAGGTCCTTTTCTGCAGAACTGCTGCTTAGCCAGTCAGTCCCCAGCCTGTAGCAGTGCATGGGATTCTTCTTTCCTAAGTTCAGGACTCTGCACTTGTCCTTGTTGAACCTAGTCATATTTCTTTTGGCCCAATCCTCCAATTTGTCTAGGTCACTCTGGACTCCTGCAAGCTCCTCAGGGTGGAGACACAAATCCCCATGCTATTGTGACTTCAAGCTGCAACACCAATCTAGGGAATAGGTGCAACCATTAGTCTGTTGTCGTGTGTGGCTATGATAGCCTGAGATACAGGAGGGGGCAGAAAAATTATTCATCCTGGTGTTTTTATTTTGTGGATCTAGATGTCCTCAGAAAAGAAGACAATAGAATCTCTTGTACTAGCCCTGGTCCTGATTGGCTAGGGAATGCCAGCACCAGTGCTGGAGGCATATAGCGTAGTGTCCCTTGTATAGTTTCCTTCTATTCTCTCTCATCATCTCCATTCAGAATCTTTCCTTCAGTCAAACATAAAATTTAAATTCACCACCCAGGTTTTTTACAAGTAGCACTTACTGGCTCAGATAGGTAGCCAATCACCTGGTATCCTGTTGAGCAGCTTCTCCTCATCACCTGTTGCCTCTTCCAAGCCAGATGCTCTTTCAGTGAGAAGGGAGCTAAATGTTTTAATTCCCTTATCCCACCACAGTGTGGATGTGAACCCTGCTTATCTTCTCTCTGCACCTTAATTACAAAGCAGGTAAGTTAGAAGTGGGACCCAGTTGTTTGGGAGGTCTGCCACTTATGCACTCTGTCATGAATGAGTAAAGAGGAATGTATAAATATTAAATGCAAGAAATGAAGGTTACTTACTTGTAATTGGAGTTCTACTAGATATACTTTGCACATTCACATTCTTGGGATGCACCAACAGGTGCAGCTTGGATGGTGGATCCTTCTCATAGTAATGCCTACAGAGTGCACACATGCACTTCCTGCTATAACCGTCAGCTTTTAAACATGTTCTGAGGACATGACTATAAAAGGGAGCGTGGTGCTAGTTGTCACCTCAGTTCCTTCCACCACTAATGAAGACTCCAGGGGTATTTTTCAATTAGGAACCTGCAGAAGAGGGGAAAGTGGGAAGGAAGTGTGAAAATGTGGAGTCCATCTCAAAGAACTCTGGTTACAAGTGAATAACCTTCATTTCTTCTTCAAGCGTCCTCTGCATATTCCCAGCCTTGGGATAATTTGGCAAGCAGTATTCCAAGGATGGATGGAGAGACATAGAGTCCTCATTAAATAATGACTAAAGCACCACTCAGCCAAACTGTGTGTCAGAGCTGGCTGCCAAATCTAATGCATAATATTTACTGAAAGTTTGAATTGAACTCCAAAGGGCCAGCTTTACATATTTCAATAAGAAGAATATGTCTAGCACATCGTACAAACACAATAACTGCCCTAGTACATTGAGCTCTAAGACTGTCAGGAGTAAAGAGGGAAGAATTCTTATAATTCTCTTCTATATACTGTCTGATCCATCTAGACAAAGACTGGGCAGACATAGCTTGTCCTTTACAGTGACCAGCATACAATATAAACAACTCAGGAGAGGGTGTTCAGTTCTGTGCAGGTGATATGATAGTGCTCCTTTTGCATCTAAAGAATGCAGTCTGGATTCACCATTATGTGTGTGGGGTTTGTGAAAGAATACTGGTAAACTAAGATACTAACTAACATGAAAGTCTGAAATGACTTGAAGAAGGAATCTGGGGTGAGGTCTAAGAATCACCTTGGACTTATAAAAAGAGGTATAAGGAAGGTCCGCCATTAGAGCATGTAGTTCACTAGTTCTTCTAACAGATGTGATTGCTATTATGAAAGCTGTCTTTATAGAAAGATAAAATAAAGAACATTCTGAGAAAGGTTCAGATGGAACAGACATAAACTGTGTTAACACTAAGTTTAAATCCCATAGGAACTGGATTTCGTATTGGTGGATACAAATTCAATAAACCCTTTAAAAATCTTTTAACACAGCTGTGTGAGAAAATAGATTTACTATAATAAATATATGAAAAGGTGCTATTGCTGCTAAATGGACTTTAATCAAAGAACTAGACAAATCCATAGCTTTAAGGGGAATAAATAATCCAAGGTATACTGAGCAGGAGCAGAGACTGGGTCAATGCCTTTATTAGACACCCATATAGCAAATCAATTTCACTTCAAGTACATTTTTTAGTGGCCTGCTTCCCAGAATAAATTAAAATATGTTTTACCTCAATAATAGAACAAGACTTTTCTAAATCTATCAAAGTCCTATTTCCCCAGCTGTTAGATGCAATGAGTGTGGATCTGGTTGAAAGACTTTCCCTCCCTGCTGGGACAGTAGGTACATTGTCACCAGAAGCATCTTTATTCCCTTGGGATAGGAGTAAATTGGTGAACCATTGGTGTCTTGGCCACACTGGAGCAATTAGGATCATATTGGCCGAGTCCTGTCTTACTTTCTTTAACTTTAGTGAAAATGCATAAATGAGGAATAAGGAAATGCATAAATTATACCCCTTCCCCAATCAAGGAGGAATGTATCTGTCATTGACTGTCTGAGCATGCTCTTAAACAAAAACAGGAACACTTGGTAAACAGTCCAGGAAGCCCCAAAGATTGAAAATGTCCTGAATCACAAAATCTTTTAGAGACCACTCATGCATTGGTGAGGAATCCCCGCTCAGGAGATCTGCAATTTCGGTGTGGTTTCACACTACATGTGAACCAACTGGATAAATGTTATGTAGGCTATACCAGTCCCAAAGCGTTGTCACCTCCTTGCAGAGCTGAGACAAATGAGCTCCTTCCTGTTTGTTTACATAATGCATCACTGATATATTGTCTGTGGATACTTGAACGACTGACTTGCACTTGTGGGAGGAAGGATTTGAGAGCCAGATGAAAGCTCTCAGTTCTAACACATTTTGGTGGTTCCAAAAGACTATGAATGAAAAATTTGTTGAGATATGTTCCCCAACCCATTTTGGAAGCAGGAGTAGGAGGTGTAAGAACTCTGACTTAGATCTTTGGACCATTGCTGCCACAACAAGCGTATTAGGTGGAGGGTGAACACTTTGCTCCCCATCAGGAAGGTGAGAGGCCTTTATTATTGAAATAATTTGTTTGGCGGGGGGGAAGTACAGTGCAAATAAGAACAAGATTTCAATTCTTTTTCCTGTTTACAACCTTAAGGGAATAAATTAGTTAAGAAAATATCAAAGCCATTATATTATTCATTTTCTTTAAAACTGACTATTTTTTAAAGGACACAGGCAGGAAGGGTTGTGTTCAGTATCACACAGTGTAACTACGGCTGAGGGCCTAACATTGGGTCTGTTATCATCAAGCAGAACTAGCTAATAATGCAGGTGTAAAAGGTGCACAAGGGTGTGATCTTGAAAGGTACTAATGCTCTCACATGACCTGGTGAAGTGAGCTGTAGCTCACGAAAGCTTATGCTCAAATAAATTTGTTAGTCTCTAAGGTGCCACAAGTACTCCTTTTCTTTTTGGTCCTAACTAAATAATCACAGAAAGAAGCAAAAAGAAAAGGAGTACTTGTGGCACCTTAGAGACTAACAAATTTATTAGAGCATAAGCTTTCGTGAGCTACAGCTCACTTCATCGGATGCATTTTCCACCAAATGCATCCGATGAAGTGAGCTGTAGCTCACGAAAGCTTATGCTCTAATAAATTTGTTAGTCTCTAAGGTGCCACAAGTACTCCTTTTCTTTTTGTGAATACAGACTAACATGGCTGCTACTCTGAAACAGAAAGAAGCAAAATTCATACATATCTTATTGCAATGGGTTTTGATTTTGATTTTTAATGAGTATATGGAAATCATTGCTTGAAACCAAACCTAATTATTGTTTCTGATCTTCTTGTTTAATTTTGTAAATAATGCCAAATATCCAAAGTGGGAAATATCCTGATCTCTTTTACAAACAGAACCATTAATTCCATGTAGCTGAGACAACGAAGCAATCATTCAGCTAATATGGTCTCTTTCTGCCACCTTGTGGCACAACTGTGTTTGCAAAGGTACTGTTAATATATGTTTGGTGTATGTTAGACTTTAACTTTATTATTTTTTGCTATTTCTGAGTATTTTCTGCAGATTAATTTCAAGTATTTTCCAGACAAGGCTAGCGATCATAGCTCTCAAATGTTAGGCTACATACAGCATGCATATAAATGTACTGAGTGAAATCCTGAAATCCTGGCCCCATTTAAGACAATGGCAAAACTTAAATGGGTTAACATTTCACCAACTGTGTTTAGAATGTTTTGGTTTATTTCAAGTGAAAATAAAGATTATAAAAATGCATTTTCAAATATGAATATTTGTATCAGAACAATTATGGTCTCACTGAAAACTACACCTTAGAAACGTAAATTGCAGTGTTTGTACCTAAAGCACCATATAGTATGATCTTGAGTTCTTTCTGCACTGTCATACAGGATACTCTATTGGTTTTGAAACAACTACCCACTGTTTAAAGTCTGCATAAAGAAATAGGAGCCTATCATCACTGTCTCAGAATGTTTTATAAGTTCAAAGGTTTTTTTAATTATTTTACAAAATAAGTTTAAGAATATGCTACAGCCAGATTTCCTCTACTTTCTTTCAGATTGGAATCACCAACTCGGTCTTTGAGCATGGATGCACCAAAAGGGATTAATATTAAAGCACAAGCTGGCAATATTGAAGCTCTCTCTCAGATGGATATCAAATTGCATAGCAGTGATGGAGTGGTGAATATGATAAATCATATTGCTATTATTGTGGTTTATATGTTTGATATTGCCATCAATGTCATTAAGGCATTTTAAAGTATTATAATTGTTCAGGGTTCAGCAAATATGCTGATAGTTCCAGATAATGATGCCATAATAATACATTTGTTTACAGAGCAAGGATTAAATAATAATATAAAATGACATGGTGTTGAAAGAGTTTTAAAAATGCTAAGAAGTCACTTCTATCCTAGCACATCCCTTTTTTTTTTTTAAATGAAGTGAGTCCTCTGCTTTGTTCCATTCAGTTTCTGTAATTCAGGAACATGAGCTGTAGTGTGATAACCTTATACATAATGAAATTCAAGAGAGGACAGATGTCCTGCTCCGGCTCCCGTTGAAGTTAGTGGACTTTAGCCATTGATTTCAGTGGAAGCAAGAAAAGACTCTAGGAGAAAAAACTTACAGGAGTTAAGTGCCTAAGCCAGGTCAGTCCTTTCTAGGGAAAGACTAAAGGGGTGGTTGTGTCCGCCTTTATACTAAGTAGCCCACTAGTGGGGGCACTCACCTGGGAGGTGGAAAAATGTAGGTGTGATTTCCTGATTTGCAACTTAAACCCAGGTCTCCTATCTCTTACGTGAATGCCTTAACCACCAGACTGTCAGGGATGGGGTTTTTGCAGTCTCTCTTGTTGAATCAGATCCTCTATGTATAAATTACAGTGCTTAATTTGTAATGAAAGAGCTGCCAGGGCTCAAGGAACTAGGTGCCAGGGCTCAAGCAATTTTTTTTACTTTAATAACTGATGCAGCAACCCCAGAGGTGCTGGGGTGATGAACTGCCAACCCTAGAGGTGCTCCAGCCACAAATTAAGCACTGATAAAATATATATTCATTGGAGCAGGGACTGGAACACCAGTCTCCTAGGTGAGAGCCCTAAGCATTCATTCTCATGCTTCCTCTCTCTGGCCCAATGAGTATTAAAGTATTTGTACATAGTGGAACAGTTTCTACAGTCCAGAATATCCTACAGTCTGGTGATTAGGGACCTCATTCATGATAAGAGAGACCTATGTTCCAGTCCCTGCTTCAAATGAGGCAGAGCAAGGATTTGAAAACAATCTCCACATCTCAGGTGATACCTGGCTGTTGGGTATTCAGGAATACACATATGCCTTAGCCTGAAAAATTCCTGATCTTGGTATACCCAGTGTATTTTATGCAGGCCTGATCTGGTAGGTGTGCTATCCAGTTGAGCCCCACAGGCAAGACAGGCCAGGGAATGCCTAGTTTGAGTATCCTGCTGGGGCTTAAGCAGGAGCTAGGGCACCTAGGAGGTGGTGGTGTTAGGACTTAGGTGGTTTTGCACATGCCCACTGGAAAAAACTTAGACACCTGGGGAACAGGCTTCAGAGGCAGCTGAGTGGGTGTTTAGAGGATCTCAGTGTTTTCTAAATATTAGATTTAGGTTCCTAAAGTGGCAGGTAGATGCCTAAGTCCCTTTGTGGATCTTGCCCCCTAGAAGCCTAAATCCTACTGACTTTCAATGAGATCTAAGGGACAGGCTTTTGAAGGTATTTAGGTGCCTACAGATAGGCACCTTTGTGAGATTTTCCAAAGCACTTAGGCTTGGATTCACTAAGGTATTTAAGTGTTGTGATATTGAGTGTCACTCCACCTAACTATTAGGCATTTAGAAAATCACAGGAACAGCACTATGATCCACAAAGTCTGCGTTAGGTGCTTAGGCTCCATCTACCATGAATGTGGAGAGACAGGTATCTTAGACTATCACAAAAACCAGTATTCTAATCCTATATCTACACTAGAGAGCTTACAGCGGCACAGCTGTACCAATGCAGTTGCACCACTGTAAGATCTCTCATGCAGCTGCTCCTATGCTGAGAGGAGAGAGCTCACCCATCGAAATAATTAAACCACCCCCAATGAGCAGCAATAGCTGTGTTGGCGGGAGATGTTCTCCCATTGACACAGCTCTGCATGCTACCACCTATGCTGGTGAAATTTATGTCACTCGGGGGGCAGAATGGTGTTGTGCTTTCTTCACACCCGAGTGACAGAAGTTTTACCAACATAAGTGGTAATGTATACATGGCCTAAGTGGGAAGTTGCCTAAGCTAGCCAATGGGAGATGCTAACAAGAGGGGTGTGTGCTAAGCCCTGCCACTCCTGGAGATAAACACCTCACTGTAGCCTGGACTTAGGCACCTAGCTCTGTTAGTGATTCTCAGCTGTGAACCCTCTCTTCAAGATAGGCACCTAAGGCATTTTTGTGCCGACAAGGAGAAGGTGCTGCCTCATAACTTTTAGCCCCAGTTGTTAGGGTACTCACGTGAGATGCAGGAGACTCCCAAGTCAAGTCCCCCTCCCCATGAGAAGGAGAAAGGATTTCAATGCACATCTGCCAACTTCCACATGAGAACTCAAACCACTGAGCTATGGGATAACCTGACCATGGGCCTCCCTCAAGCTCTCCTGTTGAAGCTGCTGCACTGTGAAGAACTAACGACTTCTTTTTCTAGTAGCATCTCATAGGTGTTCCACTTTAGATGTGCTTGCACCCCATGCACCTCAGATCAGAGATTTAGGTAGCAGTGTCTGTTCAGCCCACGCATATGCCCACTGCAGCCTTATGCCTTGTACCATTCCTTCTCAACCGCCTTGGCCTGAGATGGAGCCTCAGCAGCGTTCAAGTTCAACTTACCTCAACTGTATTTTTATCTCATTCTTACTAGTTAGTTAGTGTTAGTTCTTAAAATTTCCTTCATGTTAGCTCTAATAATTTTTATAGCTTTTAAAAAAAACTTTTAAAAGATTTTACTTATACTTTTAGGATAAGGACTGTTGTCCTTTCACCTATTTTTTGCTTTTTGTTTTTTTGTTTCTCCCCTCAGGGGAACTTCAACCTTGGGAGGGTATGCCTGGTTCTCCTGGGTTTAAATGCTGCTTTTCATGTCGAGAGGTTATCCTGGTCAGAGACAGACACTCCTGGTGTGTCTGCTGCCTTGGGGAGTCACATGTTCTCCAAAAGTGTAATTTGTGCAATTTTTGCAATTAAAATCAAGGGCCAGAAAGAACTAGGAACTTAAACTACGTCTCCTCATAATGGAGAGCTCACTCTGACCAGCTTCTGACCCCAGCCAAGAGGACCTCCTCCCCCATACAATGGTCTCTGAACAGGTCAGCCACTTCAATCTCCTCAGCACAGCACTGAAGAGGAAATCTCTGGACTACTGTTAAAAAGACTCTAGAAAGTGGTCTTTAAGTCCTCTGGGTAGAGAATCTACCACAAAGAGACAGTTTCCAATTCAGACAACTGGTTCAGCACCTACCAATTTTCAACTTGGTACCCACGGGGCTGTAGGTTCTTCAGGTACTGTGACCACCAGCAGGCCTAAGAATCCTAAGGGTTCCAGTTCTCAAAGATCAGTATCATCGAGTGATTGGAGCAGCAGAAAGAAGAAGACCAGCTCTTCTAAACTGGTACTGACAGAGTCTACTAGGACCTCGGTACCCAGCACTTCAGCTTCGCAAAGGACCAGACCAACATCTACTGGCCATGCATCAGAACTCATGAGATTTTCAGTACCATCAGTGACTTCTGCCACAGTTACCTCTGCCCAACTTACCTCATCAGTACCATCCACTGTTACTGTAATCGCAAAAAGAAAAGGAGTACTTGTGGCACCTTAGAGACTAACAAATTTATTTGAGCATAAGCTTTCGTGAGCTACAGCTTACTTCATCGGATGCATTCGGTGGAAAATCACAGTGGGGCGATTTATATACACACACAAAGAACATGAAACAATGGGTTTTATCATATGCACTGTAAGGAGAGTGATCACTTAAGATGAGTCATCACCAGCGGGGGGGGGGAGAAGGACAACTACATTACATTATATTACAACTACAATACCCACCTGCTGAAGTGAAGAGAAAATAACAGAACGCCACTAGCCATCACCTTCAGCCCTCAACTAAAACCTCTCCAATGCATCATCAAGGATCTACAACCTATCCTGAAGGATGACCCATCACTCTCACAGATCTTGGGAGACAGGTCAGTCCTTGCTTACAGACAGCCCCCCAACCTGAAGCAAATACTCACCAGCAACCACACAACAGAACCACTAACCCAGGAACCTATCCTTGCAACAAAGCCCGTTGCTAACTCTGCCCACATATCTATTCAGGGGATACCATCATAAGGCCTAATCACATCAGCCACACTATCAGAGGCTCATTCACCTGCACATTTACCAATGTGATATATGCCATCATGTGCCAGCAATGCCCCTCTGCCATGAACATTGGTCAAACTGGATAGTCTCTACGTAAAAGAATAAATGGACACAAATCAGACGTCAAGAATTATAACATTCAAAAACCAGTCAGAGAACACGTCAGTCTCTCCGGTCACTCGATTACAGACCTGAGAGTGGCTATCCTTCAACAAAAAAACTTCAAAAACAGACTCCAGCGACAGACTCATGAATTGGAATTAATTTGCAAACTGGATACAATTAACTTAGGCTTGAATAGAGACTTGGAGTGGATGAGTCATTACATGAAGTAAAACTATTTCCCCATGTTATTTCTCCCCCCCCACCCCACCCCCTACTGTTCCCCTGATGTTCTTGTTAACTGCTGGAAATGGCCCACCTTGCTTGTCACCATAAAAGGTTTTCCTCCTCCCCCCCCCCGCCACTGGTGATGGATCACTGTAAGGTGATCACTCTCCTTACAGTAAGAAAAGGAGTACTTGTGGCACCTTAGAGACTAACAAATTTATTTGAGCATAAGCTTTCGTGAGCTACTCTGAAACCTATTACAGTACTGCAAGAGTTTTGATTTCCTCAGAATTGGCAGTAACAGAAATACCTGAATCTCCCCAGTTCAGCACTGACCCATTCTCGGTACTGAGCACCTCTCGGCCTTATCTCTATGAGCGCTCCACCTCTACCAAGTGACAAGAAGGTGGACGATGATGGGGACTTTTCTTCAGTCTCCCACATTACTGTCCAAGACTCTCCCTTCCATTATCAAGGAACCTTCTCTCCTGAGACCTCTAAAAAGTCAGACTATCTTTGTGAGAGACACACTTCACCCGCTGGTATGGATACCCTTGGTTGCCTCCTCCCATGTCTTATGTACCACTTCAGTGGCCATACCAGGACCCTTGGATGACTTACCGCCAACAATTCTCCATGTCCCCTAATGATTCTTGCCGGGACAAGAACAGACAATCCCCACCAGCCTTTCTCTGTAGGGTTCCTAATCCACAAGAGACCTTTGAGGAGTAGGAAGTGAGATTGGACAAAGAAATCTCTACAACCTGCAACTCTCTACCCCCTACAAGTAATATCTCTTCCTCCTCCCCAGATGAAATTGTCTTGCCTCCTCCACTGTCCTTGGCCAATGATTTTAAACAGTTCAAGGGCCTCATTAAAAGGATAGCTGACTCCTTGCAAATTCCACTGGAAGAGGTTAGGAGTCCTAGAATAAATTACTTGATGTTCTATACACTTCTTTATCTGCCTGAATCATGCTATCTGTTAATGAGACCTTGTTAGACCCTGCAAAAATAATTTGGCATACCACAGTCACAACACCATCTACCTGTAAGACGGTGGACGAAAACCAGTACATTCCCTCAGAGGGATCTGCATTTTTATTTTGCATCCATCCCCCAACTCTCTCGTGGCTGATGCTGTGAATGAACATGGCAGATAGCACCATACTAAATCAGCTCCATATGATAGAGACCTAAAATATCTTGATTTATTTGGCCATAAGTCATACTCATCGGCTACCTTACAATTTAGGATTGCCAATTATCAGGTTATCATGGCAAAATACATCCAAACTAACTATTCCAAGTTGAATGCTTTTATTTAGCATCTTTCAACAGACCAGAGGGACCAATTCCAGGTGATCTTTGCAGAGGACCACCTGCTTGCAAGAACTTCTCTGCAGGCCTCTCTGGATGCCACTGACGCAGCCGTTCTTTCTGTCTCCATGGCAGTAGTCACAAGGAGGGCCTCCTGGCTTCAGCACCTAGGTTTTCTGCACTGGGATGGGGAGCTTGCTTAGACCCTCATACTATTCAAGGCAGGTGGTCTCCTCTTGAGTGCACCCTGCACATTAACTTGCTGGAACTCAGGGCAATCAGAAATGCCTGAATCCATTTCCTCCCTCTGATCAGTGAGGTTTATATAAGCTGTTAAGGGGGAGTGAGATTGCCTTCCCTCTGCATCAAAGTAGAGAGACTTTGGAACTGGTGCATATGAAACCAGATCAGCATCTCAGCAGCTTACCCTCCAGGTGTACAAAACACAGTGGATACCGTCATCAGGCGTGTCCCTCAATGTCATGAATGGGAGATAGATCCCACTGTACTCCACCGCATATTTCAGTTTTGGGGCATCCCATAGAAAGACCTATTCACCACAGCCAAGTAAAAGAATTGCTCCCAGTTCTGCTTGAAAGGCAGTCTGGGTCACCACTTCCTGGAAGATGCCTTTCTGCTTCATTGGAGTCTAGTTCTTCTGTTTGCATTTTCCCAACTCCTTGATATCCAAAGTGTTGTTTAAGATAAGGAAAGACAAAGACAAAGTTATTCTTGTAGTTCCAACATGGCCAAGACAAACATGGTTTCCTTAGCTTGCGCAGGTCACTATTTGTCAACTGATCACTTTCTGGACTGTCTCACATCTCCTCGCTCATGATGGCGGTCAGATCCGTCACCTCAACCCTTGGGGTTCTTTGACTCAAGGCACAATTCACGGGCTTAGAAACAACCTGTTCTGAGGACGTGAAGAGAATGCTGTTACATAGCAGGAAGCAATCTACTTCTGACACATATACCTAAAAGTAGATGAAATTAGAATAATGATGTGACCTAAAATATTTTTCACTTCCATCTTCCCCATTATCATTTGTACTAGATTACATTTTAGAGCTAAAAATGACAGGATTATCTTTAAATTCCATAAAAATGTGTTTGGCAGCTATTACAGTCTTCTGTCATACGGTAGAGGGTTTTTAGGTCTTCACTCATCCTATAAGGAGGTTTCTCAAGGGATTGGACAACTTCTTCCCACAAATCAGGTGCCCTAAACTGGCATGGGACCTCAACTTGGTACTCAGATATCTTATGAGGCCTCCCTTTGAACCGTGGCCACCTGCTCCCTTCTACATCTGTCTATAAAACCTGCATTTCTAGTAACCATTACTTCTGCTCAAAGAGTGGGTAAGAGAGGGGCTCTAATGGCATACCCCCCTTTCACAGTCTCCTTTAAGAATAAGGACTTCGGACTTCCACATAAATCAACCTATCCACCTTTCAGTTTTCCACCCTAAGCCACCCCTGGATAAAGGAGATGTGACATTACATTACATTGATGTTGGGAGGGCATTAGCCTTTTAATTAAACAGGACCAAGCCATTTAGGAAATCTCCCAGACTATTTCTCTCCATTGTGGAGAGAACTAACGGATCTCTGATTTCCAAGCAAAGACTCCCTAAATGGGTATCTGGCTAAATTAGCTACTGCTATCAGTCTCAGGATCTTCAACCTACCTCTAGAGTATTAACTTACTCCACAAGATCCCTCTCTACTTCAGAAGCCTGTCTTAAGAATGTTCCCACCATGGAAATATATAGAGCCATGACTTGGACTTCCATTCATACATTTGCTGAACTATGCAGTTACTCATGCCTGAGCTACTGTTGCCATATTTGGCTCTCCTGGTCTGTCTTTGGTCTTAGACTCAAGGCTGAAACCCCACCCCTCTGTAGACGGTACTGCTCAAAAGTCACTTAGTGTGGAGCACCCATAGGGACACTACTCGAAGAAGAAGAGGTTACTCACCCTGTGCAGTAACTGTGGTTCTGTGAGATGTGTGTCCCAATTGGTGCTGCACCATGCGCCCTCGTCTCCTCTACTTTGGAATTCTTTACAACATGCTCTGCGGTAGAAAAGAAACTGAGGATGGTTTGCCCGCACAGCTCTATATAGCCTGGATGCAGGGCACAAGACTGCAGGGAGTCCATGCGCAGTCAAGATAGATGCTGCTACCTAAAATTTTCCAATCTGAGATGCATGGAGCACAAGCACACCTGGAGTGGAGTACCCATAGGGACACCATCTCGAAGTTCCTGCACAGGGTGAGTAACCTTCTCTTTTGGAGCAGGAGGACTGGATTCTGGGACTCCCACATTGGGTGTGAGTGCCCTAACCACCAGGCTATAGAGTCAGTCTCACACTTACATTTTCTCTCTCACTCTGTTCTCCTCCCCCAATAACTCTTTAACGAGTTATCCACAGTGAAACTTAAACAGGAGAGATTGAGAAAACACCTCATCAGAATATCCCATAGCCCAGTGATGAGAGCATTCACCTAAAAATTGGCTGATCCCTGTTCAAATCCTTTCTTTTCATCAGGTAGAAAGGGGAGTTGGATTGAGGCTCTCCCACATTCCAGGTGAGAAACCTAACCACTGGGCTACAAGTTGCTAGGAGTCCTTTTCCTTCTTCCTTTCCCCATGCCCCGAGCCAGCTGTTTTGTGTGAATTTACCCGAGAGACCCTGATCTCTGAGTATGCCTATCAGATTGGGCCCCACATGTGAGTTAGGTGAGAAAATGTCTATCTTCCCTGGTTTGTGAATCGCTGACTAGGAATTGGTCAGCAAACAGATGCCTGGATGCTTAAACTCAGGCAGCAGTACATATGCCCAGAGACAGGAACATAGATGCTGAGGGAACTCTGATTACAAAACTTAGGCACCGAGTGAGGTTAGGTGTACACAGGGTTCACCTTGAATTGCAGGGGAGCCTAAAACTGGGACTTAGGCCCCTAACCCCGGATTTAGGTGTCTAAGTACCTTTGTGCATCTGGGCCTCAGTGCCTATCTCCCACCATCAATAGGATTTAGATACCTAAATATCTTTGAGGATCTGGGTCTAAGTGCCTAAGTCAGTTTTGAAAATGGTTCTTAATAGCCTAAGTCATTTAGATGCTTCTGAAAACTTAACCCCTTAAACTCTGTTACTGCTACCTCTAACAAACCCATTTGTTCTGTTTTTTCCCATACAGCTTTTGCTTGATGCTGAAACTGTGCGGCTGCCCAAATTGCCTGAAGGGACAAGAGGTGGGTCTGATAGGTCTCAGGAACTCTACGAGATCTGTGTTTGTCCAGATGGAAAGCTTTACTTGTCAGCAGCTGGTCGGTATTCAACTTGCCAGGAATACAGTCATGTCTGTCAATAAAGTACCTAACTATGCCACATTTTCTCTGGCTAATCTCACTGAATTTTATATTGTTTTGTAGCAGAGTTTCCAAGATTTTAAAAACAATCACTGTAATCTGGGAAACAAGTTTGCATCCAGAATTCTAGATTGTAAGGAAAAAAAGCAAAAGAGCACAATTAAAATTTTAACTTAAACAGAAGTGTTTGAACTAAACTAAATGTTCTGGAAATGACATTTGGAAGTCAGCCATATAGTGAGTTAAAAAAAATTGAAAGGATTTATTTGCACCACTGAACTGTTATTCAGTCAGTTGATTATGTAATTGTTAATATTTCCTAGCTCTGTGATTTTCTCTTAATACATGTAAACATTTGCATTAGTTTGTGAAATTCAGTTTAAGGAATTACTTGAACTATTTGATAAGACAAAAGCATTGTTTGGTGAATTCAGGTAGTGCCAGCAAAGAGTCTATGCAATTTTGTTCTTGCAATAACACAAACCACAAAGGCTGTGCTTTTTGTATGAGTCCCGTGCAAAATGTGTTTAACTGATAAAATCCTTTGTTTCTACTGGCAAAGCGTATGTAGATTTGCTTATTACTGGGATTCGTGAAAGAAATCACAATAATTAATGCGAAATCTCCAAGATTACTGATTTATAACTTTCTTTGTCATCAAAGTTGTTAACTGTACAAAAGTGAAATATGTTCGTATATCCCACTCCAACAATAGGTCCTTGTACTGCATGGACCAGGATACTCACTTGAAAACCTTTTTTAGCTTTTACAGTGTGATTGTAATTGGAACTGGGAAATTTGTGCTACTCTTGGCTATATGCCAGCTGGATTATGAAAAGAAAAGAAATCTTAAAGATGGTTCCAGCTTTCTCAAATACATGATGCTATTTGATAGGTAGAAAAAGTTCCTCTTCCTGAAGCCCACGAGTCACCTAAATGCAGACCCCTTACTCTGTGAAGAGCTGTCAATACTGAACCATTTGCACCTATCTGGATTAGCAGAATTTGGGACTTAATGGCCTTATAGGGTCTTAGGCACAGAGCCTCAAAGGTATTTAGGTGCCTAACTCCCATTGATGTCAACAGGAATTAGGGAAGAGATTTCACAAAAATACTCAAGCACTGAGTCACTGTTTTAGGCACCTAAATTTTTGGTCCACTGGGAGCCACACAACTCCCACCAAACCCTGTAGGCATCTAAACTCTCACAGCACCTAAGGTTTCCAGACTGAAAGTTCCATAGGTGCCTATGTTTCTGCATCTGGGCATGAGCACTGCTGCCTCCATCTAAGTGTCTGGACACCTATCTCCCGCCTATACCCCGGAGCGATTCATGAAACAGAGGATGATAGATTTTGAATGGGAACAGACCTGTTAGGTGCACTTGGTGCATGCCTACCAGGTCAGGCCCCCATGTGTGCGAGTGCCTTATAATTGTTAGCCCCGCAGTTAGAGCACTCACCTGGGAAGGGGAAACCTAGGTTCAAGTCCCACCAGCCTCTCGTTAAACAGGAGTGTACCACATCTCAGGCGAGCTCTCTAAGCAGTGGGCTGTGGGATTCCCTCAGTCTGTCCTGATGAACCTGTTCCACTTTGGATAAATAATGCAAGAGGAGGATGCCCACCTCCAGGTGTACGCCCTAACCACTGGATTACATATGCATTCTCACTCTCTCCGGCCCAATGACTGGTCCACTGGAGAATAAATATTTAACTAGTCATTGGGCCAGCAAGAGAGAGTGCCAAGAAAGACTTTGTAGCCCAGGGGTTAGGGCATCCACATGGGAGGTGAGAGGCTGGGTACACAACCCCTGTTCTGATCACTCATTCATTATTCACAGTGGAACAGCTTCAACAGGAGAGACTAAGGAAGCCTCACATCATAAACTCAATGGTGACACACCTCTCTTGAAATGTGGAAGACTCCTGTTTAAATCCTTTTTCTCCCTCTGGCAGAGATGGAAAAAGGCCAGGTGAGTGCTCAAACTACTAGGGTAAATGTTATGAGTTGAGCACCCCCTTCTCCTCTGGTTGTTTTGTGTGGAGTGAGGCAGTTGCCTAACTCAGGCCCACAAGAAATACCGTGGGAACCTAAGCCATCCAAATCCTGCTGGCAGATGCCTGTTTGTGGCTTCCTAATCAATCTCTGAGAGCGAGCCAGGGCTTAGCACACACTCCTCCTGCATTGGCTAGTTTAGGCAGCTCTCTGCTTGGCTTTTGTGGAGTACATTGTTAGGCCTCTCTCTCCCATTTCTCTGTATAGGGAGCTGAAGTGCCTGATTTGGCTTTGTGGATTCAGTGGTGTTCCTGGATTTTCTGAGCACCTTAAAGTTAGGCATGGTAACACTGAGTGTCATGGCACCTGAGTCCCTTCATGGAGCCCATTCTAGATGCCGAAATACCTTTGCAGCTCTGGGCCTTCGCCCTTTTAATGCTATTTTTATTCATTACTACTTATTTTGGAGGACCTATCACTGTAGTACCTTTATGCTTAGTTACAGCTTCATGTTAAATAACTTAAGTTACACAAACCCACTTATAGGCGGCATATCAAAACAACTGTTCTATTGTTACGGATTAAGCCCCAACACAAAATAGGCATAGCTAGACCAGATACAGACATTTTATAGCACTGCCTGTAATTTATTAGTTTGGCATTGGTGGAAAAACTCAGAATAATTAGTCAGAATTAACTAGTAACGCTACTTGTATAAAGCATCAAAGAAAACACATTTGTGAGGTAGGTGCTTGCCACTGACAAAGCCCAACTGCCCAGGGAGAGTGTTTACAGCTGGACACTGACAGGAAAAGCTTCCTGCTAATTGTAGCTGGTCAGTGCAGTAAAGGCCCAAGTGCCCTAGAGCAAGTTGGGCTAACTTCTGCAGCAAGAAACATAGATACTGCAGAACTCTCCATGCAAAAGCATCAAAAATATGAAAATGGAGGTTTTTTTATTGCATTAAAATGACTACTAGAATAAAAACAGTATCCCTTGTGTTAAATTAATAGTGGACTCAATTTATTTTATGCTAGCTAGTTCTCATACTGGTAGGCCCCTCCTTCCATCCTCTTTACTAGAGCGGTTCACCATCTTTCATGAATTTTCCTCACAACAGCCCTGCAATCTAGGAAAGGGCTATTATCCCCATTTTATGGATGAGAAACAGAGGCACAGGGAAACTAGCTAAAATACCCAAGGTCACACAGGAAGCCTGTGATGGAGCAAGGAAATAAAGTCAGGTCTCCTGACACCCATGCTGGTGCCCTAACCACTGAACCATCATTACCTACGGATGTGTCTAATATTTTAATTTTCATTGTGCTATAGAATTTTGCACTGAAAATACATAACTGTATTGTGGATGTTGTAAGAGGAAACCTACAGTTTTGACATGGGCTAGGGGTTAGCTGGTTCTTTTGCCACCTGGGAAGGTACAGGAAGTGGTTGCAGATCATCAGAATGAAGAACAGAATGATAAATCCTATTGTACCTGACTGTGATTAGAATGTTTTCCAAAAGAATGGGTACTATGTACAGCAATTCGTATCATGGTAGGAACTTTATTAAGATTTTTTGCTGTGAGGTGGAAGACAGAGAATTGGAATATACTGGTATAAAAATGCTTATTAGAAATTCGCCTCCCTTCCCACAGTCCTTCAGCATTCTTGTCTGTTTTTATACAGCCTTATGCAAAAGGAAACTGCAAAAATTAACTGACAAATTGCACTGAATAAACTTTATACATTTTAACACATTTTGAAAAGTTTCTCCTTTCATGTTTACATCAGAGTGAATTACTGCTCAAGTCCATTTTCCAGTTGTCTGTTCACTGAGACATCTTCTCAAAGTCTCATGAATTTCTTTTTTTTAACCCATACAAAATATTGACTAACTAAACAGTAAGTTCCCTCCCTCCAGGACATAATCTAGAATTTGTTTTGTCATCAGATGATGTTGCCTCTAAGAAATCCTTTAACTATAATAGGTGCAAAGACACAGTTGGGCTCACATGTTTTAGAGAAAAAAATACATCAAGACTGTTGTGCTAACTAGCCACAGATTTTTGCACTCCATCTGTTGGGAGTGCAGCAGAGGAAAGGTAAGCCAAATGGGCGGGTAAACTGTTTCGTAGAGAATTGTGGAGCTGACTGAGGAATATGTTACATTCATAGAAAGTAGTGTGCAAACCTGATGCCAAGCTCATGTTACATACCTAACGATAAGCTGATGGGGATAATGCCTATTGCCGTGCTCACGGTTACATATGTCCATTAGTTTGCCAGCCCTCCATCTTGTTGAAAGCGGTATTAGTATATTAGACAGCTGTTGTCATTTTTAATACAATTTATTTTGGTTACTTATAATTTGTTAGAGTACTGAAAATGCAAAACTTGAAATATCTACTTTAGTGTTCACACTCTATGCAGTTTATTTTCCATTTATACTATTTACCTTATACACTGCTGGTTTAGCAGTTGTCAAGCTAAGACCAAGCAATACCACATCTAAAACGTGGTATACTATTTTGATTTCAGTCAGTGTAGTTCTAATGATACCTAGTGATACTATGACTTTGCTTAAAAAAAAAAGCCAACAAAGAAAAAACTTGAGTACCTCCTGAATGCAGCCCATAAGCAGGATTCAGCAGAGATTACTGCAAGGGATGTTACTTCTTTAAAAAAAAAACGTTTCCATAAAAATTTTTATATAGTCCATGGAAACATTTCTAATGATATCAGGTTACACACAAAAAATACTAAAAATAAGCCATAAATGTCCCTTTGTAAAGGCAAACCAACAGTGCTCGTCAGCATACGTGCTAATGTTACTGTAGGATATGGAAATCTGGAGGAGTCACATGAGTGAACATTTCACTTGTGTAAAATGCTCAGGCTCTACCAACCCTGTTCCTGAAGTTTAAATCTACCACTAAACTTATGGTTCATATGGATTCTATAACAATCATCACATCCTAGTCTAAGCTCCTCGCAGCTTTTACCCTTTTGGGGGGACCCGGGTGGAGGATAAATTTCTGAAGGTTTGTTTTACTTCTAGGAAGGTGCACACTCCTGGGTGCTCCATACGATTTGGATGAGTGCAGTGTGTAGTCCCATTTGCCATGCCTATTTCTGCATGACATCCCCACTGTTCACTTCCACAGATGCCTGCAAAGAGCCACCACAAAAGGCTTTTCTACAGTTTATATGCAGAAGTTGGTCAGGGAAGATTATGTCAAGTGTAAAAATATAATTAGGAAGACCCAAAAAGAATTTGAAGAATAGCTAGCCAAAGACTCAAAAAGTAATACCAAAATTTGTTTTAAGTACATAAGAACCAGGAAGCCTGCTAAACAACCAGTGGGGCGCCACTGGACGATCTAGATGCTAAAGGAGCACTCAAGGACGATAAGGACATTGTGAAGAAACTAAATGAATTCTTTGCATCCGTCTTCACGGCTGAGGATGTGAAGGAGATTCCCAAACCTGAGTCATTCTTTTTAGGTGACAAATCTGAGGAACTGTCTCAGATTAAGGTGTTATTAGAGGAGGTTTTGGAACAAATTGATAAACTAAACAGTAATAAATCACCAGGATCAGATGGTATTCACCCAAGAGTTCTGAAGGAACTCAAATGTGAAATTGTAGAACTACTAACTGTAGTCTGTAGCCTATTATTTAAATCTGATTCTGTACCAATGACTGGAGGATAGCTAATGTGATGCCAATTTTTAAAAAGGGCTCCAGAGGTGATCCCGGCAATTACAGGCCAGTAAGCTTGACTTCAGTACCGGGCAAACCAGTTCAAACGGTAGTAAAGAACAAAATTGTCAGACTCATAGGTGAACATAATTTGTTGGGGGAAGACTCAACATGGTTTTAGTAAAGGAAAACCATATCTCACAAATTTACTAGAATTCTTGGAGGGGGTCAACAAGCATGTGGACAAGGAGGATCCAGTGGATACAGTGTACTTAGATTTTCAGAAAGCCTTTGACAAGGTCCCTCACCAAAGGCTCTTAAGCAAAGTAAGCTGTCATGGGATAAGAGGGAAGGTCCTCTCATGGATTGGTAACTGGTTAAAAGATAGGAAACAAAGGGTAGGAATAAATGGTCAGTTTTCAGAATGGAGAGTGGTAAATAGTGGTGCCCCCCAGAGGTCTGTACTGGGCCCAGTCCTATTCAACATATTAATAAATGATCTGGAGAAAGGGGAAACAGTGAGGTGGCAAAATTTGCAGATGATACAAAACTACACAAGATAGTTAAGTCCCAGGCAGACTGTGAATAGCTACAAAAGGATCAGCAGTGAATAGCTAAAAAAAACTGGGTGATTGGGCAACCAAATAGCAACTGAAATTCAGTGTTGATAAATGCAAAGTAATGCACATTGGAAAACATAATCTAACTAACTAACTAACTATATATATATATATAAAATAATGGGGTCTACATTAGCTGTTACCATTCAAGAAAGAGATCTTGGTGTCATTGTGGATAGTTCTCTGAAAGCATCCACTCAATAGGCAACGACAGTCAAAAAAGCGAACAGAATGTTGGGAATCATTAAGAAAGGGATAGATAATAAGACAGAAAATATCATACTACCTCTATATAAATCCATGGTACGCCCACACCTTGAATACTGCATTCATATGTGGTTGCCCCATCTCAAAAAAGTTATATTGAAATTGGAAAAGGTTCAGAAAAGGGCAACAAAAATTATTAGGGGTATGGAACAGCTTCCGTATCAGGAGAGATTAATAAGACTGGGACTTTTCAGCTTGGAAAAGAGATAACTAAGGGGGGATATGATAGAAGTCTATAAAATCATGACTGGTGTGGAGAAAGTATATAAGGAAGTGTTATTTACTCCTTCTCATAACCCAAGACCTAGGGGTCACCGAATGAAATTAATGGGCAGCAGGTTTAAAACAAACAAAATGAAGTATTTTTTCACACAACTCACAGTCAACCTGTGGAACTCCTTGCCAGAGGATGTTGTGAAGGTCAAGACTATAACAGTGCTAAAAAAAGAACTAGGTAAGTTCATGGAGGATAGCTCCATCAATGGCTGTTAGCCAGGATGGGGCAGGGATGGCGTCCCTAGCCTCTGTTTGCCAGAAGCTGGGAATGGGCGACAGGGAATGGATCACTTGATGATTACCTGTTCTATTCATTCCCTCTGGGGCACCTGGCATAGGCCACTGTTGGAAGACAGGATACTGGGCTAGATGGACCTTTGGTCTAACCCAGTGTGGCCGTTCTTATGTTCTTCTCACAGTTTTTGGTAGAACCTACTGAGGATGAGAAAGTAAACCAACATTTTTCCCCAGCTAAGGATGCAAAATGCACTTGTGCAATCAGTTTCTCTGCTGGATTGTATCCCTGCACAGTCACAGTAACTTGACTGCTTTTAGGTCTTATGAGGCTGCATTACTTAGGATTAGTGGAATGAGATAGTGACCAAACCCAAACAAAAAGGCAATTCACACTTCTGAATAAGATGCCCATGATTTATTATTATAGTACATTAATAATTACTGTACCATGGGAAGCAGTGGGGGCAAAAGACAAACTCGAGTTTATGGAGGAGATGGTATAATGGGATAATATGATTTTGGCAATTAATTGATCTTTAAATATTCATGGTAAATAGGTCCAATGGCCTGTGATGGGATGGGATCTGAGTTACTACAGAGAATCCTTTCCTGGGTATCTGGCTGGTGAATCTTGCCCATATGATCAGGGTTCAGCTGATCGCCATATCTGGGGTCGGGAAGGAATTTTCCTTCAGGGCAGATTGGAAGAGGCCCTGGAGGTTTTTCGCCTTCCTCTGCAGCATGGGGCACGGGTCACTTGCTGGAGGATTCTCTGCTCCTTGAAGTCTTTATAACCATGATGTGAGGACTTCAATAGCTCAGACATAGGTGAGAGGTTTATTGCAGGAGTGGGTGGGTGAGATATTGTGACCTGCATTGTGCAGGAGGTCAGACAATGATGATCATAATGGTCCCTTCTGACCTTGATATCTATGAATATTAATACCATAGGTACCAGTTAGGAGCAGCAGATACCTAAACATGCCTTAGTATATGCATACACAAATGTTATAGCTTATTGGCTGCATTATACCAGGATGAAACTGTCAATATCACTGGCAATGTGTAGATTTTTCTGTATATTCAGACTTTTTGCTTGCCCCAGTTGAACATCTAAAGTTTAAGATTTAAGCCACTCAAGATTTGTTTTTTCTCTAGCACATTGTTAGCACTCAATAATATATAAAATATGACTAACAAAGCTAATTCAGTAAAATGCTGCACATTTTTTTAAAAGGTTCATAACATTGTTTTTATGAGGCAAGCACATATTTTCACCTCTTACTCTTTATTTAAAAGATTCTCCCTAAAAAAATCCTTGAATAGTATTCAAATTGCTACTATGATGCTTTCTTAGTACTATTTCATATGGTGGTATTTTACATTAATTTAGAATGAAAAATACTTTTCATTCAAACAATTTTTTTCATATTGCTAGCAATTTTAATGATGCGCTTAAACAGCCTGCATACATTGAACACTTTTTCATCTCATAATTACCATAAAAATATCTGATCGTTAATACTACCTGTTTAAAAGCTGTGAATAAGCTACTTTATTTCATGAGTACACCTAGTTTTTCATTTTACCTGATTGCTAGTTATTGCTCAAAATCAGCAAAAATTACATGGTTTTCAATGAACTACAAAATGTGGCATATGAACCTTTACAACTAAAAAAGCATTCACCTGCCTAATTTTCTCGTTAATATGCTGATGCAAACTGTACAACTGTTTAGAATGAACCAGAATGGAGTGATTATACATTTAGCTAAAAGTAGGCTTGAAATTGTTGGTTAAAACTGGGCTAATTTATAAATCCAAGACACACCAGATTGAAGTATGTGTTTGCATTTTTCTTTATTAAAGTTATGGCACTTAATGTAACAGCAGAAATAATCACAAGGCTTCACAACTAGAAGCAATACAGTTTTCCAAACAGTGTAATTTCTTCCTATTACCAATAATTACTTGTGAGATTTCTGAACATAACAAGCCCTTATTTATGTGCATGAAACTGAAAAAACCTTTATAGATTTCCTCTTTTGGATTACAATGCTGCTGCATGCACAGCACCCCTGTAAAATCATGTTATTATCTGTTTGCCTTTACATTCTGTAAGTGAAATTACAGTTTCACTGTGGTAGCAAGTAAACAGTTACGACAATTGTGTCATTGGGAAATGATGAATATTTATGTTTAATGTGGTAGATTTGGAACAAAAAACAAACAAACAAATCCTATTTACAAGTTCCCATAATTCCTTACAAATAGCTAATGTTGAGTACATTACATGACATTACCAGAAGTATTACCATTTATAAAAGAAAGTGAACTAAAAATGAAACATCTCTGGTGCCATGGTGAAAGACAAAATAAAAAGAACATTACATTGCAGCACCTTCTGACATGTAACAAAAGATATTGCCTGCTATATACCAAACAATGGATTACCAAGTTGTACTATATTTCCAATGTTTGTTTGTGGAAAAAATATACATACATATATATACAGAAATATGAAACTCAAGCATTTAGACATTTGAGAAACT
This sequence comes from Dermochelys coriacea, assembly GCF_009764565.3. Classification (NCBI taxonomy): domain Eukaryota; kingdom Metazoa; phylum Chordata; order Testudines; family Dermochelyidae; genus Dermochelys; species Dermochelys coriacea. The sequence continues at coordinate 41,743,254 of NC_050068.2, forward strand.
AGTTTTGGTGTATGGTTTTCAAAAACCCTTCATAAAACTCTGTACATTAATGGTCACCTATCCTAGGTTATCAACATGCAGTTTTCATTAAATAAACAATCACAGCTTTTAAACAGAACATGTAAATTAAATACCTAATTATACTACAATTAAGTAAATGCATTCAATGCACTACATGATGTTGTATGTTAAGTCAAGTAATATTAATCAGGATTAAAATACTGTACCATTTCAAAAGTACTGTATTATCCTTTAAATGTTCAGGATGTAACACTGCAGCAAACTGATAATCAGATCCAGCTGATAAGAATACTACTATGAGAGACATCAATACCCATGAAAGATAAAGAATAAAGAAATGCTCTGGAGTGACTCCTCTCCAAAGTTATTTTAGGATTTTCATTTTGTAATTTGTCCAGTCTGATCAGTATATTAAAAAGGTGACACCACGTTTTTGGAAGCATAATATTAAATGAAATAAAATCTAAGTTTATATACAAGCTTTATCTAACATACCACTAAGCTTTGGTTACATAAAGTGCAGTTCAATTTTAACCAATGTACTGTACAGACAGCTACTTTTTGCAGCACAATCTCCCTGCAAATTTTTAAATATTCACGTTTTACAGTTTGCTTATACAGTAGACTCAATAAAAAAAAGTTTTCTTACATTACTTTCAATTCTAAATACTTCAGTACCATCCAATTATGCGCACTGTATTTCTAAGCTTTGGTAAGTGTAATCTCTCAGAAATACAGTAATCTGTACATGTAAATTACATTTGTATCCCATCACATTAAATATCTAGTTCTTGAGAGTATAATTTTCTAACTTTCCAATCTCTCACACTTTTTGTTGTATAAAGTTTTCAAGTTTTATTATGATACAAGCAGTACACTCCATCACTCTCATGGCAACTTCAGAAGTGAACCTGTCATTTGGAATCTGTGGAAAGGGAAGCAAATCAGGGTATCGAGTTTTTAAGCTATCTACTCCATAAGCTTCCAGTGTGTGAACATCATTTGTAAGTCCTTCAAGTTGTTGACTATATTCCTCTATTTTTTGTGCAAGTGCAGTTGGTTTTACATCTTTATCTGATTTACCCCTTGCGGCGTAGTCAGCTGCAATCAAGGCTAACTTTGTGGAGAGATAGCATTTGAAGCACACCCATTCATTAGCATTTTTATGAAGGTCATTTCTTGCAGCTGAAAAGTTTGCTCGAGCTTGCCTAAGCCATCTACGTGCTTCCACAGGATTACCAACAGACTTGAATGTGGGTGGTACAAAGAAACGTGCAGAGTAAGATGGCCCTGTAGAAGATGGACACTTTTCTTTATACTGTTGCCTTTCAGATTTATGGCTCGTTGCTTCTTGATTCCACGAAGTATAAAATCTTTGAAATGAAAATTTATCTGACTGAAATCGAGAAGCTGAAGATGAAAATGTTCGTCTTGATGTTCTGTCTGTATTTTGATCTATAAAGGCCTGTTTTTCTAGTCTGTTAATCTCATTCTGTAAATGTTTGAAAACTTCATTGGCTATATCAAGATTCTCTGAATTTTTATCTGGATGCCACTTAAGATATAGCCTTCTAATAATCTTTTTCCTTTCAGATTCTGGAAGTTTCCATGCCTGTTCAATCACTGATGTCACTTCTCTTAATATTTCTGGCAAAGAATTCAGCTTAATCTTTTTGGGAGAGTGATGTTTTGAAGATGACGTTTTGTGGCTCTCTCTACCAGAGAAAAGAGGAGGAACTGTCCTAGGTCCATGTGCTGGAAATTCTGTAGGACTAGTTGGGGTAGATGGTGCACTATCCCTACTCTGAGAACTTTCATCAGGTCTTGAAAACTTGTATAAATCAAGTGAGCTCACTATTTTATACTCACTATATCCAATATCGATCTGATAAATCTTACCTAGAAAACTGGAATTTTCATCATCTTCCCTTTCTACTTCTTGTACAATGATTGCATACGTATATGTTGGTTGGTATGATCCATATATATCACCACCTTCAGCATCAACAAGGTAACCAACATATTCACCTGGATAAAACACATTCATTGGATCCATGAGGAGAGTGTAATGAATTTCAGCTGGTATAGGAGTTCCAGGCATAGGTAATTCAAGTTTTGATGGTTCTGAGGAGTCATACTTCACTCCTAAACTGTCAAGCTTCTCGCTAATTCTGTAAATATCATTGCAACCCAACATGGCAATTAAATATGAGGTATCAGAAATTAGATTGTCAGTTGCAGATTTCAGGGTCATTGCTAATGCTAAGAGAAAATTTATGTCTTTGCTGTCAGAGTGCTGTATATAAAGCAGTATTACTGCATTCCCAAATCTCTTTAAAAAAGCAAATGTTTCACTTTTACTGTGGGGAATAGGAGTAAAACCTTTAACCCTTAATGTTGTTTGCAACTTCTCAAAACAGGAAACTTTCAAGCCTTCTCGCAAGGTTTTGCACAGTCTTATGGCCTTTTCTTCATTGGCTAGGAAAGCATTATCATTTTCATGCTTCATTATTCTAATGAGTCCTGTGATAAACTGTTCAGAAGATAATAGTAACTGCAACCGTCCCTGTAGAGAACATAATGCTCCAAACTGACATGTTTTGGGAGACTCTTCATCTAACAGTTCTTCAAGAATACTGCTAAGTAGGCGAGGCCTCAGTTTCTGAGGAAACAGCATTATCAGCTTAGTGTGAAAACCATGATCTTTTCCTAAATAACACTGGCTAAGATCAACAAGCATCTGCACACCAATGTTACCCTGTATTCTACTTTTGTAATGTGGCGCATCATCAAAAACTAAGATACTTGATTTTACCAATCTACCATCTTGACTGGGAAGGTAAAGGGCCAGATCTCTCACATTCTCAAGGTCATTTCTAACCTTAACAGAATCATTTTGCAGACTTTTAAACAGACCAGAAACAACTCTTTTAACTGTGCGCATTTCATTAGGATCCAATTGTTTTCCATCAGAGTTCTTGAATATACGACTTAGAACCTCAACATACTGCTTTGTTGAAATAACATCTTCAGTACCTAAGTGTTTAAATAACTGGTGGAAGGTGCCAAGTTCTAAAGGAAGTTTGTAAAGGTAAGGTTTAAAATCAGATTCATACTCAAGATTTATTACTACCTCCTCAGGTTTCAGGAGCTTCCAACCTTCTTCCACCATCACAAAAGCAACCCCTCGAAGCTGAAAGCGGAATTCCCTTTTCTCTGTACTGAGAAATTCATAGATACTCCTTAGTACCTTAGCTCTAGTTTTCACCATGTCCTCATCTAAAGTTGTTATATTGCATATATTTCTGCAGTTATTGATAACTTTGTCCAGAGGAGGATCCAAGTTAACATTAAGCATAGTTAAAACCTGCTCAAGCTGTTCTTGTGGACCAAGACTGCTTCCTTCCTGTTCCTTGATACTTAAAGGTGTTGCTTTTTCAGGAAGAATAGGACATGAAGTCCATAGCAATTGTAACACATCCGTCTGTTTGAATTTAGGGTTTACTTGTGCTCCATTGAATCTTATAAGAGGGAGTGTTCCATTAACCTCTTGATACTGAGGATGAAATCTGACAATTTCAGCAGGAGCACGCTCGGGGCACAAAAAAGGAATTAAAGATAATTCTTTTAGAAAGTTTCCCAATAATAAATCAGTTCTTTCTTGGAATATGTGATGAAGGAGGACATCAACTGTACTTTGCAGTGTTTCCTTAGACCAGCTTTCTGTGTTAGCTCTCATACTGATCTCCTTAGCAAACTGTAGTAACTGTTGCTGGGAAATAATGTATTTTAGTCCTATATTCCGCAGGAATGTTACCCATGATGTAAGGAATGCCCCTTGATTCTTCGGTTTTGTGAGTTGTTCCAGTCTCTTAAAGAAATCTTGAGGTATGAACAATTTTTCAGGAAGCATAACTTCAAAGACTTCTACAGTTCTGTCATAAAAATGTTTTGCAGGTTTTAGTCTATTGCTTGCATCGTGAATTATCAAAAAGCTTTCCAGCTTTTCAAACAGCTGTTCCTTTATTTCTGAAGATTCCTCAATGCCAGAGAGTCTGTTCTTTAAGTAGATCAGGTGTTCTATCTTTGCATCATAAGACAGACTTTCAATCTTTGGTAAAAGATGCTTCAAATACACTTCAAGATCATCTACAGGGACACAACCAAGCACAGTATACAAGTCTTTCAAATTAATTTTTTCTTCAAGAAAGGCAGATGAAGTTGACTGTGTCCACCTATCCACTTCAACTGAAGGAATACTTTTTGTGAGTATGTAACATGTTCCACATTTTGAAATAGTGATGTATCGACCACTAATGGATTTATAGCATGGTAGAGACTTTAAAATTTTGATGTCATCCTGTGACATCAAATTACTTAAATGGCAACTGAAGTACATTAGGAGGGCCTCAAAATCACTTTCTGCTAATTTTTCAGTCTTAAATGTCGAGGTCTGGACCATATAATGTATGGCTTTCAGAATGCTTGATGGATTATCTATATTTGCTGTATATCCTGACAACAGAGACACTAAAACATTATCTTTGGAGCATATTTTGTTCAATGCAAGCTGAATACAACCAGTTTTCATTAAAGCATGGAAAACTTTATCACTCTGAGCATTTGGGAAAACAGCTATATGCATTAAGCTGAGAGGCAGCAAGACATCACACTCTGGCACTACAAGCTGATTGACTGAGACAGTAAACTTTGTACCTGGAAGCAAAGCCCAATCCTTCAAAGTATCAACAACATCATCAAATTTTGGTTTCATATCTTCTTGGTCTTCCTTAACATTTACAGATTCACTGATAAAATGCCATGCATTTTTAAGCCAAGATTCACTTGCAAAATTTTCTTTCCATCGCACACAACTTCTGGTTTTATATTCTCTAGGCAACATGGATGATAACAGATCAGCAAAACTTGTGATATTGAAAGCTTTTGCTACATCACAGCTAAGTAAAATATTACTGTATCGCAAATATAGAGTGTTCATAAACAGATCCTTGCGAGATGGAATCAGTTCATGATATGTTGTTAAGAACTTTGGCCGCTTTGAATCAAAAACTTGCAAGACATTGTCAAGTGTAATAAGTAGTGGCAATCCCTCAATTTGGACTTCATTTTCTTCAGCATCCTTAAAGCAATAGTCAACCAGAAGTTTTAGACTGTGAAAGAGTTTCAGATTTGTCTGTTGAAGACGACAAGGCAATTTTCCAATGTGGCAATTGGAGTCTGGAGAAGAAAAGGTCATCAAAAAAAATCGGACATCAGTAGGAGTCACATAACTGACAGGAATATCTGCATCTACAAGACAATGGTAAAGATTTGCAGTTTCATCACAGTTATATACCAAATTGAATCCAATTTCTAAAAGTAGGTGTTTGAGTCTATAAACATTTTCTGCCACCGTCTTACGTGTTGTGATGTACTCTACATTTTTGAGGTGGTGCAACTCATCTTGCAGCAAATTGTCAAAAAATGGTCTACCTTTGTTCGAGGTAGACATGTTAACCCAAATAATGATCACTGCAGAATGTAAATCAGAGCCATCAATATTTGGAGCCCGCACAACAGGTAAAAGGCGTTTCAAATCTTCATGAATGCAGCTGTAAACTGCTTTCACTAAGCAATACCAATCTGGCTGCAGATCAAGTCTGTTAACTGGGAAGAAAGACAAAAACTTTTTTAAAGTATCTTTCACAACATGAACAGGTGTGTTTTGCAATACTGATACTGTAGGATCAGTGCCTGGAAAGTAACGTTTTTTCAGCTGAATCAGTAGTTCAACATAGGCTGGTGCTATTAGTGCTGTCATTAAGCTATTATTCCAGTCACTTCTTACTCCAACTCCATTATCATCCCGCCACAGATTTCTTCTGGCAGAATCTAGAGCAAAATGTCCATTCACATGAAAAGGTAACCCGGTTTCTAACGATAAGGGTAAGAAACAAAATGCCCTATGTGGTTTTTTGTAATTGTGAGTAATGCAAGCAGCTACTCCTCCACGTGGAAAAAGGGTAATGTCTTCATTCTTGTGAGCTGATATAACACTCTTAGATACCTTTTCCATAGCTGAAAAACCTGACCTGTTGCAAATTAACCAAGATGTAAGGTTCCCTTCAGAGTCTTCGGTATCCATAGTGTAAGTAATTTGTTGCACAGGTATTTCACTTAACTGCTTTTTTTTAGTTACGCTGTCAATTACGGATGCATGGAATTGCTTCCGTTTCAATCTGTCTCCATCAGTGATTTTGCCCTTTACAGAATATAACACATTCAATGCTCCAGTTGTTTTTTCTATTTCACAAATGGAAATTTTTTCCATGTGATTCAAAAACATCAGAAGTTCTGCTCCATCTGTACGCAGTTTATCCAGAAGGTTTTGGACCATTCTATCTGAACATGGAACTGGTGAAATTTCTGACACATTTGCCATTTCTGCATTTCGAAGTGGAAACCTAAACATTGTGCAATTATCCATTTTAAAGTGATTTCCTAAATAAAGGTCCAGTACATCTGAGAATTGTGTTCTGAAATCTGCATCTAAATCTCTAAACATGCGTCCAGGACTTACTGAAGTTGCACCTGGTGCATATCTAGCATGAGGATCAAAGATACAGAGTATATCATTACCAGATATGAAAGAAGGGCAGTCAGTAATGTGATACACAGAATTGAATCCTATACCATATTGTCCAGTTTTACATGGATTTCCTTCTTTAGTACCTTTTCCAAGGTTCTGAATTCCTCTTATATCATCCTCTGTAAAAGGCTGATTGTTGTAAACACATAGTGCTGGACCTTGAAGTGGTGCCCATTTCTCATCAAATATTCTATCAACTGGATGTTGTCTAGAATCAAACACAAAACAGATTTCTGTAGCTTTTGCATCATCTGCATTCTGAAGGAGCTCTTTCAGCATTTCTTTTTCAGAGGGATAGGCATTAAGAATGCTTTTAATTCTACTTGTCAATTTTTCTTTTTGTCCAAACTCAGTCCCAAGAGTAGTAAAACAGATATTAGAGGCATATCTTTCTAAAGCTTTATGTCGCTTGGGTACTGCACCAAGCTTTACTGCAACTTCTCTAGGGATATCAGCATGACAGTATTTTACAGTTGTATCTTTAACTTTTATCCAAGGACAGTCATTGTAACACAAAGTTTTAGCAGGTAAAAGTGCTAGATGCGTATCTGGTAACAAAATCTCACCATATTTTTTCTCACATAATTCTTGCTTCTTCTCTCTAATGAGACTCCATATTCCTTCACTAATGATTCTCCTACAAAGCTGAAAATTCTCTTCTGTTAGCTGCTTGCTTCCCCTCTCATGATTTACAGACTCAAGAACTAAGGCAAAATCTTCAACTGTAAAAGCATGTCTTACACCTACACTTTCAAATAGTTCACGGAAACTATTTTTATATTTATTAGGCAATTGATGAAGATATGGTGTTGCTTCAAAGTTCAAATGAAAACACACTTTTGTTGGGTTAACATATGCACTCTCAACAAGAATGAAACTAAAGTTTTTCAACCTTTCAACGATCACTGCTTTTGTTGTTTCATTTTGTAGCATTGCTTCATGGAGGTATTTGTAACAAGCATTGGTGATATTCTCCTGATACAATGTAATTCCATCAAATGACTTGGCAATTTCTTGCAACTGATTTATGACCATATTAACAGTTGGTTTCTTAAGTAAACCCAAGAAATCTTTGACAGCTAATGATATGGCTCCACAACCTTTAAAAGAATGGGAATTTTCATTAAGAACTGGTTGTAAAAGACAAACAATATCTTGATGATCAGCAGTGAAAAGGTCAGTTGCTGAAAACATTGTTTCAGGCTGAAAGTCACTACCCTTCCAGTGCAATGAGAAGCCGGCTGGTTTTGTGAGGAATGGGAGGAAAGGAATTGTCTGACATTTTGCAGCAAATTCTTTAGCTCTAGGATCTCTACATTTTAGTTTTTCATCAATGAGACTTAATATAATGCTGCTTCTGAGACAGGCTGCAACATGATCAGTCCTATTAATTGCGGCTACTGATTCTGCACGTTCTATTAGGTCTTCCCATGGAACATCATCCTTAGCCATACCTAACTGAACAAGTTTAACCAAGATAACTGGATTAAGGTAATCCTGACTGCTGCCATAAGGAAATCTTCCATCTTTAGCATCATACAACTTTGCAACTCTTCCTTCAGGGTGGATCAATCTTGAAGGTATAACCAAAGAATGTTTATCCAAAGAACAGGGAATACAGGGAGTAACACGAAGAATTCCTGAGAACTCCTCAACCTTTTCATTCAGAACATAACGCATCAAAGGATCACGCAGCTCTGCATCAATCTCCTGAATGTTAGGGAAAAAGACTTCAGAAAAGAACTGTCTTTCAGAGAAAGTGTTCTCTAGTAGTATATATTTACATCCTGCTTCTTCAAACCCTGCCTTTACCCAAGATGGAAGCTCCACAGCACAAAGATTTTTTGATCCAGTTTTTTTAAGGTATTTGAGGAAGATCTTAAAGGCTGCAGGTCCAATGTCTGGACGTTTCAGTATTGAATCATCTAAAAACCTCACATTCTTCATGGAAACCCAAGATGAACCATCAGAGAACACTTTTATCCCTTCTTTGCCTTTTGCATGAGCTATATCTTCATAAAATCCTTGACATATGACAGAAAAATCATCATGCACTGAGTCAGGATCTGGCCACACTGCATAGTAACTGTAGTCAGCTAGCTCGTCACTGACTGTCATGTCACGTAAAACACAAAGTGCTTCTAAATAGGCTTTTACAATAACATGCCTCATGAATAATGTGTTCCATCTTCCTTTTGTGTCTGTTTTCCAGATCTCTTTTCGATTTGAAGTAACAGCAAAACAGCCATTGATGTGAACAGGTAAACCTGTTTTTATTCGTAGAGGTAAATAGCAGAATACTTCCCCAATGCTGTTGCAATTAGGTTTCACAATCCACTTTTGGTCCTGAGTTTCAGACAGCAGTACTCCTACTCCACCACAGGGGACAAGACCTAGTCTTCGTCCACTTTCGTGTAATGAAAATTTTAAAGCATCACCAGTATCCATGCAAGAACATATGAGCCAAGTTGTAGAATCTACTGTTTTTTGTGGCAATTCTTCAGCTGCCCTTTTCATCTGTCCAGATTTAGCCATTTCGAAGAGAGAAGATGGATCATCTTCTGGACCTCTGAAAAGTGGAGACTGTAAATCAGCGATCCGTCTAAATACATGATGAAATTCTTCTACTATTATATGTAGGATGCATGAAGACTTCGGTGTTTCAGTGGGAAGCTTTCTATTACTGCTGCTGCAAGTCTTCATCAGTTTAGCCGCTTCCTTTAAAACACTTACAACAGGTGCAGTCAATGCTTTGGAGGAACATAGACTTTTTTTAATAGTCACTGTATCTTGTGCTACACCAGGGTCAGCTTCCTCAACTTTCAAATATTTCAGAACCATTGAATTTACACTCTGAGTGAATATTATCAGTCTATGACCACAAATGCTAAACTCGTCCACAAGAGAGTAAATGTCTGCTGTATTGTAGCAAGTACTGCTGACTTCACTCATTTTAGCCTCCTGCTGAGTTCTAAAGGAAAGTCTGAAAAGTGTTCCTTTATAACTGTAAGGAGCCTCCACAGTCAATGGTAGCTGACAACCAAACACACCTATAAATGGCTTGAACTGGTTAGGAAATTTTCGCAGCCTTTTCTGTTGCTTACTCCAGTTAATCTTGATCCCAGGATTAGATTCATCTCTAATATGTTTACTGAGATGGTTAATGTTTGGATCAAACATTATCATGAATTCTCGACTCATAAAGATAGGAATATCAGTGATGTGATAAACAGAGTTGAATCCTAGTCCAAATTTCCCGACTTTATCAACTTCTTCTCTTTTTAGAGACTCACCTAATCGAGTTATATTTAGAAAATCTGAGTCAGAAAATTCAGAATTGTTGAATGACCACAAAGCTGGTCCATGACATGCTGCCATTCCTGGATCCAAAAGATTCTCTCTTATATTCATATTTCTTCTCATGTCAATCATGAAATTACATTCTGTTGCATTGGCATCATCGGCATTTTGAAGTAGCTCTTTAAAGATATCTGAAACAGAAGGGTATTCCTCCAAAATGTTTTTAATTCTTACAGTGAGAGGTTCTCTTTGCCCAGATTGCTCAAATCCCATATTTTCTGGATTAATCAATCTTGTACTGAGGCATGGCACATTTAACCACTCTGCAGTTTTCATGGGTATGTCTTCATGCACCAGAATTATTGGTTCCACAGAATCTTCAAGCAAATCATTTAAGTCATCAACTTTGATATCACAATAACAACATTCATGAATTGGTTTCATTACAAGCTTAAAAGGACATTTGCTACAATATATAGGCACAGGTGTATTCAGACTTGCTGGAATCTGACTGCTGTATAGCCATCTTATAATATTCAGCATAATGTGAAGATTTTGTTTACTCTCCTCTTCACTGAGAGATTGCTCACTCTTTAGATATATTTTCTGAATGACCATGGAAACGTGGTCTGGTGTCAACTGCTCAACTGATCCACAACTTTTAAACAATTGGTGGAATTTAGCCATAGTTTTTGGCACACTATGCAGATAAGGCTGGAGATCAAGATCAGGTAGTGACTTTATTACTGCCTGGGTAAGGGAACAAAATGTTTTACCGGTCCAGACCCAGGGAAATTTCAAGGCTTTAAAAGCATCTTTACCTTCTTCTAAGTGATCATGCATAAATCCATAAATTTCAAGCAAGATATGCTGAAATTGGTAATAGTCTTCATCACTAAAGGTTTTAGAACTGTGCCAATCAACCACCACTTTAAAGTGTTTTAAGACTGCTTTTATGCCAGGTTTGGTGGAGATGCCAAGTGCTTTTTCTATATTTAAATGGACACTTTCCACAAAGGGAACTGATGAACCAACTAAAATTGCATGAGCTATATTACACATTTCTGGTGGTGAACAAAAATTACAAAGGTCTCCTTTCCAAACCAATGATCCCGGATAGTTTGGAGGTCTTTCCTTACATGCTGGAATCCATTTTAATTTTTTCAGCATTGATTTTGCTTCAGCTGACTGCAGCAACATATGATTTTTGTTCAAAATCATTAACAGACTTCTAGCTTTTCTTAATAGTACATCATGACTTGTGCGAGAATCATCTTGCAAACTTTCAATTTTATTTGCCACTCGCATAATGTCTTTTTCTTCAAGACCGCTTTCATTTTTTAAACCTATTTGTCTCAGAGAATGAAGAATATCTGAAGATGCTGTAAAAACATTAGGTGGGAAGCATATTTCCTCCTCAGCATAAAACAGATTTTGCAGTACTTCTACCTCAGGATCAAAAAGTTCACTGGCCGACACTATCTTTCCTTGTGAAATCTGAATAAATTTTAGTGATGTCAGCCAATCTAGCACATCTGTATTCTCATTTTTGAGGAAAGTGAGATTTTCAAGAACCCAGAGCATAATCTGTATTGTTTCATCATAAGAATAAAAGTCATTTTGAATATCTTGTATAATAAACTTTACACAATTTGTGCTCTTTAACTGTTCTACTTTTAATAAGTTAGCTAAACGAATGGTAGCTTCATCACTGCTGTCAATTATTGGAATAGAAAGTCTCAGACTAGGTGGAAGTTTGGCAGTGTGATGCAACACTTTACAACCTTTTAATCCAGTAAAAACAGTGACCCTTTCATCAGATGATTGTTCAATTCTTTTAAATATCAGTAGCTCCTGAATAATTCTTCTCTCTTTTTCACTGGCATCAGTTAAACTAGCTAAGAATCCCCTAAGAGCATCTTTATATGCTGGAGGTAATGATGAAACTTGACTGGACAGTTTTTGCAATGACAGTTTCTCCATTATCTGCAAAACAGTACCTGGTAATGGTGGATGCACATATTTTTTTAAAAGTGGATGTTGTATAGAAGCATCTAGCTTCTTAAGTACAACACCACCAAGTTTTTGAATGATGTCAGCTAAAAATCCTGGAAGCTGTGTCTCAGATTCATCTTCTAAAATAATTGCAGGTGGAGTCCTAAGTCTAATAAGTTCCATTAATACCTGGTCTTCTTCTAGCGGCATCTTCGGGATAAGTGGCATGTCATCAAACATAGTCAAGTCTTCAGAAAAGTGTATATATAGATTCTTCCAGACCATCTTAAGCCATGAAATAGATGGGTGATTTTTATCTTCTGAACCTGGATACCATTGTACCACCATATCTCTGCCAGGCCACACAGTGTTCAGAACTTCTTTAATAAGCCGGGCAAATCGTTCAGGGTTCAGAAGCTGCAGTTGAGTGCATGGTCTTCCTGAAATCAAAATAAAACAATAACTCAATAAAAATCAAGCAAAACAGGAGAAATACTTTTTTTCTGTAACTTTTTTCATACAGGAAACAGGAAAAGCAGCACAGGAAGCTTCCCAATTTCTATGTTTCTTCACAAAGATGATTTCAGACCTGAACTCAAATGTCTCATCTCACTTTGCTGAGTTGATTAAAAGCAAGTCCATTATATATTAGTACAAGAAATAATTACCAGATTGCAACTGATCAGTATGTTAGTTTTGCACAAAGTCTTTGGCACACAAAAACAGCTGTAGAGTTAATCTTCAATATATAAAATACAGCCGTGCAAGTAGGGATTGTCCTTTATGCTTGCTTAAACTCAAACAGAAAGGCTCAGAAAAATGATTATTTGGGACTTTTTTTTTTGGCATAATCCATTCAATTAATAGTTACTTATATTTAGAAACAATGTGAAGTATAACCTATTGGTTACAGCAAACAGCAGGACCATCCTAGGTACTAGCCTAAGCTTCAGTCAATCTTCAGTCAGTAAAAAAAAAAACTTGGTTGCAACAAAAGTACTATATAGCAAATGCTGAATCTGAGGTTAAAAGTGTGTGTGTGTGTGTGTGTGTAAAAACGTCTACTATAAATCAGTCTTTATTGGCAATAATAACTATCCATTGGTATTCTAAATAAATAGATCATAGTTAAACTCTACAACACTTCTGTGAGACAGATAAATGGGTAAACTGAAGCGAACGGTGCCGGGTCACTTGTACTGGCTGTGGTGCCAGAGAGGGCTGGTGCCACAGGCCTCTATCAAAGTCCAACCGCAGTGCAGTATCTAATGCTGCCGCCAGAGCGCTGCGCACCAAAGTGCCCAGCACCAATGGAGGATCCGGGCTAAGGGCCACCTCCATAAGGAGCTGCTTGAGTCTAAAGTCCCGCTCCTTTTTGGTCCAAGGTCTGAACGTCTTACAGATCCTACACTTGTCAGCCTGGTAAGACTCCCTGAGGCACTTCAAAGAGGTGGCGTAGGGGTCTCCTGTTGGCGTAGGTTTTGAGCAGGCTGAGCAAGGTTTGAAACCCGGAACCTTGGGCATGAGCCCAAGCAGCGGGCAGGGAGGAGGGGAAGGACCCCTTCCAACCCACTAAATAAGTCTAAACTTATCACTATTTCTATAACAACTACTGCAACTATACTAACTATACAACTATAACAACTATCTAACAACGGGGAGCAAAAAGCTAGGGAGAGTGGAGGACAGCTATGCTGCGCTCCACAGTTCCAACGACCGTCACGGGCGGTAAGAAGGAACTGAGGAGGCGCTGGGTCGGCTGCAGTATATATCCAGCCCCATGAAGGCACCACGCCAGGGGGCTCCACAGCCGACCCACCGGGTGTTGCTAGGGTAAAAATTCTCCAATGATCATGCACGCAGCATGCACACACCTAATTGGAATCGATATGAGCAAGCACTTGAAGAAGAACTGTGGGATACATCCAGTAAAAAAGTTTTCACCCACAAGTGATATGGTCTTTTATCATTTTCTTGTGTGAGTTCATTCAAGCACATAATGATTATCTGGTTTCACCCACATATTGTTATTGGGGCATTAAGTACACTGCATGAGGTACAATACTGCATATAGAAAGTACAACATTTTCAAGCACCACTGATTTTCAAGTTGATGGTGTGTCTAATATGTTCAGTAAAAAAAGAGATTTTCTTTTCAACATCAAGCACAAACAATCTTTTTACATTTTCCTATGTAACATTTACTACGGATAATGCAATGCTTATGATATCTTTGAGGTATTTCTAAGGCACCCATAATATGTATATAAAGTTGAACTACTTCCATTCTGACAAAAATGTTTCTGTGTTATTGATTACAGCATGAAGAATACATACAGTCATACATAATAGTATATGGGCTAGCAGAATCCCTTTGTCTATCTTTGAAATGCCCATAGGTACAGGTAAATCAAGTATGTTGCCATATAATTTCCTTTGTTGATAAGCATGAAGCTGTTACAAAAGTCATGCAGAATTGAATATTGATGAGAATATAAATTGTACATACACGTATGATAATATGGGTCTTTAAATTCTGTGTGCCGTTGCAAGTCTGCCTACTTTTCAGCCATCTCCCATAATCACAGAGGAGAATCTGATTCTGCAGGGTGGGGTTATCAATGTGATCAGCAAAAGCTTAAAAACCCATTTCTTTCCACCTCCTTTCAAAGTCTCAACATGGAGGGTGAGAGGGAAAGAGACACTACCACCACCAACTACTCGCCTCCTAGTTTGGAAGTGGGTAACAAAACATCTTTGAAAGCAGTAAGTTCTCCCTCCTCCAGGCTGTCAAAGGCTACTCCCCCCCTCCTTGGTGCTGCAGTATTGAGAGAGGCAGTGGCGCTAGCAGAAGGGATGGAAACTTAAGGCAGATGGCCAGGGAGGGGGAAATTCTCCTAAAATCAAAACTAAAATCCTATTATTTTAGTGCAAGCTCTTAAATATTTATTGAACATAAAAAGTTAATAAAAGAAACAAATGTTCATGCTGTTGAGTAATGATTATAGTATGCCAGCTGATAGCTACTTCCAATTAATTCTTTAATAGCATGCAGCTCCTAGAATGTACAGTCCTCACACCTTAAACATGGAGCTCAGATATTGACATTTCAAATTATTTTGCCAATTTTATAGAATAAAAATTTGATACCATTTAGAAATTCTGAAAATCTTCACAGGATGCCTTGGTTTATTTAAACAATTTTGCATTAATTAATGAATATAAATTCATTAAAGTGTTATTTCTTCTATGCAATGAGTCCTAACACTATCAGCTTCTCAGTTATTAGGCTTTTTTGTTCTGTTTTTTTGCCAATTGTGTTTAATTGCGTAAGTTATCCAGTTTCTGTTTATATGGAAGCTGAGTCAGAGAAACATTTAATCATCAAAGCCACACAAACGCCACACTTCAATCCAGCAAAATATTTAGTCAGTAATCCTACCTGAAAATCCCCAAAGAAGCTGGTGGGCTAGAATATAATCAAATCCATTTTTCAGAAAACATTCAAAATGCTAGTGATTTACACATGATCATGCTAAATATAAAAGTAACAATCTGCCTCTTACAATAAAAGAATATGCTTTATGGAGGGAAAGTGGATTTGGATCTTTCTGTGCAACACCAGTGGTGGAACCCACCCCACCTTTTGAAAGAAAATGTAAGAACATGTTTCTTGTATATTTGTATAGTCATCTGTGGGAAAATTCTTGGCAGCTGGGATTTTAGAACCAGCCAAAAGAGAAATAAACAGGTGTTACAGTATCATGTGTACATTATGACCTTGTAAATGCCTTAGAAAGAAAAGTAATTTATGGCAAAAGAGTCATGAAGAGCAAAGTCGGCCACTCTAGAGTTCAGAAGAATGATCTACGGGATTTAAAGTTCTACAGAAAAAGTCTACCCATAACATTCATGTACAAGAATGTTCATGTGTTTTCTCTGCAGCAATACTAGTAGGATAAACATTAGAATGGAGAACTGCTAAATATCTGGTGGCCTGGTTGAAAATAAGAACCAAGGGTGTAAAAGATGATGGTATATCTACTTCTATAAATGCATCACAGAAAGAGTCAGAAAAATGCAATGATGCAACTAATTTCCATATTGCAAAAAATTTTAAATTCAATAATCAGGACAAAACATCTGGAGAGATATAGATTTGATAGACAGCATTACAAAATTAGATGAACCATAATTCAAAGTGTCCTCACGCAACCCATGGATTTTTGTCTCTGCACCTGTAAATCTGTGATTATACTTGTAGCAATAAGCATATGTTAAAATATCACCACTGATCCTCATTTTTACACAGTAGATGTTTACCCATCTAAAATGTATCAACTCCTTTTCAGTCCTAGCAAATTTGCTTTAAAAAACCTAAAATGTGCATCTGCCAGTAATGGGACTGTATGGAGGGATCGGGGTTCTTCAGCTTGAAATTTGGAGATCAAGGAAAAATTAAAGGAGATACTAAATTTGGAGTATTGTGGTTGGATCATGGGGTAGAGGAGAAGGGGAGGCTCCTCTGGGTGCTATTCCAGCTTTTCTCACCGGCCTTGTGGAAAGTCTTGGGGAATAGAGTGAAGACTGTTTCCCTTTGATCATCACTTCAGCTCTTCATCCTTGAGTCCCGTGGAGGTAACCATGATTGTGGGGGTTCTACCCTGGGTCCTTCCCCCAGACCACAGGTCCTCCTGTGGCCACCTTCCCTCTGCTCTACTTCTAATTTTTTTAAACCATCTAACGTAACTGTGGATGTTCTCATCCATATAGAATGTTTAATTCTTCTCAAATCTCACCAATGATTATTTATATTATAGTAGCACCTTAGAATCCCAATCAAGACAGGAGCACAGTATAAATACTTATTTAAAAATAGTCACTGCTCCAAAGAATCTACAATCAGAGTTAAAATAAACACAACAAATAGTTGAAACAGGATTTGTTGGTAAAGTTAGAGGATGAGGCAAAAGTAAAACAAGCATGTCTTAGCAGAATAAGTAGTAGTCACATCTGCCTACCTCCCACCAAACTCTTCATTTTAATGAAACTTTTGTTTCAAGTGAAGTAAGTAGTCCAGGATAAAGGGAATTGAGGATCGAAATGGAGGAGTACCTTTCTGGAGGTACCAAATGAAAAATCTCTTCCACTTTGCCAGATAATGGGCGTGAGTGGAAAGTTTCCTTCAAGTCGAGGGTGGTGTACCAGTCCTCTGGATCCAGAGAGGGAGTAATGGAAGCCAGGGAGACCATGTGAAACTTCAGCTTCTTCATGAATCTGTTGAGGTTTCACAGGTCTAAAATAGGCTTGAGCCCACCTTTGGCCTTGGGGATTAAGAAATAATGGGAATTGAATCCCCTGCCCCGAACTCCATAGGTACCTCTTCTACCGCCCCGAGTTGTAGGATGTTTGCACCTCCTGCACTAGAAGGTGCTCGTGGGAAGGGTCCCTGAAGGGAGATGGGAAAGGTGGGTGGGAGGGTACAGAATTGGAGAGAATATCCCAATTCTACCGTCTCAGAACCCATAGAAATGGGATAGATGGTTCACAAAAGGCGTGGAAGGATCCAGGTTATGGACTGGTGCGTTGCCCCCAGACGCACCTTTGGAAGTTTTTCTTGGGAGCCGGCGACTGTCTCGCTGAGTCTTGGCCCTGGGTGGAGGAGGACTGCGGAGGCTTTCCCCTATTACTTCTTCCCCACCCCCTGTTGTAGTCTTGCCTTAGCTGAGAGGGGTAGAAGCGAGGCGGGGGCTGAGGATTAAAATGCTTCCTTTGCAGGGCCAGCATATGAAGCCTCAAGCACTTTAAGGTCGCTCTAGAGTACTTGAGACTATGGAGCCTAAAGTCCATCTGTTCTGTGACGAGACCCGAGCCACTAAATGGCAAGTCCTGTGTACTCTGTTGGACCTCCAGAGGGAGGCCCGAGACTTGCAGCCATGAGCTGCGCCGTATAAGAGGAAGTTACTCACCTTGTGTAGTAACGATGGTTCTTCGAGATGTGTGTCCCTATGGGTGCTCCACTGAAGGTGAATGTGCGCTCCTGCACCTCTAATCGGAGATTTTTAGTAGCAGTGTCCATTGACCCGTGCATGTGCCCTTCCTCCCTCGTGGTCTGTTTTGAGGCTACCTAGCACTGCACGGGTGAACCCCCATCACTTCCTTCTCTACCGCAGAGCCCTATAGAGAACTCCAAAGTAGAGGGGAGGAGGGCGGGTATGGCGCACCTATAGGGACACACATCTCGAAGAACCATCGTTACTGCACAAATGAGTAACTTCTTCTTCTTTGAATAGTGTCCCTACAGGTGCTGCACTGTAGGTGACTCCAGAGCAGTACCCACCACTGGAGGATGGGACTTCGGAGTGGAGTCTTCTACTACAGACAGTACTGTGGAGTCTAAGATTGTGTCAGTGGCCAAATCTTTAGTGATGGCATAATGTTCTGTGAAAGCATTGGCAGAGGCCCAAGTCATTGCTCTGTAGATTGCTGAGGTAGTAGTATCCCTCAGAATGTGATTGAGGTAAAAACTGATCTCGTGGAGTGTGTATGGACTCTGGACAGAAGCAAGTTGCGCCCTTGATTAGTGATTAATGCAACTACAGACCCTTTTGGATAGTCTTTGAGCTGATATCACACAGTTTTTGGATCTTTCTGTGGACAAAAGGAAGAGTTTAGGGGATTTCCTGAAGTCCTTAGTCCTGTCCAAGTAGAATGCTAATGTCCTTCTAATATCTAACATATGCACAATTGTCTCCCAGTTGTCACAATGTGGTTTTGGGAAAAAACAGGGAGATGGATCTGTTGATTCATATGGAAAGTGCAGAGAAAGTAGGGAGAAACTTAGGATATGGCCTTAGAGTTGCTTTGTCTTTTTTTTTTTTAAAAAAAAAGGCTGTGAATGATGGATGTGCCATCAGGGCCGCTATTTCTCCTCTGTGCCTAGCTGAGGTGACGGCAATTAGAAATGCTGTCTTCATGGACAGGTGTAAGAGAGAACAAGTTGCTCTGGACTTGGAGGGAGGTCTAATCAAAGCCCTGAGAACTAGGTTAAAGTCCCAGGCTTGAGCGGGTGGTGTCACATGTGGGAAGAGATCCCAAAGCCCTTAAAGAATCTACACATTAGTGCAGGGGTGGCCAACCTGTGGCTCCAGAGCCACATGCAGCTCTTCAGAAGTTAATATGCGGCTCCTTGTATAGGCACCGACTCCGGGGCTGAAGCTACAGGGCCAATTTTCCAATGTGCCGGGGGGAGAGGGGAGGGAAGGTGCTCACCACTCAACCCCTGGCTCTGCCACAGGCCCTGCCCCCACTCCACCCCTTCCCGCCCCCTCCCCTGAGCCTGCCGTGCCCTCGCTCCTCCCCCCAAGAGCCTCCTGCACACCAGGAAACAGCTGATCGGGAGGTTTGGGGAAGGAGGGGGAGGTGCTGATTGGCAGGGCTGCTGGTGGACTGGATGCACTGGGAACCAGGGAGAAGCTGATGACTTATTACTATGGCTCTTTGGTACATTGGTAAATTCTGGCTCCTTCTCAAGCTCAGGTTGGCCACCCCTGCATTAGTGGGTGAGCAAACACCAAGTGGGAAGCCATTTTCACCACGAGATGTACCTTAAGGGATCTGAGTGAGAGTTTAAAATGTAGGGCAAAATCAGAGGGAGGAAAGATGAGGTTGGATCTGTGTGTTTGGAATGACACAAACTTGGAGTTGTTTAGATAAATAAGTCGAGTGGTCAACTTTTGGTTGTGTTGCAACACGTCTTTCAGCTTGTCAGAGCATTCTGCCTCTAAGCCTTGGAACTAAGAAGGAGCCAAGCCTGGAGGAGGAGGACCTGTGGGTTGGGGTGAAGGGTCACTCATTGTTTTGAGAGACTGGGTGACGGATGGGTTGAAGAGAAACAGGAGGGCATATTGTCATCTGTGTCAGGTAAGGGGGCCAGACTTGTCATGGTCAAGAGGAGCAATCAGAATAACTCTCGCTTTGTCTCGTTGAATTTTCAACAGAATCTTGGATAGAGTAGAAAACTGGGAAAAGACATACAAGTGGGCCCTGTCCCATGGGAAAATGAGGGCAACTGCCAGTTAATGTTTCTCCAGGCCAGCCCTGGAGCAGTAACAAGGACCCTTTTTGTTCCATTAAGTAGGGAAGAGATCCATAGTCCGGGTTCCCCAAAGAGCAGATATATCTTGAAGTACCTCTGAATTCAATACACACTCATTGTCGTGAGAAAATTCTAACGGAGACTGTTGGCTGTCACGTTCTGTATCCCTGGTAGATAGACAGCTGAGATGAGCACGTTGTGATGGGTGCATCAGTTCCAAAGTTTGAGTGCTGTCTTGTAGAGGGAGGGAGATCTGGCAGCTCCTTGGCGGGTTATATAAAACATACAGGTCGCATTAAGTCCATCATGACCTTTGTGTGTTGTTTTTGATGACAGGTAGAAAGTGTGCACAGGCATTCCTGACATCCCTTAGCTCCAAAAGAGTGATATGGAAGGTCATTTCTGTGGAATGCCATTTGTCCTGAACCTTGTGGTTGTGTAGGTGATCTCCACAGCGTATTAGGGAGACGCGTCCCAGGGTAGTGAATGTGGGTAGCAAGAGGAACGCTCTCACTTGTACTGCATCAAGACTGGTGCTGTTGAAGTCCAGTCACTGTATGGGGGTTAGTATGCCGCTACAATGAAGAGAACCCTGGAGAATACCCTGTGTGGAGTAGTCTGTACTGATAATGATCCTGTCCCAAAGGTAAGCAGTAAGAAATTTCCTGTACGATGGTTGTATTGAGATATGGAAGTAGGCACCTGTAGGTTCAGGGCTAGAAATCAATCTCCTTGCTCTAGAGCTGGTCCTAACTAACTGCTGTGAAGTAGGGCAAGGTGACTTCTGAGTGGCGTGACAGGTGTGCAGATGGCAGCTGATGCTGTAAGGTATCATTGTTCAGGCCCTCGACGAGCTCATCAAAAATGCTTGGGCAGCTTGAGAGGTCACGGACTGGGGTGCAGACTGTTCCCACTTTTGAGCCCTGGTCCTCTTACACTGTGGCTCATAACAGCACTGAGATGGTGGGTATTGAGAAGACTGTGACCTGTGGTGTAGTTGAGAGGTATATTTTCTCTTCTCTCCCACAGTGCAGATTCCTAAGGAGTGTAATGTGATCCAAGAATCCTCCAGGATGTGGAGAGAAAAATCTGTCTTCTCCGCAAAGAGTTTGGCCCTTCAAACTGGAAGTCTGTAGTTCTTTGGGCAATCTAGAGAGGTGTAGCAAAAAAAACCCCAAAAACCCCAGAACTCACCTCAGTACCACTGTCATGGAGAGTGGGCGGGCAGCTGTAACAGCTATATTCAGTGCTGTCTCTAGGACCAGTCTGGCTATTAACTGACCGTCTGTAAGAATGGTCTGAATCTGTTCTTTTTGTGTTTCTAGTAATGTTCCAGAAACACATTAGGTTTCCCATAATTAATAAAATAGTATTTGGCCATGACAGTTTGGTAATTTATGACTCTAAACAATAATGTTGTCGATGAATACACCATCTTACCGAGCCTGTTCGTATTGAGCTGACTTGGCATCATGTTGCTTGTTTTGTGCATTAATTACATCCACTATGATGTAGTTGGGTTGCGGATGTTGAAAACAAAGTCTGCCTCTTTGGGTAGAGATGTAGGGTTTATTTGTTCTTTTACACTCTGTTGTTGGTTGGTGCGATGGAGACTGGTGTCTGCCAGATGACTTTGGTAGGATCTAGAATCGCCTCATTAATTGAGAGGACAATTCTAGATGAGAAGGTGGTGTGCAGAATTTCCACCAACTTATGATGTGTATTTGCCACCTCCTGTAGGGGAATGTGCAGCTCGTCTGTCACCCTCTTGGTAAGATCCAGAAAGTTCTTAAAATCTTCACCTAGTGATGAGGGGTGGGCAGCACAGCCTCATCTGGGAGAGATAAGGAGAAGTGTGCATGAGGGGTAGCTTCCTCTTCAGATTCTTTCTCCTTTCTGAAAAAGCTTCCTCTTACCCTGGCTCAGGTACTCTGGACAGCCAGGCTGTAGCAAACCATAGAATGGACTCTCCCTGAGAGACACCGGGGATAGTCATGACATGTGTTTGTACATCGCCCAAGAATTACAATGTGGTCTTGGGGAGGGAGAGAGAGGAAGGCAGGCATGGGCGGTGGGCTTAACTTAGGGGGCCCATACCACAACTGTAGGTTGGCTTGATGGAATTGGGGAGAACCTTTGTAGTGTGATGGTGGGGCACGATGAGAGGCCAGGGAAATGATCTCCTCCTGGCCAGTGTCAGATTCGTTAGGGGGTATGGGTGGTGCTGACTGCGGTATTGGCAGTATGCAGCCCAGTGCCAAGAGCGATTCTGAGTCCTGAGATGTGCTCAATACCGGGGTCCTGGTACCAACTAATGGCGATTGCGGTTTTTCCCCAATCATCAGGTCTCCAGGGTACCAGAGGTCATGCAGCACCATGGGTTCATTTGGTACCACAGAGGAGTGTCTATGGTATGTTGTCAGTACCGATAGTTGGGCAGAGCACTCCCTAAATGAGTGTTTTGTTGTGCCCAGTACAGAAAGTTTGTTGGTGCCACTATTTTAGAGATGGTACGGTAATTGTCTCTCCCTGGGTACTGAGGCCACAAGCAATGTTCTCTCTAATTTTTGACAGGCCGTGTGTGCAAAAAATTTCTTTTGTGCAAATTTTTGAAGCAGAGTTCAGATTTGTGCACCATGAGGCATTTAAAAAGTTTTCATTTGCAATTTGTGGTAATAATAGTTTTACACCATGTTATTTTATGAATGTCATTTTTAAATACTTAGAAAAAGGAAATTTAACCTCCTTTCCCTTTCCCCTTCCCCCCCTGGCCAGCTAGTAGAATCTGGCTGTGTTGATAGATGGCAGGCGAACAATGTCAAAAGTCACCCGTAAATGATATTTCGGCTTGACTCTGATGTAGTATTTCATTTTTCGTGCACACAGTGTTTCGCCGTGTGCGCGGGGTTTAGGATCTGTGCGAACGCACACGTGCACAGCTTACAGGCCACAGGTCTGCAGAGTATCAGAGCACATGTGTTACCATGGGCTTACGTGGTACCACAGAGGAGTGTCAGTAGTGTAAATAACAAGGAATCCTTGTGGCACCTTAGAGACTAACAAATTTATTTGGGCATAAGCTTTCATGTGTTAGAATCCACTTCATCAGTTATGTTGCACCTGGTACCAAAGAGTTTCTCTGTGCTGCTCTTTTACAGATGGTACGGTAATTGTCTCCTCTCCTTAGGAGGCTGTACCCTTGCCTCAGAGCATGACTGCGGAAGCCCTTGGCCTCTCTGGAATGGTGCCCTGGGAACTTGTGCTGGTGCCGCAAAGCAGAGCTCATAGCAGGAGACCCCTTTTGGGTGCCTGCTTCAGAGCTGCAGTGCTGACTGTGCTGCAGAGCAGAGCTCACAGCAGGAGGCCCTTTCTCTGTGCTATGCTTCAGAGCTGCTGGTGTCCTACCGAGGTGGCCGCTCTGGGGAGCCCCACTGGCTGGCCAGCTACTTGGAATCAGGGCCGTCCCTAGCTCTTTCTGGGGCCCTACGCAGCCCCCCCATGGGGGATGCGTGTGGGGCCCCAGGCCTCCACGGGGGGGGGGGGGCGGGGGCTGCGTGCTTGCGTATGGGTAATGATGGCCCTGCTCAGACGCATGTGTTTGGATCGGTGCCGAGATGTCTGCACTGGGGAATCCCTCTGGCTGGCCACTTGCTCAGAGGAGCCCTTTTTATGAGCCTTTGACGGGGTGGGGGTAGTCTGCTGGTGGCTTTTCTTTTCTTCTTCTCCTCTTCACGACTCGACCCCTTTCAAAGTGAAGGCGCCGGGGATGATCCGGGATCACCTCCCACCAGAGTCCCCTGCAGACTGAAGTATTTTCTCCATAGGAAGGAGTTTTAACTTCAGCTCCCAGCTCCTGTGAGGCTGCCATTTTAGCTGTGGCAGGTAAAGCACTTCTGTGAGGGTCTCCCAGGCACAGTGAGTGTCTGGCCATTACAGGAACTGACTCCTGGCAGGAGAGGCACTGCTTGGAGCAGAGAGAGCCAGACATGCCCCTTGGCAGGGAGTTGTCATCCTCTAGCAGGGAGGAATGCAGAAGAATATAGTCTTTACTTTTTTTTTTTTAACTGAAAATATTTTTGAGTCTACTAGATGCTGGGGGGCGGGAAGGAGAAATGCCCCCAGACAGGGCAGGAGACTGAAGCTCTTTTCCTTTCTCTCTCTCTCTCTCTTTTTTTTAACCCAAAGGAATAAAATAAACAAACACTAGCTTAACTATTTTTAAGGAGAACAAAGGTAACAAAAGGAACACTACTTATGTTAATGACACAGATAAGGAAGGGACACTGCTCATTCCATCTGAGGCCAAAGGCGGTAGAGAAGGAAAAGATGAGGGTTCCCCCGTGCAATGCTAGATAGCCTCGAGGCAGACTACGAAGGAGGGAGGGCACATGCGCGGGCTTAACGGACACTGCTACCAAAAATCTCCGAATAGAGGCGTAGGAGTGCACATACACCTACAGTGGAGCACCCATAGGACACGACTCAAAGAAGAACAATGGTTGTGGACATTATGCGGTGGCCAAGTCTGCTGACTTTAATGCAGCCTGCAAGGAAGTCCTTGCAATGGTCTTGCCTTCCTCTAGGGCAGCCCCAAAGTCAGACTGGGAGTCAGATGGGAATAGCTTCTTAAACTTGGACAGAAAATTCCAAGAGTTAAAACTATAGCGGCTAAGGACCACCTGCTGATTGGCAATTCAAAGCTGGGGCCCCCCGGTGGAATAGACCTTACGGCAGAAGAGGTCCAGCTTCTTTGCCTCTTTAGACTTTGGTATGGGGCCTTGGTGGCCCTGCACTTCCTTGGTGTTGGCCACATCCACAACCAGCTTGTCCGGCTGAGGGTGGGTGACAAGGTATTCGTACACCTTCGAGAGTACAAAGTACTTCCTTTCCACCCCTTTAGCCGTAGGAGGAATGGAAGCAGGAGTCTGCCAGAGAGTCTTGGTAGTATTATGGATGGTCTTGATCAATGGCAAGGCCACCCTGGAAGGACCTTCTGGCATCAGAATGTCCACCACAGGGTCCATTTCTTCTGACAACTCCTCCACTTGCAAGCCCAGATTTTGGGCTACTCTTCTGAGCAGCTCCAGATGAGCTCTATTGCTCAAAGCCAGTAAAGAGGCAGAGCCTGCTATTGACTCATCTGGGGAGAAGGATGAAGAAGCCCTCATGGGCACAGGGTCCTCCTGACCCTCCAACTCACAGAGGTCCTCCAGTGCTGGTACTTCCTGTGCAATGGTAGTGCCAGGTTCAGTGCCAGCCTCAGCACCGGCGTCAGTGCCAGCCTCAGTGCTGGCCTGGGCACTGGGGTCCGAACCCCTTCGAGTTTCCCTCACCATGGAGGCAGATGGAGGCCCCCGTCTATCCGAGGCAACCGAAAGGAACCTAGAGCTTGGCCCCTGGGCTTGATGATACACCCATGGGCTCCAGAGTGGTCACTGAGCGGGCGCCTGTCAATGTGGTGGCTAGGGCATCATCAGGAGTTGTTGTGTGTCATTTTTCCTGGAGCGACAAGACTGGTGCGAGCTACATCTGGACACGTATGATTCCAGCTCTGACTCCGAGGATGAGTCTGATCTCGGACTCCACAAAGGTGCCATGTGGGGCAGTGCCAGCAATCAGTGCCGAGGAGAATGCGAGCAGTGCCGCAATATGACCAGTTTGCCCTTGGAAAGTCCAGGCCCTCTGTGCAGTGCTGGTGCTGCCGGAGCCGGCGCTGGGGAGTGCTGGGTTGCCATCTCTATGGGGTTCTTGGCAGCCTCAAATATGTCAGGAATGGACAGCATGTCCAATTCCACCATTTGGCTCTCCCATCCTGGGGAGTCCAATGGAACCAGACTCAATGGTTCTGCCTGGGCGGCCAGACTGGACAGAACCAGCTGTTCCTGAGGAGGAGCTGAGTGTCCCAACATGGGACGCACTCCACGGGCACCATTGTGCTCCACTGTTCGGACTGTCGGCAAACGCCCCCCTTTTGGCTCTTCTTTGCTTCTTATATGGTACCAGCAAGTGAGATTGGTGCCAAGAGGTTGCCAAACTTGTCTTTGGTGCCAGAGAGTGGCAGTGCCATGTGTCTCTGGACCCTGAGTCATTTGCCGATGCCACAGCTTCCCTCACTGAGGCCGGTGCACTGAAGTGCTGGGCTTGGACCCCAACACAGTCTGAGCTGGCTGGGGACCAAAAACCAACTCAATAAGGAGAAGCTTAAGTCTTAAGACTCTCTTCTTCTTAATCCTTGGACAGAAGCTCCTGGAGATCTTGCACTTGTCAGTCTGGTGGGCTTCCCACAAGCACTTTAAGAAAAAGTCGTGAGGATATCCCCTGGGCATAAGTTTCTTGCAGGACCCACAAGGTTTGAAGTCCGGAGGGGAGTGGGAAAAAAGGGGAGGGGGATAACCCCCAACAGAAACTTAGTCTACGAACTAACTAACTAGAACACTAGAAAACCTATACTATGTAGAACTATACACAAAACAAGAATAAATGTTTGCTAGGAGAAGCGCGTGCCCAAATCAAGAGAACAAAGTAGCTCCAGTGACCATCACTGGTGGTAAAGAGGAACTGAAGAGGCAGTGGTTCAGCAGGGACTTGTATATACCACCATAAGAGCGCCATTCCAGGGGGCTCCACAGCCGACCTGACGGGTACCACTAGGGGAAAAGCCTTCCGACGACTGTGCACATGGCATGCACACACCTACTTGGAACTGACATGAGCAATCACTTGAAGAAGAACATGATGGTCAATGGCTATAATGTCCTCAGGGCGGGAGGAGATATTTAAAATGATTATAGACACTTCAGTATGTGTGTGCGCTTTACTGAGTAACCATGTGCTACTTGATTGTAGATCTTCATCCTTCTTCTCTTCCCCTTCCTTTTTGCCAGTTTTTGAGTATCGCCTGTGTTATTTTGCTTTCAGATTGTAAACTGTATCTATTTTTGCAAAAAGAAAAGGAGTACTTGTGGCACCTTAGAGACTAACAAATTTATTAGAGCATAAGCTTTCGTGAGCTACAGCTCACTTCATCGGATGCATTTGGTGGAAAAATGCATCCGATGAAGTGAGCTGTAGCTCACGAAAGCTTATGCTCTAATAAATTTGTTAGTCTCTAAGGTGCCACAAGTACTCCTTTTCTTTTTGCGAATACAGACTAACACGGCTGCTACTCTGAAACCTGTATCTATTTTTGTATGAGAAGCTTAACAGATTTTGCATGCCCAGTTTAGCCTTAAAAATAATGTTCTTTTTAGGGCTGTCGATTAAGCGCAGTTAACTCATGCGATTAACTCAAAAAATTAATCACAATAAAAAAAATTAATCGCAGTTTTAATTGCACTGTTAAATAACAGACTATCAATTGAAATTTATTAAATATTTTGGATGTTTTTCTACATTTTCATATATATTGTATTCTGTGTTGTAACTGAAATCCAAGTGTATATTATTTTTGATTACAAATATTTGTACTGTAAAAATGATAAATAAAATAAATAGTATTTTTCAATTCACCTCTTACAAGTACTGTAATGCAATCTCTTTGTCGTGAAAGTGCAACTTACAAATGTAGATTTTTTTTGTTACATGACTGCACTCAAATCCAAAACAATGTAAAACTTTACAGCCGACAAATCCACTCAATCCTACCTCTTGTTCAGCCAATCACTGAGACAAACAAGTTTGTTTACATTTAAGGGAGATAGTGCTGCCTTCTTCTAATTTACAATGTCACCAGAAACTGAGAACAGGGTTTTACATGGCACTTTTGTAGCTGGCATTGCAAGGTATTTACATGCCAGATATGCTAGCCATTCGTATGCCCCTTCATGCTTTGGCCACCATTCCAGAGGACATGCTTCCATGCTGATGATGCTCATTACAAAAATAAGTGTTAATTAAATTTCTGACTGAACTCCCTGGGGAAGAATTGTATGTCTCCTGCTCTGTTATACCTGCATGTTGCCATATATTTCCTGTTACAGCAGTCTCAGATGATGACCCAGCATATGCTGTTCATTTTAAGAACACTTTCACTGCAGATTTCACAAAACGCAAAGAAGGTACCAATGTGAGATTTCTAAAGACAGCTACAGCACTTGACCCAAGGTTTAAGAATCTGAAGTGCCCTCCAAAATCTGAGAGGGACGAGTTGTGGAGCTTGCTTTCAGAAGTCTTAAAAAAGTAACACTCCGATGTGGAAACTACAGAACTCGAACCACCAAAAAAGAAAATCAACCTTCTGCTGGTATCATCTGACTCAGATAATGAAAATGAACATGCGTTGGTCCGAACTGTTTTGGATTGTTATTGAGCAGAACCTGTCATCAGCAGGGAGGCATATCTTCTAGAATGGTGGTTGA
The DNA here is from genome assembly GCF_009764565.3 of Dermochelys coriacea. Taxonomy (NCBI): domain Eukaryota; kingdom Metazoa; phylum Chordata; order Testudines; family Dermochelyidae; genus Dermochelys; species Dermochelys coriacea. The sequence continues at coordinate 41,771,674 of NC_050068.2, forward strand.
AGCATGAAGGGACATGTGAATCTTTCGCACATCTGGCACGTAAATATCTTGTGATGCCGGCTACAACAGTGCCACGAGAAAGCCTGTTCTCACTTTCATGTGACACTGTAAACAAGAAGTGGGCAGCATTATCTCCTGCAAATGTAAACAAACTGGTTTGTCTGAGCGATTGGCTGAACAAGAAGTAGGACTGAGTGAACTTGCAGGGTCTAAAATTTTACATTGTTTTATTTTTGAATGCAGGGGGTTTTGTACATAATTCTACATTTGTAAGTTCAACTTTCATGATAAAGAGATTGCATTACAGTAACTGTATTGGGTGAATTGAAAAATACTATTTCTTTTATTTTTTTGCATTGCAAATACTTGTAACCAAAAATAAATATAAAGTGAGCACTGTACACTTTGTATTCTGTGTTGTAACTGAAATCAATATATTTGAAAATGTAGAAAACATCCAAAAATATTTAAATAAATGATATTCTATTATGTTTAACAGTGCAATTAATCATGATTAATTTTTTTTAATCGCTTGACAGCCCTAGTTCTTTTAAAATGTGGGTTTAAATCAGCCTCCCTGAACTATCCTAATTCCAAATTAGATTAAGAAAACAATAGCTCTTAAGCAAAGCAAACCACACAATTTCTTCTTAAACTTATTATTATCAATCTGTTTTCTTTGTAAGGATGAGAACACCAGAAAACTGAATATTACCTCGGCTTTTGGCAGCTTCCTTCAAAGCTGTTAGAACTTGAGGCTTCAGGTCATCAGAAAGTAATTTTCCTTCAAGGCCTGGGAAGAGGGACCTAGCATGGCATTGAAAACAAAGAAGTACTGATCTTAGTATCCTTATCCAAGTCATTTATGTTGTTGTTCAATAGTTTCAAATACCGTAAAACAAATTATATATGTACTTGCCTATATATTTCAAAAAGTTTTCCTTTTGTAGTATTTTCTTAAAAAACCAAATAGCAACAGAGAATCCTAAGAAAATTAACCTTCTAACTATTCTGTACTTTTGACAGGTTTAAGAGCATTCTTGTTAAAGATACCAGGTTTACAACTTGAAGACATTCAAACTGATTTTAATGTAGTTATACTCTAGAAAGAGACTTTTAAAATAGCTTCCTAGGGTTCTATGTCTCTCAGTGAACTGATATCAGAGTATAAACATGTAGGGTATGTAATTGCTAGCAATGAAAACTTCACCTGAGACCTGAAAGTTAGGCTGTGCTCTTTCTGGCTCTGAAATGACCAGCAACAAATAATTGTAAACCACCAATAACCATGGTAAAGGTTGGAAGAATAGATTTTGTGCTTCAGACGGTCAATTTTCATGTCACAAGCCACAACACTTCAAGCTACCCTACATTATCTTATAGGTAGTGCTGGGGAGGAGCCAGTGGTCATGATACATGTAGGTACCAATGATTTAGAGAAAGGTAAGAGAGAAGTTCTGGAGGCCAAATTTAGGCTGGTAGGAAGAGATTAAAGTCCATGACCTCCACAGTCACATTCTCTGAAAGGCTTCCAGTTCCACACAAGGGACCAGTATGTGGATGAAATAATGGTGAAGGGAGGAGGGATTTAAGTTTATTAGGAACTGGAGAACCTTTTTGGGGAAGCAGTGGCTTAACCAAAGGAAACACCTTAACCAAAACGGAACCAGACTACTGGCACGTACAATTAAAACCGTTGTACGGGAATTTTTAAATTAAGGGCTGTAGAAAAAACAACAGGTGTGGAGGAACATATGGTTCAGGCATTTACACCCCTCTTGGATGAATTTATTAAAGGGGGAACTCTGTATACTAGTAAAAAAGATAGGAAAGAAGTTGGTAAAGTGCAGGTAGAAGGCAGTGAGGAACAGTCAAATGTAACGGAATCCTATTTAAATATAACATGTGAAGGCAAGCAACTGAATATTGACAAAATTTACAAGTACTTATATACAAATGCTAGAAGTCTAAATACTAAAATGGGTGAACAAGAGTGCCTACCATTAAATTGAGGACATTGATATAACAGGCATCATAGAAACTTGGTGGATAATCAGTGGCACATGGTAATACCAGGATATAAAATCTATAGGAATGGCAGAGTAGCTTGTGTTGTTGGGGGACTGGCACTGTATTTTAGAGAAACCATAGAGTCAAATAAGGTAAAAATCTTGAATGAAACAAACTGTATTTCAAATTCTCTATAAATAGAAATTCCATGCTTGAATAAAAAGAGTAAAGCAATAGGAATATACTACTGACCACCTGACCAGATGTCAGTGATTGTAAAATGCACAGGGAGGTCAGAGAGGCTAGAAAACCAGAAAGCAATAATCATGAGTGACTTCAACTAGCCTCATATTGATTAGGTAAATGTCACTTCAAGGCATGATGCAGAGATAACATTTCTAGACACAATATAAGAGTGCTTCTTCAAGTAGTTAGTTCTGGAACCAACACAAAGAGAGAGCTAATTCTTGATTTAGTCCTCAGTGGAGCACAGGATCTGTACAAGAGGTAACTATAACTGAACTGCTTGATGACAATGACCAGAATGTAATTAAATTTAATGTCTTTGTAGGGAAGATAATACAAAAAAAAAACCCCCACCACAGTAACATGTAACTTTAAAAAGGACAGCTACACAAAAATGAGCATGCTTGTTAGACAAAAATTAAAAGGATTTGTCACAAGAGTTAAGCAGCACGGGGACTATATAAAAAACACCGTAATAGAGGCTCAGACTAAATGCATATGCGAAATCAGAAAAGACAATAAGAGGACCAAAATAATGCCACCATGGCTAAACAGCCCATTCGAGGCAAAAAGGCATCCTTTAAAATTTGTCTACTAGTAAGGATAAAAAAAAAAAGCAACTCTGGCAGGTTAATTGTGTAAAAGTATAACAAGGCAGGCCAAGAAAGAATTTGAAAAGCAACTTGCTAAAGATGCAAAAAACAACAGTAACAATTTTTTTTAAGTACATCAAAAGCAGGAAGCGTGCCAATCAGACAGTGGCCCGACTAGATGACAAATGTATTAAAAGAGAATTCAAGGAAGACAAAGCTGCTGCAGAAAAGCTATATGAAATCTTTGCCTCTGTCTCCACTGCAGAGGATGTCGGGGAGATACCCACATCAGAGCTATTTTTGGGGGTCAACAAATCCAAAGTACTGTCCCACCCTAACTTGTCAATAAAAGAAGTTTTAGAACACACTGATAACTGTAACAGTAATAAGTAACCAGATGGTATTCACTAAGAGTTCTGAAGGAATATGAAATTGCAGAACTACTAACTATAGTATGTAACTGAAATAAGCCTCTGAATCCGATGACTGGAGCGTTGCTAATGTAACATCGATTTTTTAAAAAGGGTTCCAGAAGCATTCCTGGCCATTACAGGTTAGTGAGCCTAATTTCAGTATCATGCAAACTGGTAGAAACTATAAAAAGAACAGAATTATCAGACACATAGACACAATTTGTTAGCAAAGAGTTAACATGACTTTTGTAAAGGGAAGTCATGACTCACCAATCAGAATTATTTGAGAATGCCAGCAAGCATGTGGACAAGGGTTATCCAGTGGATATAATGTACTTGGACTTTCAGAATGCCTTTGACAAGGTCCCTTATCAAGGGCTCTTAAGTAAAGTAAGGAGTCATGGGATAAGAGGGAAGATCCTTTCATGGAGCAGCAACTGGTTAAAAGATAGGAAAATAATGTAGGTATAAATATCCATTTTTCACAATGGAGAGGAAAACAGTGGGGTCCCCCAAGGATCTGTATTGGGACTTGTGCTGTTCAACATATTCATAAATGATCTAGAAAATGAAGTGAATAGTGAAGGGGCAAAAAGTTGCATATGATACAAAATTACTCAAGATAGTTAAATCCAAAGTTGACTGTGAAGAATTATTGGGGGATCTCACGCAACTGGGTGAGTGGGCAACAAAATCTCAGACGAAATTCAGCACATATAAGAGCAAAGTAATGCACATTGGGAAAAATAATCTCAAGTTATATATAGTGATGTGTTCTAAAGTAGCTGTTAGCATTCAAGAAAAAGATCTTGGAGTCTCCATGGATAGTCCTCTGAAAACTTCAGCTCAGAGCTCAGCAGTGATCAAAAGGGCTAACAGAAGGTTAAGAACCATTAGAAAAGGGATAAAAAACAGAAAATATCATAATGCCACTATATAAATCCAGGGTGCACCCACAGTTTGAAAACTGTGTCCAGTTCTGGTGGTCCCATGTCAGAATGAATCTGGTGGAACTGGAAAAAGTACAGAGAAGGACAACAAAAATGATTAGGGGTAGCATCTACATGAAGAGAGATTAAAAGACTGGGACTGTTCATTTTAGAAAAGAAACAACTAAGGGGGGATATGACAGAGGTCTATAAATTCATGAAGAAAATGAATAAGGAAGTGTTATTTACCCCTTCACAGAAGGTAAGAACCAGGGGTCTCTCAATGAAATTAATAGGCAGCAAGTTTAATACAAACAAGAGGAAGTACTTTTTCACACAATGCATAATTAATCTGTGGAACTCATTGCCATGGATATTGTGATGGCCAAAAGTATAACTGGGTCCAAAAAAACAACTAGATAAGTTCACGGAGGATACGTCCCTCAATGGCTATTAGCCAAGATGGTCAGAGATGCAACCCCATGCTCAAAGTAACCCTAAAACACTGATTGCAAGAAGCCAGGAGTGGACCACTCCAAAACTACGCTATTCTATACACATTTTGTTTGGCCCAAAAGAGTCCCAGCCCAGGAATACAGAAGAACTCCCTCTCAAGAGAAAGGGAGTTGTAGTTGCTCAGGTGAACCAGACTGAGACAACAGAAGCTTGCTGACCTAGACAAACACAGGTAACTTGAACAGAAAAGGAGAGTATGTCATGCCCACGGGACCCAGGAATAAGGACATAATGGTGCGTCTTATCAGGGTCCAGCAGACAACCAGATGTGAGTATGATGGTCCCCATCACTCTGCCTGTAGCGTGAGTCATTATGATGCTAAAGATTATTCTGGGATTCTGGCTGTGGGAATGTGGGAAGTTTTTCCTTGATGTGTTGTTTTCTGTAATGATGTAACAAAGTTGAGCCCGAGGGCTCAGGCACAAACTCACCATAGCCAGCGGGTAAATCCTTACCAGTGAAACAGAATCAGTGTTGAATGTGTCTGTAGCACATCTAAAAAGATACGGTGGACCGAGATCTGCTAGGACTGGGGGGGACCCTGGCACAGCTAGGTAAATAGCTGTGGGCCAGCACCCTGCTGAAAGCAGGGAAAACTGATGAGTGGTGAGACTCTGGCACAGCTGGGAAAGGTGTGGGACTGTACTACATTGAGGGCAGGGAAACTGAAGCAGAGCTAGAAATGGTTATAGCCCCAAAAACTGCTGGGTGTGGTAAGACATTGGCACAGCTGAGGGTAGCGATGGGTCAGAACTCTGCTGGGAGCAGGGCAGACTTAGGGTGGAAGGAGGTCTGGTTTCACACTGTCAGGGGTAACAGAACCCTTGACTGGCCAAGGTGACCTGCATGGATGTGAAGCAACTGCTGGGGGCAGTACAAATGTTCAAAAGAGGAAAGATGCCTCCTAGTCTATGGGTTCAGGGGAACTTTGAACTGACACTTGTGGAGTCAATGTCATGGGGGAGGTATGACACAGATGCCGATGGTGATTTAGTACTCTGTGTTAAGCAACTCTTGTCAGATCTGACATACTCAGTGTACCCCCGCAGTGTATTGTTATAATCTGTTTCTAAAGGGTATCACGTAATAGGTCACTGGAAAACGAATCCACTGATCATTAATATTTTTGTGTGATGTATATACAGTCAATCCACAAAGGATTATTCAGACATGTTGAAGTTATAACTAAAATGTGTTTAAACCAGGCATGTCAAGGGGAATTGATAAACAGTATTTTTCCAGACAAAGGAATGTGGTTCCCCGCATTTAAATGTCTCCCACGTAAACTGAGCACAGTGTGATCAAAGACAAAGAAAAGCATATTTGCATGCCAGGCAAACAAAGCATCAAGAGGGCAAGTGTGGGAACACTTAATCTCAACCAGGGGATGGAGACTGTACCCCCAGGAAGCCTCCCTGTCTTTTGAAATAGGGTCAATGAACTTTGAGAGATACTTTTCAAAGCTTTTCTGGTCTATAAAGAGAGGGTCAGAGAAGTTATCCTTCACCTGAGATTAGGAAAACCAGCACCGTGGACTAAGTGAGTCTGATCAACTGTGCTGTAAAAGAGGCTTGGTGAGAAACACTTCTTTGAACAACAGACTTAAATCATATTTTAGTCATAGAAACGTATTTTTACTTTTGTTTGCTTGTAATCCTTTCTATCTTTATTCCTTATACTTGGTATCACTTAAACCTATGACTTATTGTTTAATAAACTTATTTTACTTTCAACATAAACCAACATAGTGCTATGATTGAAATAAGAGTGTTTGTTAAACCCTAATTAAATTAATGCGTAGCAGTGTGTTGTCTCTTTAAAGTAGCAATGAACTCAATGACTTCTGAGAATGTCACAGGAGAGGGATGAATACTGCAGGGAGGCAGTTTTGGAGAAATTCAGGACTGGGATGTGTTGGTGTCATGCTGCATATAGTAACTGGGTGGTGAAAGCCAGGGTGTCACGTATATGCTTGTACGCTGGCTGTCAGTGTCTAAACTGTGAGCCACAGCTGCATACCATTTAAGGTACCCAGAGTTGCAGGGCAGGTGGTGAGACAACCCCTTACTGGTTGAACCCCAAAATATCACAGACGTGCCTTTAATGTTGCTCTTCTTTTCCTCTACTTAAAGAATAATCCTCAATGTGATTTCACAGTTAATAGCGGTGGAATAGATAGGAACACTCAACACAGGAAATAATTTTTTAAGGAGAAAATAATTAGACAAAACAGAAGTTCTTGAAGACAAAGATCTTATTTCCATATAATTGTACAACTGCAAACAAAGGAAGAGAATTTCAAAAGTTATATAGAGCAGTAAGGTTTCAATATAGAAAGTTTTAAAAGTTTTTCATAAGGTGCCAAAAACAATTTAGATAAATGGGTTAAATTGTATTCAGAGAAGTGGCAACACAAGGATCTAATTGAAAAATAAGGCAGTATTTTATGAGCTTAAGTGCAGTACCATCACAGCTAGTCATTGCCTCCAGTATGTGGAGTCACTAAACTGATTGTGCAATACATTTTTGAAAAAAGCTTGTATTTTTGTAAAACTAGTCATTCCGGTATTTAATTTAAAACTATCTCACAGTAACAGCTAAGGGAGGTGGGAAAAGACTAGTGTCATCTAAAGCTTCATTTTAATAAAGCCTTAGCCAGGCCACTAACAGATCCCTTGAACTGCTGCTCCTCTAGGATGCATGTTCTCAGTCTTCTCTTATTTCTGTTTCCCAGAAGAAGTCTAGTTTGAGAAAAGCTACTAGGTGTATATTTTATAACGAGAGTCAATAATTCTTTATAAATTCTGACAGCAACTGACCTTCAAATCTTTCAAATACAGAAGTATATAAAATGTAATCTTGGGTTCCTTTTATGCATTATTTTATTATGTTAAAAACTGTGCTATGCTTATTCTAAATGAACTACTCATAAGCAGGTGACAGTTTGTAATACTTAAGAATATTTAAACTGTGTTTCAACAAAATATAAGATGTAAAATGTTAAATATACCTTGGGTAATCTTCTGAGGTTATGTAAACTACATCTTGGTCTGACACAGATGAGGAAAATGGAATAAAAATTCCATTTTGTAATGACAGAAGCTCCAATCCAATAAGTTCACTGTAGACTCCATCAGTAAGCACGAATTCCAAGAGATGAAGCTTTTCATCAGCAGGGCCAGAGTGTCCAGATTTTCTCAACACCTGCCGCACTACAGCAGGAGTCACTTTTTTCACAGTTTTAGAGCTAGATACAGTAAGATGAACTGCACTAGCAATATTTGCTGGTACCTTAGCAATCTGATTCCCTGAGCTCTGGAGGTAGTTGAGGACAGTTTGTGTGTACTCCAAGCTGTCATCCATGTCTGAGAAGCACACTTGCTCCACCTTTATCCAATCACCACTAGCAGAATAAATAACTGCATTCTCGAGCAACTCTTTAAACAGAGGTTCTATGATTGGTTTCCAGTGTACCCCGATTTTTTTCTTTTCAGGCCATAGTCCATAAATTCTTTCAGCTGACAAAGGAAAATCTGAGTTCTTCTCAGTCTCCATTCGCTTGATAGCCTCCAAAATGAGAGTGGCATATGCTTTTGGGACAACATTCACTACAAGGAGGTCATTCCATAAAGCTGCTGGATCTCGCCACTGATCCAACTCTCGCCATTTAATACTCCTCCTATTGTCAGTCAAACCAAAGAAACCACTAACATGAACTGGGAGACCAGTCTTGCTTTCCTCACCAGGAGGTAAAGGAAGAAAACAAAATGCTCTTCCTGAAAACTCTGCTACAGCTCCTTTTTCTTCCTCATTACTTGATAAAGACATTGCTATTCCAATAGTAGGGACAAACTTCAAGTCATCAGCCAAACAATCTAGTTCATTGCATATTCCTCGACCTCCCACACTGTTACATACTAACCAAGATGTTTTTTGTGCATCCTTCACACTCTCATCTTCTAAGACTATATTTACGTGATATGTCACACATGTTATGCTGTTGCTTGGAACTCCTTCACAATATTGACTTATTGCAGTTCCTAGAATCTTGATGGAATTGGGTCGTTCATGTTTCAAGGCCTTGTTCTCACTAGCAGTTACTCTAAAAACCAGCCTCTCAATTCCATCAGCCTCCCTAACATGTAAGGAAACATCTTGCACACTTTTCAGGAACAGCAGCACTGTATCTGCATCTGTTCGAAAGGATTCAAACAGTTCCAGAACTTTTTGTTTGTTGTACAGATTGCTACTCAGTTGGGAAGGCTGTAGGCGAAGAGGGAAACGAAAAAATGTACCAGGAAAGCTTCCATTCTTGAAGGTTTCCTTAGTGCTACCAAATACACCAATGAATGGTGCAAACTGGTCTGTAAATTCAATAATTTCTTTGCTGTCATCCTTTAGGTTCCAACACTGGCCTGATTCATGGGGTCCAAAAAGTGTTTGATGGGGATCCAACATTCCAATCTGGTCACCACTGAAGATACTAGGGACATCTGCACAAGTGAAATCCAACAAATATGAATAACCCCAAACAGCAAATCTGAATAACCCTAAAATATTCTACATTATCCATACCTGAAACAGCTTTAGCCATTACAATCAATTAAATTGTCATTTAAAAATGATAAATTACCCTTATTTATCAAAAACCCAATCCTACTAATGGACGACTATTCATATTCTAGTAGAGAAAATACTATAAAATAATATCTTACGATGTACAGGATCCATTTATGGAAGGCATAACATAGATAAATTACACAGGACAAAACTTTATTTGATCAAAGATTTGACACGCTAGTCTCAGAAACGAAATACTACGTAGATATTGAACACCAGTTGTCTATACTTGCCTTTCTTTTGCCATGCCATCTTCAAATTATAATAATCCAATATTATATTGATATGTAATCCATCAGAATGAAAAACTACTAATCTTTCCATGTGGCATAACAACAACAGAATACAAATAAATGTATTGAATGCAACATTTTTAGGGGTGCAAGTCAAAAAATGTACACATTTTTAAGAGGAGAAGGCAGAGATCTGTATCCAGATTTCTACATAGAGCATATTAATTCAATGCACATATATGAATGAAAGAAAGGACTATCAAATGAAATGGTAAAACAATTCTACAGAATTTAGGAAGCACTCTGCAGTAATGAAAGATCCAAATGAAAAAAAGATTCCTGTAGTTCAGTGCTACCAGCTTGTGGAAGAGCACATTATGACTCATTAGCAGTATATTAGGATATTTTTTGTTTTATACAATCAATGTGAACATCCTCTGTTAAATAGCAAATTGTATCTGATGGTTATACAATGGAAAAGTACTTTTTTTGGTATGAGACAAAATTAGCATTGTTTATTGATCTCTATTTCACATTTCCCTTAAATACATGCAGGACAAAAATCAAACAGCATAAAGCTTCAGTCTTCGTTTATTGTATCTTATTTAAATTTAGAGAAGTCTGTTAAACATCCATCCTCTGCTCTGGGCATCAGTTATATAAACTAAAAATGCACAATTCAAGTAATACAACATAGACAATTGTTCACCCGACGTTGACATCACCAGCAAAATATAGTGTCCCTCTAAAAGCCTGGAAAAAATATGGACTTTATAGCATGCCCAGAAGATTAAAAAAAGATGGGCTATGATGGACCATGGGTAGATGAAGTGCATTCCAATGTCAAGGACCTCACCCAGAGAACACCCTGCCAGCATCCTTATGTTTGATGTGTATATGAGACTAAACAAATCTTAATGTTAATATTTTTATTTTTAGAAGAGCTACATACAGTACCTGTTATATGATATACTGAATTGAACCCAATTCCAAATCTTCCAACTTTCAGGGGATCATCTTTTTTCTTGCTTCTTGCTATTTCCTGTATGCCATGCCAGTCCTCAAGGGTAAAAACTGCATTGTTGTATACATAAAGCGCTGGCCCTAAAAAATAAATAGGCACACGTATGGCAATTCAAAAATAGCACACTTGGGTCCACCTGTTTAGTTTCCAGGAAGTAAACTTACTAAATCAAGAAAGCATTTTTGAAATGTAACTACAGATATACAAATTAAATGAGGAAGCTGTAACTCAAACTGGTATTGGAGAAATGAAACTAAGATCTGTTGGGAAAGTCCAAAGAGATGCAGAGGAACTTCTGCAAAATAAAAACCCTAAACAACATATTTTCTTCTCTTTCTCTTCAGAGACACAAGTCCATCCACTGATTTGTTGGATTATTTTAGATTCCATGAAATTTTTAACACACACCATATAATTTTGGTTTACTACCTACCATTTTCTGTCATACAAGATAAACGAAGGTTACATTGAGAAAGAGCTTCAGGAAACTTCAGGAAAGCAGTGAACATGGGGGTCATACAAGAATCCTCTTATAACACTGAATGTTCTGAACCTAGATTATAAAAGAGCTGTGCGGCCCCAACCACTTCAGTTCCTTCAATAATTCTGAGAATCCTACTGGAGTAGAACAAAACACAAAATCGGTGCTGATAAAATTTGCAAATGTCACAAAGATTGGCAGAGTGGTAAATAATGAGGAGGAAAGGACAGTCATATAGAGTGATCTGGATCATTTGATAAGATGAGTCCATGTGAACAAAATATAGTTTAATATAGCCGAACACAAGGGCATACATCTAGGAACAAAGACTGTAGACCATATGTACAGAATGGGGGAACGCATCCTGAAAAGGATTTAGCTCTCATAGTGGACAAACAACTCAACATGAGATCCCAATATGATACTGTGGCAAAAAGAGCTAATGTAATTCTTGGATGTACAAAAGGGAAGTAGTGACCAAGAGTAGGGAGGTGAATTTACTTCTGTATATGGCACTGGTGGGATCAATACTGGAATATCACATGGAGTTCTGGAGTCCACATCTTAAAAGTGATGTTGAAAAACTGAAGAAGGTGTAGAAAAGAGCAAGAAAAAGAACAGGAGGGCTGGAAAATTGCTAAAAGAGCTCAATCTGTTTAGTTTATCAAAAGAAAATTGAAAGATGACTTGATTATCGTGTGTAAGTACCTTCAAGGGAGGAGATTAAAGAATCCTTTAGTATCCAATCTATCAGAGAAAGCCAGAACAAGAGCCTACTGACTGGAAGTTAAAGCCAGCCAAATTCAAATTAGACATAATTTTTTTCAGTGAGGGTGATTAGCCATTGGAACAAGCTATCAACGGAAGTGGTGGATTCTCTAGCACTTGAATTCTTCATATCAAGACTGGATTTCTTTCTAGAAAATATGCTTTAGTCAAACAAGTTACTAGGCTCAATACAGGAGTAACTGGATGAAATTCTATAGCCTGTGTTATAAAGGAAATCAGACTAGAGGATCTAATGGTCCCTTCTTAGCCTTAAAATCTATGAGCCCCAAGGAAGAAGAGAAAATGGACAGGTAGTCTGAAATACACAAAAGTAATGCTCTCAAAAATTATATTTAGTGGTAAGCAACCATCGCTAGTAAAGTTGCCTCTATCCATTCACACTTACAGGATTTGGCATCTCTAGCCAAACTGCGGAACCGTATAGAAAAGCTGTGTCAGTTGCAGGAGTGCAATAGCACTCTCATGCTACGATCTCATCAGCCCCCTCTACATAGATTCCAAGGCCAGAAGGGACCACTGTGATCACCTAGTTAACCACACCTATATATCACAGGCTACAGAACTTTCCTGAATTAATTCCTGGTTGAACTAAAGCACATCTTTTAGAAAAAAAAATCCAGTCTTGATTTTAAAAATTGATAGTGATGGAGAATCCACCACAACTTTAGGTAAACAGTTCCAATGGCTAATTTCCTTTTAATATAAGAGAACATGCCCCCCCAGCCCACCCCAGTTCCTCCTCTCAAACCCACACAGTCCTGAAATACAAAGAATTCCAAGGCAGAGGGAAGGCAAGTGGGTAATGTCAAATGCACCAAGAAAACTCTCAAAGAACAACAATTACTAGCAAGTAATCCCTCTTTCTTTGAGGGCCTCTGTGCCTTCCCACTTATGGGAGATAAGTAAGTAGTGTGCCCCATTACAAGACAGTGGATGAGGCGTTCTAGTCTAAAATGAATTCTAGCACTACTCTGCCAAACTGAGCATCAGATCAGATTTCAAGTCCCATGAATAGTGCTTAGGAAAAAAACTCCATGTTATTGCTTTGCAAATCTCTGCAGTAGGTGACCTGTCTCAAACAAGATACAGAGGTAGCTGAAGGTGTAGAGGAGTGCATCTATAACCCATATATAATGGTTTTCTCACTAAAGAATAACAATGTTCAATATACTTCCTAATCCATTACGAAAGTCTGTTTACCTCTAAACTGGACCTTACACCTTTCCCTGTTGGCAACAATCTATTAGATTTTCTAAATGGCTTTGTCCTGTCCAGGCAAAAGAGTGCAAACAGATCTTTTGTGGATGGGCATGAGATCTGGGGAAGAAAAGAGGGAGGAAGACATACTGTGACAGATAAAATTCTGAGGCATAAAGCTGGAATAGGTGAAGAGGTCATGAAGGCAATGAGTTCACTAACCTCTCAAGCAGAGGTAATTGACATTACAAATGCTGTTCTAAGGAAGCTCAAGATGGGAACTCATAGGGTAGGCCCATTAACATTGTTAAAAGCAGGTTCAAGTTGCGGTCTGAAAAAGGACCGCTAGCAATGGGAAACACATTAGTCATTCCCTTGAGAAACAAAGAAGCAGAGGAATATGTTTTTCTTCCAGTAGCATCCACTTTATGCCATTCTCTACCCAAGAGAACAGCCATGGACACCCTGCTACCGTTGGGCAGTTTCTAGGCTTCACAGACTAGTATGGAATCAGCCCAGAGGTACTACACTAAAAAGTGATAACCCTCCAAGGACACAAGATACACACATAAGATACATAATACATATGTATCTCTCTGGTACTGGTGGGGACAACACTGGAAAGAATCAAATATCTTTTGTTTGACTGAGTAAACCTGTGAATAAAGGAAAACAACCTTACCCTTTGTCTGCCATTCCATAATGTCGAAAAGGACACAAGGTGTTTCTGGTGCTAAAACCCCAGTCAGTAACTGCAGGATATTAGCCATTCTCCCCATGTGCTCCTGGAATTTTTTTTTCATTGGGCGGGAGACTAAAGAAGACCCAATTTGGTCTTCAGGGAACGTACCATCAGTATATTCTTCAATGGGAGACTGCTCCATCTCTTCTGAGATAAGCCTCCTCCCAACTGCCCTTTTGGAGCCAGGCTCATACCAGGCACCTTTGCCTTCAAGACCACCTGATGCCAATATCATCTCTGACACCAATGTTGGTGCCAAAGTATTTATGGTGGTATCAAGCAAAACTTGCATAGATTCCTGAATGTAAGGCCACATTAACAACTGAAGAGGTCCTACATAAGGTCCATCCAGGAGGGTAGAATTTTCAGTGAGGGAAGTCAATTAGGTGGCCTCTAGCAAATTCGAGGAGTCTGCACAGTCTGTTCCCAGGTAACCACATGCTCCTCAAGGATGTTCTGTACTGACACCAAGGATGAAAACTGCTGCGCAGAGCCAAGCAGCAAAGGTGTTGTCGAACACTTTGCCAGAGAATCCCGATATGACAGGGGAAATCAACAGCACTGGAGATATGTGCTGTATCAGTGAGATGTCCAATTTAATTGGCACTGGAGCTTCAAGCTGAGGAGAACAGCAGGTCAAAGACAGTGTCAAGACTAGTAAGGAGTCTCCAAAAATGACATGCATTGTTGTAGGAGAACAATGCCTCCTTTTCTTTTTCTCCTTGAACACTTTTTGTGGATCCGGGTGCTTCCTCTTCCTTTTCCTTATTCCTGAAACATGGACATGAGAGGATCCTGAAGCCTGACTCTTGCTGGTGTCAGTCAGGGCCTACTCCTGGGGCATCAAAGGCGTATTTGGTGTCGACGTCAGTACAAACATAGACCTGGGTGCTGAAGCAATTTGTTTTGATGGAGCCAGGTGGGAGGCTCAGACATAGCAAGCAATTGCCTCAGGGAAGTCAATCTTGGGTCTGACATGCAGGATGACTGACTGCGGTGGCAGGATGCATCTCCAGACTTTTGACAGAACACCCCAGCAAAGAAGCAGACCTGGAAATCCCTGAAGGAATTGTAGGATGGTTCAGCGGGAGGCTCAAAGAAGCCAACTATGCCAGCAATCTCAGCTGCCTGTCCTCCCTTGTCCATGAGTGAAAGTATGGCAAATTGTGTGCTGGGACACTACATACGCTTCTCCCAGGTACATGAGCACCGAACATGCACATCTGTATCTGGGAAGATGAAGGAGCAGGATGCGTTATGAAGCTCAGGACCTGACCCAGCCTCAAGGATAACCTGAGGTAAGCAGCCCCCAACAACACTAATTAACTATATTATGATACTTTAACTATAAACTAAGAAAATACAAGAAGGAAGGCTATCTATAACTAGCTTGTGGATACAAGAGTAGTTCCTTTAGATACCTGCACCAGCAGTGAAAGAACCAAGATGGGTGACAGGCTGCACTCTGTTATATAAATAGCTTGAGAGCACTACTACACCCCACCAAGGCACGTGGCTTTTCTATACAGTTCTGCAGCGCAACACTAGATGAATCAAATCCCAAAAGTGGAAATGCACCGGGGCTCCTCAGAGAAGACTTTTTTTCTTCTTCAAGATGGCCTCTATATATTCCTATTTGCAAAATTACAGCGAGTACTACAATCCCCAGGAAAGGGAGCTGAGAAGTTCTTTTTAAACAAGGACACTAGAACTGCTTTCTGAGAATGAGATATAGATGCCAAATTGAGAAAATGGTGCTACATAAATATATGAACCATCCTCTAGGGTTCCTATGCTGAAAACATTATGGAGGCACAGCATTTATATCATTTTAGAACTCTGCACTAGACATAGAACCTGTGCAAATATGCAACCTTAACAATATTCCAAAATAAGCCCATTTTCAAGTATTTTCAACCTAGCTAATGTATAACATCCCAATGCTCAGACTAATCCACTTAAAGAGTCATTGTATGGAAATTGCATGCCCTTTAAAACAATCCCCAAAGCTTAAAAAGTCTAGATAATTTATTAAGTGAACTAGCGCTATCTAAATAAAAACAAAAAACACTTTTGACTTCTAAGGTATGGAGTCTAGCTTGCCCCAAATAAGAATGAGACTTCAGGAAGAATACTAGGAGATTAATGACCTGAGGGAACTTAGGCAGTTTGGGCAGCTCTTTTATAACCTCAGCTCCAATTGTTCAGTCATGAGAGGGTGTTCATGTGCCCCAAACATGAACAGGTCTTCAGAAAGTTCTCAGATCTGTGATGCCAGTTGGCACATCCCAAGAACAAGAATATACGAATGCTAGCTCAGAGTAAACAGTAAAATTTACCTCAGCCGTTTTGTCAGATCTCAATGTGACTTCTTTAACCCAACCTGCAAGTTATTCTCAGATTCCAACTTGAAATCTATGAAGCACTATTGTCTTATTATTATTTGTATTCTAGGAGCACTTAAAGACATTGGTTGGGGCCCCATAGTATTAGGAACTGTCCAAAAATAGAAGGCCCTTCCCTAAACTGTGTACAGTCTAAAAGGCAAGAAAAACAGATATATACAAACAAATATGCAATATGGCAAAAGTTAAAGTACAATTCCCCAAACCTGTCATTCATACAACACTGCTACTCTAGTCCTACCTTTTGTTCACCTACAAGTCAAACTCTTTCACAGATCTCTTTTTTTTTTAAACCAACCTCAAGTGCCCTCCTCTTACCTAGCCCATAGAAAAACACTGGGCCTCATTCTGGTTGAAGGAATTTAAAAAAAAAAGAAAAAGAAACACCAACTGTCAGAAGTATATCACCACTAACTTGAGACATGAGTACAAAAGAATTTCACATTGGAGTTAAGTATTTATCTGAGGAACTGCAAAGAATCACACTTGTTGCAGTTTCAGTAGAGGTAGCTTTTATATTTAACTAAAAATTCTTTAAAGGACTGTCCCCCCACCCACCTCTTTTTTTAATGTAACTACTAGCATTTCCTGGATTTCATTAAGAGTGTGGTCATTTTCAACCCAGTGCCTCCTATTACCATGCTGGGGTACTGGGAAAGTAAAACCAATGATTTACCACCACCATCACTTCTTTCAATACCTTGGGATTTTCCCTAAATGACTCCCACCCAAATACTTATCACTAACTATATCTGAGGTACCTAAGCCTAAAACACTAAGATCGTAGATTACTAGTGAGCTTAATTTGTGTATGCAGATTGGTTATTGGCCCACTTAACTATTGGATTTGTGCAAAGCATCTCCTATATCCAAATTTGAATAGTTGTTCATAAGGGTCAAATTCTGCCCTTGAGTGCATGGATTCAATTAGTGCCCTACTGGGCATAAATGGCAGACTACTGAACCACTGGGACTCACACACCACATATTGGAGAACATGAGCTAAAAATTATATACTTACCCTGGTATTGTGCCATGTCCTTCGACCAGAGAGATTCTGTTCCATATTGAGTCTCATCATACAAAAACCTAACCTCTGTGGCACCAGCATCTTCTGCATTCTGGATCAGTTCCTGAGAGCAAAATAACCTCCAAGTTATTACAATAATTTTATGCCTAACCCTAACTTTAATATTATACCTATGGCTTCCAAACTTGAATGTAGAAAATAATTATAGGTCATTATCTAAAAAATGTTTCAATACATTTTCAACAAGTGTGATTATCTCCAATTCGCTTAAATTAAAATAGGCATTTCTCTATTTTATTTTAGAGGGTAACTATCATACTCAAATTTTAAAAAATGTCAAATTACAAATTTTAACCTTATTAAACTATCACAAATTGGATTAAAACAACAGTCTAGCAGTAACACAACATATGAAGAAGGGGATAAGATCACATAGTAACTTTCAGACTAGAATCAAACAAGAAGCAATGCAGGGGCATTGTGTTGAGCTCTGGGTTGGGGGATGTCGGAGGTATGGAGTTCCATGTATTATTCTGCAGCAGCTTCTCTCTCCAACTCTGTTGAGAGCAGCAACTACTGTCTTTGAAGGGAGCAGCATCCAGCTCATTTTCAACATATGAGCAGTCATAATAATTGAGGGATGAAGTGAAGAAACAGACTGCCAGAGCCAGAAGAGTACCCAGAAGTCACCTACTACAGGACAGGCCCAACAAAGAAAATAACAGAACGCCACTAGCCATCACCTTCAGCCCCCAACTAAAACCTCTCCAACGCATCATCAAGGATCTACAACCTATCCTGAAGGATGACCCATCACTCTCACAGATCTTGGGAGACAGGCCAGTCCTTGCTTACAGACAGCCCCCCAAACTGAAGCAAATACTCACCAGCAACCACACACCAGAACCACTAACCCAGGAACCTATCCTTGCAACAAAGCCCGTTGCCAACTCTGTCCACATATCTATTCAGGGGACACCATTATAGGGCTTAATCACATCAGCCACACTATCAGAGGCTCGTTCACCTGTGCATCTACCAATATGATATATGTCATCATGTGCCAGCAATGCCCCTCTGCCATGTACATTGGTCAAACTGGACAGTCTCTACATAAAAGAATAAATGGACACAAATCAGACGTCAAGAACTGTAACATTCAAAAACCATTTGGAGAACACTTCAATCTCTCTGGTCACTCGATTACAAACCTGAGAGTGGCTATTCTTCAACAAAAAAATTTCAGAAACAGACTTTAACGAGAGACTGCTGAATTGGAATTAATTTGCAAAGTGGATACAATTAACTTAGACTTGAATAGAGACTGGGAGTGGATGGGTCATTACACAAAGTAAAACTATTTCCCCACGTTATTCTCCCCCTCCATTACTCAGAGCAGAAGGCTTACCATAAAGGACATTATAGTCAAAAGAGCATCAGTAACAGAAATAGACAAAAATATTCTAACAGTGTGAGTATCAGTATATTAAGACCTAATCCTGCAAACACTCATGTACATGCTTAAATTTGGAGGGACTACTCATAGTAGTAAAGTTTAGCACACGTGTAAGTGTTTGAAGGGCCTTAGATACTGCATTATTTTTATTGGACTACTAAATACATTTCTAGGCACCAAAAGATCTTTTCTTCAAGTTTCTCTTTTAGGCCTAAAAGTTTATTTTCTAAAATTAAGTTAGGGTGTAACCAAACTTAATTGCAGAGCTATATAGGCACATCTCAACATATGCAGAGGGTTAATAAAAACAGACATTTACATTCACAATTCAAGTATACAGTAGGTATGAGAGATTTGCTACAAATGGATGTTTTTATTTATGAGCATTTATAAAGACTGACAGACATTTGGTATTAAGTATGAGTCTGATAAAGAACTGATAGTAAAATAGGTTTGACAGAAAAAGGTTACTCGCCTTCTCGTAACTGTTGTTCTTTGAGATCATAGAATCATATAATATCAGGGTTGGAAGGGACCTCAGGAGGTCATCTAGTCCAATCGCCTGCTCAAAGCAGGACCAATCCCCAACTAAATCAGCCCAACCAGGGCTTTGTTAAGCCTGACCTTAAAAACTTCTAAGGAAGGAGATTCCACCACTTCCCTAGGTAATGCACTCCAGTGTTTCACCACCCTCCTCGTGAAAAAGTTTTTTCTAATATCCAACCTAAACCTCCCCCACTGCAACTTGATGTGTTGTTCATTCCATTCCAATCAGGTGAGTGCACGGCAGCCAGAAGATTTTTCCCTTAGCAGTATCTGTTGGGTCAGCCTGGGCACCCCTGGAGTCGCGCCTTCATGGCGCTCAATGTAGGGCCCTGCCGACCCACCACCCCCTCAGTTCCTTCTTGCCGGCTGCTCCAACAGAGGGGTAGGAGGGTGGGTATTGGAATGTACATGAACAACACATCTCAAAGAACAACAGTTACGAGTGCTTGTTCATGTCAATTTTTGGCATGTGGCTGATTTTTTCTTCTTCGAGTGCTTGTTCATGTCAATTCCAATCAGGTGATTATCAAGCCAAAAGTTTTGGAGGTGGGGTCAGAGCTTAGATATCCACTGACTGAAGCACAGCTCTACCAAAGGCCATGTCATCTCTGGCCTGCTGAGGGACAGCGTAATGAAATGTAAAAGTATATATTGAGGACCACATTGCCACTTTGCTTATTTCCTGAGTCAGAACCTGCGCCAGGAACGCCACTGAAGAAGCCTGCGCCCTGGTGGAGTGCACTGTGAGCGGAGGGGCAGGCACATCTGTCAGGTTGTAGCATTCTCAGATGCTGGATATGATCCACGACGAAATTAATTGAGAGAAGACTGGAAGCCCTTTCATCCTGTCTGCCACGGCCACAAACAGTTTGATTGACTTCTGAAACAGTTTCATTCTCTTGATGTAAAAGGCTAGCACTCTGTGAACGTCCAGTGAGTGAAGCCTCTGTTCTCTGCCACTTGAGTGTGGCTTGGGATAGAACACTGGAAGGAAGATGTCCTGATTGATGTGAAATTGGGAGACAACCTTCGGAAGGAAAGCTGGATGTGTCCTGAGCTGAACCTTGTCCTTATAGAACACCATATACGGGGGCTCTGATGTTAAGGCTTGAGATCAGACACCCTCCTGGCTGAGATTATCACTACCAGAAACGCCACCTTGTACGAGAGGTAGAGCAAAGAGCAAGTTGCCAGCGATTCGAAGAGCGGCCCCGTCAGTTTGGAAAGGACTAGATTAAGGTCCCAGGTTGGGATCAGTTGTCGGACATGTGGATATAGTCTGTCGAGACCTTTGAAGAAATGGTTGACCATAGGGTTGGCAAAGACCAACAAGAACCTCTGCACCTGGACAAAAGGCAGAAATGGTGGCCAAGTCGACGACATGGACAGACCCTGCTGCTTAAGACGGAGAAGGTAGTCCAGTATGAGTGGTATAGACACGAGCATTGGAGACAGATGGTGTTGCACCGACCAGATTGAAAATCTCTTCCATTTGGCCAGGCAGGTAGCCCTGGTGGAGGGTTTCCTACTGCCAAGGAGGACTTGTCTGAATGGGTCCGAGCAAGAGAGCTCCATCGGGTTCAGCCATGGAGCTTCCAAGCCGTGAGGTGTAATGACTTGAGGTTCAGGTGCTGAAGACAGCCGTGATTCTGGGTTATTAAGTCTGGGAAGAGCAGTAAGGAGACTGGGGCTTCCACGGACTTTTCCAGGAGAGATATGTATCAGTGTTGGCGGGGCCAGGCTGGACCTATCAATATCACTGAAGCTTCTTCTCTTGGTATCTTGAGGAGCACCTTGTGAATGAGAGGGATGGGCGAGAATGCTTATAGGAGACAGGCCTCCCCATGGGAGGAGGAACGCGTCTGCGATGGAGCCTGAGCTGTGATTCAGGAAGAAGCAAAACTGCTGGCATCCATGGCAAACAGGTCCATCTGGGGAAAGCCTCACCGTTGGAAGATGGAGTTCGTGACATCCGGGCATAGGGACCACTCGTGGCCATGGAACAACCTGCTGAGATAGTCCACCAACTCGTTCTGAACTCCTGGGAGGTACAATGCTTGCACGTGTATCGAATACTCTACACAAAAGTCCCACAGCCTGAGGGCTTCCTGGCACAGAGGAGAGGAACGTGCACCCCCGTTTGTCGATATAAAACATTGCTGTGGTTTTGTCTGTCATAACTGATACACACCTCCCTGCCAAGTGTGCTTGGAAAGTCTGGCACGCTAGGCACACTGCTCTCAGCTGTCTGACATTGATGTGGAGAACAAGCTCCATCTGAGACCAGAGATCTTGGGTCCTGAGGTCTCCCAGATGCACAATCCAACCCAAAGCTGACATGTCCGTCACCAGCAAGAGAACGGTGAAGGGGACTCTCGCGCACATGGTACGCGGGTCGAGCCACTATTGGAGGGATTCGAGGACCGGACGAGGCAGAGTCACGACTCTGTCTAAAGCGTCCCAAGCCTGCCAATACACCGAGGCTAGCCACGACTGGAATGGCTGGAGACTGAGCGTGACATGTTGCATCACATAGGTACAAGTGGCCATGTGACCGAGGAGTTTCAAGCAATTCCTTGCTGTGGTGGTGGGGAACTGCCTGAGACTTCGAATGATGTCGCCAACGGCACAGAACCTTGATTCTGGAAGGTATGCCCTGGCCTGTGTAGAGTCCAGTACCGCCCCTATAAATTCTATTCGCTGAACCAGGGACAGCATAGATTTCCCCACGTTCAGGAGAAGGCCCAGTTCGTTGAACATCGTTCTTATGAAGTCAACCTGTGCCTCCACTTGATCCCTGGAGTGGCCCCTGATCAGCCAGTCATCTAAGTGCAGGAACACCTGTACCTGCCACCTGCACAGGAATGCAGCCGCAACTGCCATGCATTTGGTGAACACTCGAGGCGCCGCTGACAGGCCGAATGGGAGGACTGCGAACTGGTAAGTGGTTGTTGTTCACCACAAACCTGAGGTACCTTCTGTGCGACAGTGTAATCGCTATGTGAAAGTAAGCATCCTTCAAATCAAGGGCGGCATACCAGTCCCTTGGATCCAAACAACAGATGATGGAGGCCAAAGAGACCATGTGAAACTTTAGTTTCTTCATGAACCTGTTGAGCTCCCACAGGTCTCGAATGGGCCTGAGACTGCCTTTGGCTTTTGGTATTAGGAAATACTGGGAATAGAAGCCCTTGCCCTTCAACTCCTGAGGAACCTCTTCCACTGCCCCCAGTGATGGGAGTGTGCACCTCCTGTACAAGGAGTTGCTCATGAAAAGGGTCCCTGAAGGTTAATGGGGAAGCGGGAGGTGGAAGAGCAGGAGGGCCAAGAATTGGAGGGAGCATCCCCTTTCTACTGTGTGGAGCACCCAGCTCGATGTGATACGGGACCAAGCAGGGTAGAAAGGGGATAGTCGGGAAGAGAAGGTAAGGCAGAGTGGATCCAGTCCTTGTACTGGTGCGCCGTCCTCACACGCACCTTCTAAAGACCTGCTTCTGGCCAGATGAAGGCTTGTGCTGGCCAGAGCCCTGGCCTGAGCACAGGTGTGGCCTCTTCCTGCCTCTCCTGTTTCTCCTCTGTGAACTGTTCTGTCGGTTCTGCGGCTGGTAGAACCACGGAGGAGGTTGCAGCCTAAAATGCTTCTGCTGTGTGGTGGGAGTGTAGAGGCCCAATGATTTGAGGGTGGCTCCAGAGTCTTTCAGACTGTGAAGTCTCTTACCTGTCTTTTCAGAGAAAAGAGCCGAACCCTCGAAAGGGAGGTCCTGGATGGTCTGCTGGACTTCGTAAGCAGAGACCTGCAGCCAGGAGCTCCTTCTCATAGCCACTCCTGTAGACATAGCTCACACGGCTGCATCTGCCCCATCCAGAGCGGCCTGCAGGGAAGCTTGGGGGATCAATCTGCCCTCCTCCACCCAGGTTGAAAATTTGGAGTGGGCGTCCTGCAGCACCAGCTCCACAAACTTGGCCATTGCACTGCAAGTGTTAAAGCAGTATCTGCTCACCATGGCCTGCTGGTTTGTGATGAGGAGTTGCAACCCACCGGTCAAGCAGACCTTTCTACCGAAAAGGTCTAATCACTCTGCCTCCTGGTTCTTAGGGGCGGGACACTGGTAGCCCTGGAGCTCATTCTGGTTAGCAGCATCCACCACCAGGGAATCCGGAGGGGGTTCATGTACAAATGCTCATATCCCTTCGACAGCACAAAGCAGCATCTCTCATTCTACTTGGCCGTCAGAGGCAACGAGGCAGGGGTCTGTCACAAGGTCCTTGTGGTGTCAGAAATAGTTTTAATCAAAGGCAGGGTAATGCAGGCAGGCCCTGATGGGATGAGGATGTCCATCATTGCATCTGCATCCTCCATCATTTCCTCCGCCTGAATCCCCAGGTTCTGGGCCACCCACCGCAGCAGTTGTTGGAGGACCCTGCTGTCCACTAGTGCTGGAGCCAGCGAGATGCCTGCCACCGCCTCGTCCCGGGAGGATGACGATAAAGGGTCTGCAAGAGGTGGATGCTCTCTTCCCTCGGTGCCCACGGCTGCTGGGGCTCTGCTATCGCCACCAATGGTGCCAGTGCTGACTGTGCCGGTGCCGACAGTGCCAGGGCGGTCAGTGAGGAAACCACTGGAGCTGGTGTAGATGGCACCGGTGCCACCGACAGTGGCACGGGAGTTGGAATCCTGGCATCAGACCTCGACAGAGCTGCCCCAGATGGTGCTGAAGGGGGTATGAAGTAGCTGAAGCTACCAACACAGCTCTGGAGTGGGACCCCCGACTCCGCCATTGATCCTGATAAGAGGCCCAGGGCATCAAAAAGGGCTGCCATTGTGCAGGCAACGGTGCCGGGTATGGCTGATGGTCTCATCTCGATCTCGACCATCTGCTCCTGCAGGACCGCTAGGAGTCCATCTCTGACTCCAAGGTCTCCAAGAAGGAGGACCACAGAGGAGCAGTGCTTTGTGGTGCCGACAGTTCGTGTTGCGGGCTGGGGGAGTGACGTGGCTCCTGGACCTGTGCCCATGCTGGGAAGTGGCGCTCCGAGGATGGGGACCGCCATGGTAACATGGCCAGTTTCCCCCTTATTGGTGACTGGGGACCGACTGGTGCTAGCACTTATCCCATGTAGGCGGGGAGAACGGTGCCATGAGGTGTAGCAAGTCCTGCGCCGCATCAAAAACCTCCGGGGTAGACAGGAGGTGCAGCTCTCAACTCAGGGTTGGACAACAAGGCAGGTCTGGACTTCACTGCCCCACCCACCGGGGCATGAGTCGACGCGACCCATACACGTGGTGGGGCCGAGGTGGTGTGGCCCATCTCGGTTCTCACAACGGCTGGCTCTTTAGGCAGAGCCAGGGAGAATGACCCCTCTCCGGCCTCCTCTTCTTCTGCAGCACCAGAGATTGTGACTGGTGTCTACCTGCAGCATGTGAGCCACAAGTGGAGCCATGGTGGTGCTGGGAGTCTTTGGAAGAGTCTTTCCCCGGCACCAATTCCCATGCCGACAGCACCAGGGACATGGAACAGCGCAGTGTCGGACTGGGGATGGAGCACAGTTTCCATCAGAAGGATCTTCAGACGTTGATCCCTGTCCTTCAACGTCCTGGGGTGAAACCCCTTAAAGTTCCTACAATGATCTTTCTGGTGGCTCTCCTCTAAATACTTCAAACATGAATTGTGTGGATCACTTCTAGGCATACACTTGCAGCAGACCTTGCAGGTTTTGAACCCTGGAGACCGCAGCATGTCCCAGTGCCAGGTGAGCGATAGAGGGGGAACCCCGCAAAGAAAACGTAAGAACTAACTCTAATTAATCTAAACTAACACAAAACTAACTACTTGTAAGAAATATATAAACAGACACTGACAAAGAGCTTGTCAAGACGAGAGCAAGGGACGTTCCAGCTAACTGTCACTGGCGGTAAGAAGGAACTGAGGGGGTGGCAGGTTGGTAGGGCCCTATATTGAGTGCCATGAAGATGCTACTCCTGGGGGCACCCAGGCCGACCCAACGGATATTGCTAGGGAAAAAATCTTCCAGCTGCAGTACATGTGCGCACTCACACACCTCATTGGAACTGACATGAAGAAGCACTTGAAGAAGAAACCATGTTTGCCATAGTCTTGAAGGAAGTTAGATGTTAGATAATCTCTCTACTTTTCATTCTAACAACCCATCAGTTCCACATATGTGCAAATGGCAAACTTAAATAAAAACAGCATAGACTACTTCTTATTAATGTCAACACTACAATAAGTGCATGCTAAAAGATAGTCGGAGAGATGGAGAAGAAAGAGAAATAGTCACAGTTCAACAAATAGTAATGTATCAACAGAATCTCTGCATGTGGTGCTTAGTTGCTCCCATAATAATCATCATTATCAACAATGGTGCAAGAAGATACAGAGAGATCAAAGTTTCTACAAACATTACTACTATCATTATTAGAATAATAATGAGAGTATCTATTTGAATAGCTGCAGTCCACCATTCCTTCTGCGGCACTTCTCCAGAAACCACTACATTTTTTGGCTTGTTTCATTTCAATACTATGTATTTAAAGAATTTCCAACATTTAAATCAAAATAAAAGTAGCAGTTTTTGTCAATACTTCCTTCTCATTCTGCAAACTTCAAACAAATCAGCACACACAGGGCAGCTCTAGAGCTCCTAACCTGGCTTCTGGGCAGCAAATATTGCTTGGGCATGCAGGAGTGAAATCAGGAAGGCCAAATCACACCTGGAGTTGCAGCTAGCAAGAGATGTTAAGAATAACTAGAAGGGTTTCTTCAGGTATGTTAGCAACAAGAAGAAAGTCAAGGAAAGTGTGGGCCCCTTACTGAATGAGGGAGGCAACATAGTGACAGGGGATGTGGAAAAAGCTAATGTACTTAATGCTTTTTTGCCTCTGTCTTCACGAACAAGGTCAGCTCCCAGACTACTGCACTGGGCAGCACAGCATGGGGAGGAGGTGACCAGCCCTCTGTGGAGAAAGAAGTGGTTCGGGACTATTTAGAAAAGCTGGATGAGCACAAGTCCATGGGGCCGGATGCGCTGCATCCGAGAGTGCTAAAGGAGTTGGCGGATGTGATTGCACAGCCATTGGCCATTATCTTTGAAAACTCATGGCGATCGGGGGAAGTCCCGGACGACTGGAAAAAGGCTAATGTAGTGCCCATCTTTAAAAAAGGGAAGGAGGAGGATCCTGGGAACTACAGTCCAATCAGCTTCACCTCAGTCCCTGGAAAAATCATGGAGCAGGTCCTCAAGGAATCAATTCTGAAGCACTTAGAGGAGAGGAAAGTGATCAGGAATAGTCAGCGTGGATTCACCAAGGGCAAGTCATGCCTGACTAATTGCCTTCTATGATGAGATAACTGGCTCTGTGGATGAGGGGAAAGCAGTGGATGTGTTGTTCCTTGACTTTAGCAAAGCTTTTGACCTGGTCTCCCACAGTATTCTTGCGAGCAAGTTAAAATAGTATGGGCTGGAAGAATGGACTATAAGGTGGATAGAAAGTTGGCTAGATTGTCGGGCTCAACAGGTAGTTATCAGTGGCTCCATGTCTAGTTGGCAGCCGGTATCAAGTGGAGTGCCCCAAGGGTCAGTCCTCGAACCGGTTTTGTTCAATATCTTCATAAATGATCTGGAGGATGGTGTGGATTGCACCCTCAGCAAGTTTGCAGGTGACACTAAACTGGGAGGAGAGGTAGATACGCTGGAGGGTAGGGATAGGATACAGAGGGACCTAGACAAATTAGAGGATTGGGCCAAAAGAAATCTGATGAGGTTCAACAAGGACAAGTGCAGAGTCCTGCACTTAAGACAGAAGAATCCCATGCACCGCTACAGACTAGGGTCCAAATGGCTCGGCCACAGTTCTGCAGAAAAGAACCTAGGGGTTACAGTGGACGAGAAGCTGCATATGAGTCAACAGTGTGCCCTTGTTGCCAAGAAGGCCAATGGCATTTTGGGATGCATAAGTAGGGGCATTGCCAGCAGATCGAGGGACGTGATCGTTCCCCTCTATTAGACATTGGTGAGGCCTCATCTGGAGTACTTTGTCCAGTTTTGGGCCCCACACTACAAGAAGGATGTGGAAAAATTGGAAAGAGTCCAGCGGAGGGCAACAAAAATGATTAGGGGACTGGAACACATGACTTATGAGGAGAGGCTGAGGGAACTGGCATTGTTTAGTCTGTGGAAGAGAAGAATGAGGGGGGATTTCATAGCTGCATTCAACTACCTGAAAGGGGATTCCAAAGAGGATGGATCTAGACTGTTCTCAGTGGTAGCAGATGATGGAATGAGGAGTAATGGTCTCAAGTTGCAGTGGAGGTGGTTTAGGTGGGATATTAGGAAAAACTTTTTCACTAGGAGAGTGGTGAAACACTGGAATGTGTTACCTAGGGGGTGGTGGAATCTCTTTCCTTATAAGTTTTTAAGGTCAGGCTTGACAAAGCCCTGGCTGGGATGATTTAGGTTGGGGATTGGTCCTGCTTTGAGCAGGGGGTTGGACTAGATGACCTCCTGAGGTGCCTTCCAACCCTGATATTCTATGATTCTATGAAACCTTGCCTCTCTCCAACCATTGTGAGAATAGACAAGAACTTTTTGAACCTAACTCAGATCACAGGGACCTGAGAGCTTCAGTTTAGAGTATTCACAGCTGGGACTCTGATACTGGAATTTAACCCCTACCACAAAAAAAAAATGCTAGTGATTGGTTTGTCAGGGTCTCCTCCCAGAAGCACTACAGAGACACTGTGTGCTACAGAAATGGAACACCTATACATCTTATCAATTGCTCTGATCAGTTCTTCCACAATTTAAGCTTTCACTTAGCAGAAATAAATAAGTAAATAAATAAAAACATTTCTAGCCTTTACGGTTGCAAAGAAAACTTTCCAATGTGGTGATGTCTTATGAAGTCTGCAAAGGGGA
This sequence comes from Dermochelys coriacea, assembly GCF_009764565.3. Lineage (NCBI taxonomy): Eukaryota > Metazoa > Chordata > Testudines > Dermochelyidae > Dermochelys > Dermochelys coriacea. Next base: position 41,799,842 of record NC_050068.2, read on the forward strand.
AAAAAGCTCTAATACAGGTGTGAATTGCCCCATTCTTCTTAACAAGGTGGGAAATCTGAAACCTAGTGATGACAGTATAAGTAATAAAACTGTTGGTTGTTCCACTGCTAATCATTTTATCTGACATATTCAAAAAGTCTGGTAATGTAGGCCAAGTACTACAGTCCATCCCCCCCTTTACTCTAACCCTTAGAGAGGTAGAAGCCTGCAGTCTCCAGAGCTGGCAATATGACAATACCTTTAATGAGCACTATTTTCATTTTTTAAAGATCCAGGAACAACTATCCATGTAACTTGTTAGTGCTACTCAATTCTTTACTAGAAATATTTTTCTGCTCTTATGGAATTGATGGACTCATTATTATTTGTATTGCTTCAAAACTGTGCTGGTTGTTTTACAGAAAAATACAAATACAGACAAGATCCCTGCTCTGAAGTGCTTAACAGTGCTTATAATCTAAACAATGTTACTTCATAGTACTGTCATGATACATTAAAGAGAGAGAAAGATGGTTAAACAGGAGGAGATGGTTTAGGTAATCAGAGAATATCACAGATTTCAGAATAAAAATTAATGTAATAAATCTTCCAAATTATATCAATACTATGGAGAGCTGAGACAAGCAATTTTTTGAATTACTCAGATACAGTATTCAAGAAAAGCAATGTAACTTAAAATAAGTTCTATTCATATTACTATTTTATTTGTTGCAACATGCAATGGTAAAAAATATTTATGTAACAAGCACATTTTGAAGGTTCAATTGGCCTCTTCACATAAAATGCATTGTGATGCTTTTTGTTTCAGTAATCAACATGAAATAATTATGAAGTGAAGTATCCAATAAAAATCAATTGTTTCTGTCCATGTTCTTTACAAAATACACAGTTCTTTTGTGATGGGCAAAAAGAATAGGCCATAAACTAAAAAATGAGCAACGCACCTGACACTGCCCCCAAGATGGAAAATTATGGAAAGATATATGTACTTATATCAGAATAAACATCTCATGAAGTGAAACAATCTACAACATATTGAACAATGTTTTAACAAAACTAATCTGTGGTGTATATTTACTTAACAATAATAAGTACAATTTATTTTATACCTTAAGAATTTGTCCTCCTTCTGGATATCTTCTTAAAATGTCTTTAAGAAAATCAACAAGCGGTGGAGTTGTTTGGCCAAAACGGCCTAAAAACATAAAAAGAAAAAGCAATTGGTTATTCTGTTACTGGATTTAATTTTAGATCTATACTGTACTCATCATGTGATTACTGGGTTCCACAAAATTCTTTTTTTAAAATTCATTCAGTGCCAGGTGCCAATGCCATAAAAAGCTCTCACCACACAAATAAACCATATGTATATGGCACAGTTAACCCTCTTGGACAAAAGTACGTGAAAACAGAAGGCTCTTATATCTTGCTCCAAAAGTCAACACACCTTACCTGCTTCAGATCTGTAGGGTAAGAAAATTCCAGTACCAAGGTCTTACCCCAAGTACACTCTACTTCCACTCCCAGATGTTCAAATGGAGTTAATATAAGCAAAAGGATCCTACTTGTTTTTTAACTATCATGATAGTACAAGATGGAGAAAGGTAGACTATCATGTACCTAGAGACCTAAACCATACAGGTCTTTGACAAGCAGTGTCAATGTATTAACTCACATTAAAAGCTAGTCCAGCCTTCAGAGAAAAGTGAATTAATTTATGTGTAACAGTTGTTCTCTGAAGATGTACATCAGAAAATATCAACATTCTTGGATTCAGGCTCTGGCTGAAAAAGCTGCACTTTTGAAACTCAAGGATCTAAAGCTGCTGCTTCCAGCAAGGAACATGCATCAGTCCCCACAATGGAAAGTAGGCACTCCCTGGTGTTCTAACTACTATTCCTTTTACAAGCAGTTTGTGAAATAATGTGCATAAGTATGTAAAAAGGAATAGAATAATAGACAACAATTACAAATTTCTCAACTACGTGGGGAAGAAGTTGATCTATTATGATGTCTATCTTTATAGAACAATATCGAAAAATTCTCTTTTCTAAAGATACTTTTTATAATAGATCACCATTCAAGGACCTTGAAAGCTTCAGGAATGTCTCTATGAAACAAAATACAAGAACAAGAAACTGCAACAGCCAGCTGATGTAGACAGAGACTTTTCTGTATTATACAGAAGTATAAGATATCCATAAAACAATACTGACAGCTGCAAGATGAAGTAAATTGACTAGGGGGCAGGAGAGTTTGAGGGCTTCTATCCTGAGAAGAGGTTTTGTAAGGTCAAGACAGCAAGTCTGGACTCTTGCCTAGAGGTTGCATCTGAGTAAAAATGCTTGAAGAATATGTTTAAATAATTCCACATAGTTGCCTTGCAAATCTTCTAGACAGATTCAGGTCAAATGCTTCCTATCATACACTGGGACACTGCTTATTTCACTGAGGACATCACAAAATCATCTGAAACAACCGAAATGCTACAGCTGAAAGAAGACATTAGGCTGATTAACATTTCTTGCTAACTTCTCAGGTCAAAGTCCTAATCTATCAATGCCAACGAATGACTCATTGGTGCCAGAAATCAAAAGCACAGTTCACAGTGCTTGAGATGTCAAGCAGGTTACACTTGACACAAATGTGGCTCCATGATTAAGAGGAACTACGCCTTATTTGACAGTGCACTGATATAATTCACCACTGGATTACAGTGTTGAGGAAGTAGGGGCAAATCTTCGATGTACTCCAGTAACCAGCACAATGGGTTTTTCTGATCCTGTTGAGGCTGTCAAGTGAGAGCTTCAGGACCTTCCTTACTAAAGAACAGCCATACTGATTCACACTAATGGTCCATCTAGCCCAGTATCCTGTCTTTTGACAGTGACAGATGATTCAGAGGGAATGAACAGAACAGGGCAATTTTGAATGATCCATTCCTTGTTGTCCAGTCCCAGCTTGTAGCAGCTGAGTGTTTAGAAACACCCAGTGCATAGGCTGCATCCCTGAGCATCCTGGCTAAATTACTTCATTGGTGGACCTAGCCTCCATGAATTTATCTAATTCTTTTTTGAACCAAGTTATACTTTTGGATTTCATAACATCCCATGGCAAGAGTTCCACAGACTGACTGTGTGTTGTGTGAAGAAGTACTTCCTTATGTTAGTTTTAAACCTGCTGCCTATTAATTTCACTGGGCAACCCCTAGTTCTTGTGTTATGTGAATGAGTAAATAACACGTCCATATTTACTTTCTCCACACCATTCATGATTTTTAAGACCTCTGTCATATCCCCCTTTAGTCATCTCTTTTCCAAGATGAACAGTCCTAGTCTTTCTAATCTCTCCTCATATGGAAGACCCCTAATCATTTTTGTTGCCTTTCTCCATACTTTTTCCAATTCTAAATTATCCCTTTTTAGACGGAGCTACCAGAACTGCACGCAGTATTCCAGATGTAGGTATACGATGAATTTATATAGTGGCATTATGATATTTAATGTCTTATTACCTATCCATTTCCTAATGGTGCCTAACATTTGGCTAGCTTTTTTGACTGATGCTGCAAATGCATCCGATGAAGTGAGCTGTAGCTCACGAAAGCTTATGCTCAAATAAATTTGTTAGTCTCTAAGGTGCCACAAGTACTCCTTTTCTTTTTGCGAATACAGACTAATACGGCTGCTATTCTGAAACCGCACATTGAGCAGTTGGTTTCAGAGAACTATCCAAGATAATGCCAAGATTTCTTTCTTGAACGATAAGAGCTAATTTATACCCCATCATTTTGTATTCATGGTTTGGATTATTTTTTCCAATGTGCATTACTTCGCACTAATCAGCACTGAATTTCATCGGCCATTTTGTTGCCCAGTACCCCAACTGTGTGAGATCCCTTTGTAACTCTTCACAGTCAGCTTTGGACTTAACTACCTTGAGTAATTCTGTATTGTCTGTAAATCTGACCTGTGTTCAGGCTGCATCACAGAGGTTCTTTGAGATGTGTGGTCCCTATCTGTATTCCACTGAGGGGTTAGAATCATAGAATATCAGGGTTGGAGGGACCTCAGGAGATCATCTAGTTCAACCCCCTGCTCAAAGCAGGACCAATCCCCAATTTTTGCCCCAGATCCCTAAATGGCCCCTCTTAAGGATTGAACTCACAACCCTGGGTTAGCAGGCCAATGCTCAAACCACTGAGCTACCCCTCCCCCCCACATGCGGGGGTCTGCCATCATAGCTCCGAGTTCACAGACCCTTCTTGCAGAAGCAATAGCAATAAGGAAGGTGACTTTCAAGGAAAGGAGGGACATGGAGCATGATACTAGCTGCTCAAAAGATGGTTTCATTAGCATGGAGAGAACTAGATACAGAACTAGATTGGGGTGCAGCCATTTGTATGGGTGGGAAGGTTCTGATGAGGCTTTTCCAAAACCTAGCAGTTAATCGGTGCATAAAGACAGAGTAAGCTTCCACGTGGTACTCCTGGGGGAATTCTGCATCACTGAAGATGTCTTTGGGTCCCTGCAGAAAAATGACTTTCTGATGGGAAAGCAAAAGGAAAGCCACAAGAGTGGTCAAGCGACCCTTCCCAGCAGTATGTTTCAGGTGCCCAGGGAAGCTGGCAGAGAGGTAAATCACTGTGGGGCAGGAGGCAGGACTGGGGAAGACCCAGCTGGTGGCTTCTACCCTGCGCTGGGCTCAGCTGCTAGTCCCATCTGGGCTAGGGAGGATGGGATTTCCTCTTCCACTGAATGACATCCGGGACTGGGTCAGACCCACGCCCAGATTTCTCCCCCAGCTGCAGGAAGCTCTGCAAACACCCTCCCCCCAACTTCCTGCACCCATCACTCCTCCACTGCGGGGGGGGGATCCCTATACAGGGAGCTGCTCCCACATCCACCCAACCCCTGTGCATCCAGATCCCCTCATGCCCAGACCCTCCCACCGAGCTTCACCCTCCTGCACTCAGAACCCCGCGATGAGCCCACTCCCCCTGCACCTGGATCCCCACCCCACTGAGCCCCAGTCTCCCAGCATCTGGACCCCCACTGAGTCCCCCACACCCAGACCCTCCCCTGCTGAGCCCCAACCACTTTCACCTGGACCCTCCTGCAAAGTCCCATTATCATTGCACCCAGAACCCCCCCACAAACCCCGGTGCTTCCAGATCCCCCCGCCACCTGGATATCCCACTGAGCTACCTGCACCCAGATTGCTCCACACAGAACCCTCTCAACCCACACCTGGATCCCCACACACTAAGCCCCTCCATACTTGGATTCTGCCTTGCTGAGCCTGCCTGCCCACACCTGGTGTACCAGGCGCAGAGGGGCAGGGCCCTGGGGTGTTTCTGGGGCAGGCCCAGTTCTTGTGCTGTGTCAGGGCTGGGTGCAGCCTCACCACTGAGTCCATATCCCGTGGTGGGAACTGCACAGTGATCTTCCACCTCTATGCAGCCAGTGGCCTGTGCTCCCCGATGCCATGCTGGAGCCTCCACATTTATTTGACTAGTAAAATTTGCAGAATTATGCAGAATTTTTAATACTTTGGTGCAGAATGCCCTCAGGAGTAATGTGGAACACACTAATTGCTGCCAGATTTACTCTCAAAGAACTGTGGATGAGACCTGATGATTATAATGACAAAACTTAGTCCAGGATGAGGAGGATCCCCGCCAATTCTAGTAAAACTTCTTGTTGCTAAACCCAGATGAGAAACATTTCTACTTGACTCAGTAACATTGCGTAGTGGAATCCTTCCTCCTGCTGGAGAGAATGTCTTGCACAGCCGAAGAGTATGTCCGTCCTAAAGCAGATGCCCATCCAAATACCATGCTCTGAAGTGGAGTGCATGTGGATTGGGATGCCTGATCTCACCGTTGTACTGGGTCAACAGACAGAGGAAGTTGAGGATAGGAATTGATGGGCAGGATGACATGCGGACGAGACTGGGAAATCAGAATTGTCTAGGACAGTAGGGAGCAATCAGAATGACTGTCACTTTGCCTCATTGGATCTTGTGCTGCATTCGAGGCAGTAGCAGCAGGGGCTGCAGGTTTGTATAATTTTTGGTCGTGCCCAGAATGGGTCCAAGTCTTGTCCCACACCCATCTCCTGCCTAAGGCTCTGGGAGGAAGTTTGGGTGCGGGCTCTGGGAGAGAGTTTGGGTGCAGGAGGCGGTTGGGGGTGCAGGCTCTGGGAGAGAGTTTGGGTGCTGGATGCGGGCTCTGGGCTGCGATGGGGGTTGGGGTGCAGGAAGGGGTTTGGGTGCTGGGTGTGGGCTCAGGGCTGGGACAGAGGGTTGGGCTGCGGGAGGGGGTGCGGGGCATGAGGCTGGGCTGGGGATCAGGACTTTGGGTTGCGGCAGACAGGCTGCCCCGGGGCTGGGGTGGAGGACCAGAGATGAGGACTCCCCCCAGCCCTGTCCTCGTCGGCAGCAGCAAGCTCTGGGGGAGGAGGGCAGGGGGCCCTCCCCGGCCCCCACAGCACGACACTCCTCAAGGTCCTCCACGCTGCTGCTTAGGAGGTCCAGCCAGGATAAGCCTCCCAGAGTCAACCCAGAGTCGCCTGCCAGGGGGCAGGGGCTGCCATGCGCCTCCTCCGGCGCAGAAGCTGCCTAAGTCTGCCCCCAGCGCCGCTCCCTTGTAGTCAGCGAGGGAACGCAGCGTGGAGCTGCATGGGACAGCCGCCCACTGCACAGGGCAGGCAGGGATGCTACGGGAGAAGCGAGCGGGTGGCAGGCAGGGCCAGGGGACACTCGGGGGAGGGGGCACGCGGGGGTAGCAGCTGGGGCCAGGGGAAGCTTGGGGGAGGCGTGGGGGCAGCAGGCAGAGCCAGGGGAGAGACCCGGCCCCGAATATTGGTGGAGCCGGGCCCCCTGGGCCCTGAACTTGCTGAAGCCTGGGTACCACAGGCCCATACAACTCGTCGCCCCTGAGTAGCAGTAGTGGAGGAAAGGCGTAGGTGAGTTTGAGTGACCAGGAGAGTAGGAGACAGTTGCTCTGGGTGGTGGCCTAGGACTCCCCTGAAGCAGAATGCGGTACATTTGCTGTTCATCTGTGAAGTGAACAGGCCTCTGCTCAGGGTCTCTAATCAGGTGAAGATGTCATGTACTACTGAATCATGAAGTTCCCACTCATGGTCAATCACTAAGTGAGTCCACAAGTACATTCCTTGTTCCAGGAATATAGGCTGCAGACAAAAGGATCTGGTGATTGATGCACCAATTCCAGAGATTTACCGCCTCTGCACATAGAGTGGCTGATCTCGTTTCCCCCGTTTGTTGATATAGAAAACGGTGGTGGTGGTGTCTGACATAATGTGAGCAAGATAGGAGCGAATGAACAGAAGAAAAGGTTGGCATGCCTTTTTTACAGCTTGGAGTTTCAGGATTTTTATCTGCATCCTGGATTCTTGAGGAGTCCATATTCCCTTTGTCATGTGGTCATCCATGTGGGCTCCCCAGCCTACCATGGATGCGTCATTAATGATTGTCTTGTCTGGGGAAGACCGAAAAAAGGGCATATATGATGTGGGTCTGTTCACCACTGGAGGAATGACAGTACCTTGGCATGGACTGTCAGCATGAAGTCCATGGAGTGATGGTTTTGTGAGTAAAAGGACTGGAGCCATGTCTGAAGGCAGCAGAGGTGGAATCACACAAAGGGGGTCGCGTAGGTACACAAAGCCACGTGACCAAGGAGGGACAGGCAAGTCCTGGCCAGTACATAAGGATTGCTCACAATGTGAGTTACGATGCCATTCAGTGTCTGGAATCACTCCATAGGCAAGTAAGCTTGCGCTGAGACCTACTTCATGGTAGCTCCAATGAAGTCCAGAGATTGCATGGGGTCAAGAATTGATTTCTCAACATTGACACTGACTCCAAGGGAAGGAAGGAGGCTGGGTAACACAGAGGTTGATGTGGGCTTCTTAGAATCATAGGACTGGAATGGACCTTGAAAGGTCTAAGTATTAGCAGGACTAAGTATTATCTAGACCACTCGTGACAGGTGTTTGTCTAACCTGCTCTTAAAAATCTCCAATGATGGAGATTCCACAACATCCCTAGGCAATTTATTCCAGTGATTAACCATCCTGACAGGAAATTTTTCGTAACTGCCTTTGCTGCAATTTAAGCCCATTGCTTCTTGTCCTATCATCAGAGGTTAAGAAAAACAATTTTTCTCCATCCTCCTTGTGTGTACTTTTTATGTACTTGAAAACTGTTATGTCCCCTCTCACTCTTCTCTTTTCCAGACTAAACAAACCCAATTTTTTTCAATCTTCTCTCATAGGTCATGTTTTCTAGACCTTTAATCATTTTTGTGGCTCTTCTCTGGACTCTCTCCAATTTGTCCACATCCTTCCTGAAATGTGGTGCCCAGAACTGGACACAATACTCCAGCTGAGGCCTAATCAGCACTGAGTACAGCAGAAGAATTACTTCTCATGTCTTGCTTACAACACTCCTGCTAATACAGCTCAGAATGATGTTTGCTTTTTTAGCAACAGCGTTACACTATTGACTCATATTTAACTTGTGGTCCACTATGACCCCCAGATCCCTTTCCACAATACTCTCTCCTAGGCAGTCATTTCCTGTTTTGTATGTGTGCAACTGATTTTTCCTTCCTAAATGGAGTACTTTGCATTTGTCCTTATTGAATTACTTCAGACCATTTCTCCAGTTTGTCCAGATCATTTTGTATTTTAATCCTATCCTCCAAAGCACTTGCAACCCCTCCCAGCTTGGTATCGTCCACAAACTTGCCTGGATCTGGTGGCTAGGAGTCAATTGTTGAGATATGGAAACAAGAAGAGGCCATAACAACTGATGTGGGCTGCTACTTTGGTGAAAATTCTGGGAGTGGCAGCTATCCCAAAGGGGAGCACACTGTATTGAAAATAGTGGGTGATCACTGTAAATTTCAGGAAATGTCTGAACAGAATGAATACTGATGTGAAAGTAAGTGTCCTTCATATCGAGAGCCGTAAAGCACATGCCCTTCTCTAAAGATGGAATTATCGCTTCCAGCGTGACCAGACAAAACTTAAGTTTGTGGATGAATCGACTGAGGTGCCAAAGATTGGGGATTGATCTCCACTGGAAGGTGAGACCTGTGCTTCTTTTGATGTTTCCTTGAGGGCTCATAAACTCTCTGAGGATAGAATTGAACAGACCTGTAGCACTGGGTGGATGAGTGGTGATGGAATTTTTGTTTCAGGGCGGAGTGTAGATGCCCAACAAACGAAAAGTAACCCTGGAGTCCTTTAGCGTGTGTAGTGATTCATCTGTTTTCTGATTAAAAAGATGGGATTTGTTGAAAAGGAGCTCCCTCTCAATGGTGTTCTGGGCCTCCCTAGGAAAACCAAAAGAATGGAGCCAAGACTCTGTACATGACTATCACTGTAGCCATGGCCCTGGAGGAGGTATCTGCTGCATCTACTGCAGACTGGAGGGTAGCTCTGGCCATGAGCTTCCCTTCATCAACAAATGCCTGTAAACAAGCATGATCTTGTTGTCGAAGGCTATCAGCAAACTCCTCAAATTTACTGTAATTCAGGCCATATCATAGTTAGCTAACAATGCCTGATAATTTGTGATCCTGGATTGCAGGCTAGAAGATGAAAATACTTTACATCCTAGAAGATCTAGACACTTCCCTTCCTTATCGGGTGGCATAGCTCAAGGGTGTTGTTGTTTGAATCTTTCTGCAGCAGCCTGGACTACAAGGGAATTTGGAGTGGGTGGGAGAAGAGAAATTCAGAGCCTTTAGTCAGAATGTAATAGCACTTCCCCGCTCCTTTGGGAGTAACCGTGCATGTGGCGGGGTGCTCCATACAGTCGTGGCAGGCTCCAGTATGTCTCCATTAATTGGCAATGCTATTCTTGCCGGTCCCAAAATGTCAAGGCTATCCAGAAGCTTGTGCTGGGACGCTTGGATCTCCTCTAAAGGAATCTGGAGTTCCCCATGACTCTCCTTAACAGCTCCTGGAATTGCCTGAAGTCATCCGGAGGGGAAGGGGATGATGTAGCCACTGCCTTGTCTGGAAAGGAGGAAGGAAACCTTGCTAGTTCCAGTGGAATTGCTAGGACCAGACTAAAAAGCTTTTCCTCCACCATCAGATCCGTATGCCTGCTGGAAGGATCCCTCAAGGTGGAGGAATGTGACGGTTCCCTTGCAGATCAGGCAGGTTCTGAGTGGAATATTATGTCCAGGGTCCCCAATATGGCCAGTAGGCTGAATACGACAGAGATTGTGGGGGTCCCTATAGCATCGGGTACCAGTGGCTCTATGGTGGCTGAGGCAGTAGGTGTTCCTATGGACATGGTGGCCTCCGCGATTGTGCATAAGAGTGGTATGATAAGGGTGGTTCTTCTCCCAGTTCTGACTCATGAGAAGAGGAGGAGGATTCCGATTCTAATGACGGTACCATCGGAGCCAGTAGAAGAGTGTAGAACATTAGTGCAAAGGGTGAGGGACCCTGTATTGGAGACACATCCCTTGGTGGTGATATAATCTCTCTAGAAGTGATGGGACCTGATGGAGGAGGTGACTCCAGATCCGGAAAGGCAAAGATCTCCTGGAGTGTGGTTCCAGGTCTCCCTGGTGTGAGAGGCACTCTCTCTTTCCCAGTCATTGGTTCTAGCGCTGGGATCTTTCCTGGCGCAGGAGGGTCTTGTGTCTTGTGGGGTGCCAGAGATGGCAGTACTGACAGATTGGTGCCTGGAACCGCAGGATCCCATTGTTTATGGGGCTTTTTTGCATGCCTGTGGGACATAGAACATACTCTGTCCCCTTGGGCAGAGCTGCTGCAAGGAACATCCATCTTTTTGAATTGGAGGAAGACTTATAGTAGTGCTTCTTTACCTCCCAACTGGCGTTTGCAGGGGTGGTTCCACTGGACTAGAGTTAGATGTAGTAGTGGGAGGCATGATCCTCGCTGAATCAGGCAAATGTAGAGGAGAGTTCCCTGGCCTGGGTCCGAGTGTGGTCTCATGGCGAGCTCCATGAGATGCTTCTGAAGGCGAAGTGCACAGCCTTCTCGGGTGCGGCTGGGGAAGGATTGGCAAATACTGCACGTTGTCGCGATGTGAGCTTCTCCCAGGGAGCAGAGGCAGCATTGGTGGTCATCACGAGAAGAATGGTGGGTAGGAGACACAAGAGTTTGAAAGCTGGAGCCCTGGGCACAGCCCGGCACCTACACCTTGGTAAGGGGAGGGGGGTGTGAACAGTGAAAACCACAAATCTATCTAAAAACAAGTATAAATTATTAACTATTAAAACTAAGAAAGAAAAATAAAACTAATAAATTACTATAAAACTCATTAAAACTACATACAACTATCTTTTTTTAGATGTGGATAAGAGATGAGGACAAAGAGTTTGGATCCAGACCATGCAGCGGATAGAAGGAACGAAAGATGTGGTCTGTCCTCCCTGCCCTTTATCACCTCGGATGGAAGCACAAGGCAGGCCAGGGTGCATGCGCAGACCAAGGGATGCTACTTTCAAATTCTCTGAGTCTGTGCGCATGGTGCGCATGTGTAACCCCTCAGTGGAATACAATAGAGACCATCACTCGAAGAAGAAAAATCAGGCCCTATATGTCTCAAACTGGAAACTAAAATTAGTGGATATTTCTACCTTAATCTCTCTTGCCTCAGTTCCCATCTGTAAAATGGGGATAATATTATCACCACACCTCAAGGGATATCGTAAAAATAAATTCATTAATATTTGTGATTCTCCCAAATATTATAGTGATAAGCACCACAGAAAAGCCCATGAGAAAATTAATAATTCTGTCTTCAGAGCAGGGTCTGAATAGTGTGCAGTAAATAAGCCATGGGGACAGACATTTATCGACAATGAGGAAAAAAAATATTGAATATCTACTCTTTCAGTGAGCACCATCTATCGTGTGCTCTGAGTAAGGCAGAGGTCCTGATGAAAAAAGTGCATGATCATGTAATTAAAGACTGTACCATAATACAAAAAGAAAAGGAGTACTTGTGGCACCTTGTGGCTGAAGGTGATGGCTAGTGGCGTTCTGTTATTTTCTTTGTTGGGCCTGTCCTGTAGTAGGTGACTTCTGGGTACTCTTCTGGCTCTGTCAGCCCCCAACTAAAACCTCTCCAACGCCTCATCAAGGATCTACAACCTATCCTGAAGAATGACCCATCACTCTCACAGATCTTGGGAGACAGGCCAGTCCTTGCTTACAGACAGCCCCCCAGTCTGAAGCAAATACTCACCAGCAACCACACACCACACAACAGAACCACTAACCCAGGAACCTATCCTTGCAACAAAGCCCGTTGCCAACTCTGTCCACATATCTATTCAGGGGACACCACCATAGGGCCTAATCACATCAGCCAAACTATCAGAGGCTCATTCACCTGCGCATCTACCAATGTGATATATGCCATCATGTGCCAGCAATGCCCCTCTGCCATGTACATTGGTCAAACTGGACAGTCTCTACATAAAAGAATAAATGGACACAAATCAGATGTCAAGAATTATAACATTCAAAAACCAGTTGGAGAACACTTCAATCTCTCCAGTCACTCGATTACAGACCTGAGGGTGGCTATCCTTCAACAAAAATACTTCAGAAACGGACTCCAACGAGAGACTGCTGAATTGGAATTAATTTGCAAACTGGATACAATTAACTTAGGCTTGAATAGAGACTGGGAATGGATGGGTCATTACACAAAGTAAAACTATTTCCCCATGTTATTTCTCCCCCCCTCACTGTTCCTCAGATATTCTTGTTAATTGCTGGAAATAGCCTACCTTGCTTGTCACCATGAAAGGTTTTCCTCCTTTCCTCCCCCCCCTCCGTTGCTGGTGATGGCTTATCTTAAGTGATCACTCTCCTTACAGTGTGTATGATAAAACCCATTGTTTCACGTTCTCTGTGTGTGTATATCAATCTCCCCTCTGTATTTTCCACCAAATGCATCCGATGAAGTGAGCTGTAGCTCACGAAAGCTTATGCTCAAATAAATTTGTTAGTCTCTAAGGTGTCACAAGTACTCCTTTTCTTTTTGCAAATACAGACTAACAGGGCTGTTACTCTGAAACCTATCATAATACATACGCACAAGGGAGCAAATTAAGGTTACATGGACAACTTTAATTCTGACATATCCTAATGTTTGTGTGTTTGACATTGCAACCTTAATAATGTTCTTTTAACAGTTTGTGCATAATATTATTTTGATTCATATGTCAGAAAGAAGGGGAGCCTATCCGAGGTTCTAGGTCAGTACCTTTGCCAAAGATTACAAAAAACAAACTCCCCATCTCCTTGCTCAGCTAACCCCATTAAACCCCACCCTCCACATCAGCCTGTGTCATCTGAGGATCAATCTACCAAGGCTATTTCAAATCAAGGAGTGGAGTTCATTCCAAAGCTGGGGGCCCTTCATAGAGAACTCTGTACCACCAGCCCCCTCTCTCTTAAATTGAGAGGATCCAGCTCAAGCACCTCTGATGATTGCAACTGCAGCACTGTTGCAGGAAGACAGAAAGAAAGAGGGCATCTCCCTAGTAGAAAGGTCCCAGTCCACTGAAGTCAAGTTAAATTCCCCTTAAATTCAATGCAGAAAGCCACAGGCAGCCAGGGTATCTTATGTAACAGAGTTGTCACTAAGAAGTGCCAGGCAGGTCACTGCATTCTGCAACACCTTAAATTTCTAGATTGACTGAAAATGTAGCTCCATATACAGAACAATACAGCAACCCACTCTTGAGATGCTAAAGGTATGGATCACAGTAGCATGGCCACATGCAGATGATAAAAATTATTTCTGGACACTGCTGCTATATGATCATCTAACAATAGATGAAGATCCAACAATACTACCAGATTGAACATATCTTCAGTCAAGGACAGAGAAATTATTCTTATTATACATTCTGGCTACTTCCCCCAGCATTCTGGCTATTTCCCCCAGTTTTATCTGGATTAAGTTTCTTCCAGCTAGCTCTCATCTATGCCCCATAGCTCCCTAAAACACTAGGGCAGACAATCAATAGCACTGTCAAAGTTGTTCAGAGAAAGAATAGAACAGAGTTTCAGAGTAGCAGCCATGTTAGTTTGTATTCGCAAAAAGAAAAGGAATATTTGTGGCACCTTAGAGAATAACAAATTTATCTGAGCATAAGCTTTCGTGAGCTACAGCTCATTTCATGGTATGCATGAACAGAACAGAATGTCATTAGCATACTGAAAGGCCACACATCCTCACAAAATCTCCCGATGACCTCATATACACACACACAACAGGAGGGAAGAAATAAACAATTTCCACATGCCTTCTGGGATTACTGGGACACAAGTAAGTAGAGGAAGAGTTGAAAAAACCTCACCAAAACCAGCAGGCAATTTCTTACTATCCTCACACTCATCAGGACATCAAGTCAATCCTCATCCTTCTGCCACAGGGATGGAACAACCAATAAACAAATAAACCCCACAACACCACACTGGCCTCTCCTCCTTTTCAATAACAAATCACATCCTTCACCAAGGAACTCTTACCCTCAGAAGCCATTCACTTCCACACTTAAAAGACCCCAGCACCTCTCCACAAGTCTCGCACCCAAAGAGACACAAATCCTATCCCCATTCTCCTGTCACAGGAATGGAAATACTGACTGAAACAGCCAGGGATCACCAGTACAAGAGAAAAAGAAAAGGAAAAACAAAACAAACCCTCCCAAATGAAGGTACATTCCCACTCCTGGTACAGTTGCCATGCATGTGGAAGTGATGGTTTCTCTAAAGAGACACTCTCCTCTCTTTTACTCCAAATGATCCATTCTACTGAATTGCAGGTTCTCCTTAGGTACAATCCCAGTAGTGAGAAAGTAAGAGTATATTGCTGTGATGTACAAGTAAAGAGAAATCACCACTACTCATTTAAGGAAAAACATTACTCAGAACTGTGCCAGGTCATTAATCAAAACGTTTCACAATCTCCCAACATATAAGTAAACAGATAACTGTTTATCTTACCTCCTCCTTTCAGGCCTTTTGACTGAAGGTTTAAGAAAATATGATTTTCAGAATTCAGACAGTCCCCAAACTTCGTACAATCAGATAACTGAAAAAGAAAAAAAAAATGGAAGATCTTGATGTACATTCTCCAGTATCACTACTTTGCAATGGCTATTCTCCAAACATTTTGAGAATGTTAAGTACTTTTTAGATATTAAAATTTAGAGACCAAGTCTCAACACACTGCTTCAATATTTAGTCTCTAAATATATCATTCTGATATCTTCAATTGTGCATGACATGAGAGTGCAATTTTTTTCTGTTACATAAAGGACAAAATTCTGCCCTCAGTTACATGAATGCAACTTCATTTGACAGCAATGGGAGCTATACCCATTTATGTAGGGGCAGAATTAGATTCCAAATGTTTTTTTCTCCCCTAGCCACACAAAGTTCTCCTGTTTTGGTTCTTTGCATTTGTCTTAGTAATTTGCAATAGATCTAACTCTCAGAATATAAATCTTAGATGATGTCTTTTGCCTGGTGGTCTAACCAGCATTCCACAGATGAATTCATGATGTCAGTAGCTAGATTAGAAAATGACCCTATGAACATGTAATCCTAGGAAATGCAAAAAACTCCTCTAAAGGGTTTTATAGCCCCAGATGCTTAATAAATCATTCTGATTACAAATGTGCCTTTTTTTGTTTGGAAAGTGGCACATTGGGACCACTACTGGACACAAAAAATAACAGTCAATAAAATAAAATAACTATCATTTTAAGGAACAGGTCACAAAGACCTGTATACATATACTATATGTATATATTAGATGCACATAACATATATACCCTCAAAGAAGTGTATATGTATAGGGTTGGGAGGATTAGATTTTTGTTGGTAATTGTTGATTTCACCAAACACACATGAACTGATAGAAAAATATTCCCATCAATAAAAATGGAGATTTACAAATATGTAAAGTAAGAAAAATGCTGCTTGAAAACTTAAGAAGTATGATCTAGGGATATTTAGTTAGATGTGATGTTGATACTTTGTATTTTAACAGTTATGAAGTTCTAACTGTTTGAATCTCAATGTCTACTGTCATTAAATAATTATTGTTTGAAACCCTACCCCAAAATGTCCTAGAACTGTGAAAAATTTAAATTGATACAAAAAAAATGCTTAAAAGCCATAATTTGGTGCAACTGTGAAAATGTAAACAGATATAAAGCAAAAATGCTTAAAAATCAATGTTATCTGTAAAAATTATTTTAAAAAAAGAAAAAAAAATCTGCTAAGCCTAAATATATATGGGTGATGTCCTCTCAACTTGGATCTAAAACTAGCAATATCACAATGGAACAATGAATGAAAGTGTAATACTCTGTAAGAGAGGATATACAGCAACAAAAGTATATTGCAATAGAACAACTGGAAAATGTGATCATTTGGGTCCTGTTTTGCCCATGCAGACCTCTGTCTGTAGTGTTGTGCAGGATCAGGGCCTAGCTGTCTATCAAATCTCTTAATAGCTATACTTCAGATAGATTGTGATTACATTTTGCAGGGATTGACTCAAAAATGACAGAATTCCCCATTATGCATCCATACAATAGGTTATACTCTGAGAAGATACCAGTATTTATAATATAGATAACAAAAATAAAATTATAGGTTACAGTGAGACTTCTATTATTTGTGATGTTACACTCTAAGATATCTTCAGTGAGCCTGGAATAATCAAGATGATTTAACAGAGAGAATTTTAAATAGCCACTGCCAACTTGAAATCTAGTCAATTTCAAATAATTAGCTAGAACTAGCTTCAGTTTATAGTGAAGTTTATAAAGTAACTACTTTGGATCTTATTGCGACAGATAAAGATAAATTAATCACTTGGCTGGATATAAATGATTGCCTAGTGATCTGTGATCATTACTTGATTACATTTGGTATTGGCACACAAAGGACTATCCCACCCTTTGATATATATTCCTGGTGATTCAAAAAGACTAACCTCCCAAAAATGAGAAAAATTAGCTAAACGGATTTGGAGTTAAAAATTAGACATAAAAATGTGAATGAAAATTAGGAGTGTTTTAAGAAGAGTTTATTAGATGGCCAAAAAATCACAATTCCACAGTCAAGAAAGATGACAACTTTGGCTAAAAGTCCATCCTGGTTCAGTGCTAAAGTGATGACAGCAATTATTTAAAATAAAGCAATATTTAATAAGGGAAAAAGAGAGAAATATAGCAACCAATATAAATCAGAAGATATGAAGTGCAGAAAATTGATATGACAAAATAAAGCCATTAGGGAAAAATCCACAGCTGCCAGTACTAAGAATATTAAAGAGTTAAAATATATTAGAAACAAAAGAAATTCAAGCAATCCAATTTGAAAAGAAGCTGAATCATTTACTCCTTTCACATGAGGATGATAAAAGACTTTCTAGTCTATTCGTAACTAAGAAGGATGACAACATCTGCTATGGATAAACATTTTTAAAATTAGCAGGTCCAGAAAATTTGCACCTAAAAAGTCTGGAAAGAGTTGGCTAAGGAGATTTCTGACCCACTGATGTTAATTTTTAAATAAATCTTGGAATGCTGGGGAAATTCTAGAAGACTGGAAGAATGCTAATGTGGGGTCACTCTTCAAAATCAAGACTGGATGAATTTCTGGAAGATATGCTGTATCTATACACAAGATATTGGGCTCAACATAGCAGTAGCTGGATGAAATGTAATGGCCTATGTTATAGGTCAGACTAGAAAACCTAGTAGTCCCTTCTGACCTTAAACTCTATGAATCTGAATCTATTTGCCCCTGACTCTCTATGCCAATGTTTATCACTTCAAAATAGTATTTTCCTCATTATAAATGTTTTTCCCCTCCATGTTTCTGCTATGAAAAACCCATAATCAGGGGAAACTGACTGCAATTAAGCTTTTATAGTGAAGCTGACTACACACAAAGTATTGTCAAATGCACAAAGCAAACAAAAAATTCAACTTTTTTTTAATCCTTTTCAATCACAGCAATTTTAAATGCTACTTGTGACAATAGCAGATAAAAAAATCAATGGCAGAAGTGTTATACTTAAGTAGATGCTATCTCTGTAAAGTGTGCCTTTACAATAGTTAAAGTTTATGCCTGCAATCTTTCAAACACTTATTGTCAGCAGCAGCCTTCTCCCAGCTCCAAAGCATGCACTGCCACTCCCAGTTTTTGCAAGTTTTATTTTCTTTACAGATGTTAGCAAACAGAAAAACAGTCTTTTAACTCCTTCCTTAGCCTGAGGCATAGACGACTCATGGGGGTCGGCACAATCTAAAAGGGAGGACACATGAACGTCCCACTTGTTTCTTCATCCCAACAACCCCCCCACCCTGCACCCAACTGGGGGCTCCCATCCTCTCCCCACCCCATGTTACCTGCGAGGGTGGGGAAGGGAAGGGGAGAGGAGGCTCTCTTCTTCTCCCACTGCGCCATCCTCCCCGCCCTCCGCAGCATGTTCAGCCACTCTCCCAGGCAGCTGGGCCTGGGCAGGGAGTGGGACGGAGCTGCTTCTCACATAGCTCAAGCCAGCCGCACAGGGTTGCTGCTCTGTGCATCAGAGCAGCTGCATGAGAGAGCCTGGTTGTGCCCCCACCTGAGCCCGGCTGCCAGAGACAGGGGCTGAGAGAGCTGGAAATGTGCTGGGGGAGAGAGGGGGCTCCAGGTCTTTCGGCCCTTGTCCCCAGCAGACGGACCTGGGGACAGTGCCCAGCTGCCAGGGACAGGGACCAAGCATGCTGGGGGGGCAGGTGCAACAGGAGGACAAAGCCCCTCTTCCTCCCTGCCTTTGCAGGTCAATCTGGGGGGGGCCAGGCGGGCACTTGACCCTGCTTGCCCCCACCGACACGTCAACTCTGGCAGGCTTCAGGGCCACCCGTACCAGAGGTTTCTGGCACTCCTTCTCCTGGCAGCTTCCCAATTAAGTCAACTCTGCTCCCTTCCTGCCAGGGCTGTCCCTAGCAATTCTGGGGCCCTATGCAGCCCCCCCCCCGCGGGGGGGGCAAGCCTCCATGAGGAGGGGAATGGGGGGGGCAGGGCAGGGCGGGCCGGGCAGGCTTCTGGGGTGGGGGGAACCATCCCCCAGCGCTCACCGGTGGCGTGGCTGAAGCCCTGGCTGCTGAGCTCAGGGGAGTGGGGTCGAGGCTGGGCCTGCACTCACCGGCAGCAGGAATGCAGTGACCTGGCCTCATCCACACCACCTGTGAGTGCTGGGAAGGGGTCTGGGGCGGGGGCCTGGGGAAGAGGCGGGGGCCTGGGGAAGAGCTGGAGCAGAGGCTGAGCAGCACGCAGCTTCGCAGGGTACCAGGAATAGGTCATGCTGGTGAGGGAGTGGCACTATCTATGAAAGAAAACATAGAGTCAAATATAATAAAAAATCTTAAATGAATCAAACTGTACCATAGAATCTCTATGGAGAGAAATTCCATGCTTGAATAATAAGAGGATAGCAGTAGAAATGTATTACTGACCACCTGCCCAAGATGGTGATGGTGACTGTAAAATGCTCAGGGAGATTAGAGAGGCGACGAAACCATAAAAACCCAATAATAGGGGATTTCAACTATCCTCATATTGACTGGGTACATGTCACCTCAGGACAGAATGCAGAAATAAAATTTCTAGACTCCATTAATGACTGCTTCTTGCAGCAGCTAGACCTGGAACCCAGAAGGAGAGAGACAATTCTTGATTTAGTTCTAAGTGAAGCACAGGATCTGGTCCAACAGGTCAATAGAGCTGAAACACTCGGTAATAGCAACCATAATATAATTAAATTTAACATTTCTGTGTGAAGGAAAAATACCAAAGAAGCCCACCACTATAGCACTTAACTTCAGAAAGGGGAAGGACACCAAAATGCAGAAGCTAGTTAAATGGAAATGAAAAGGAACAGTCACAAGAGTGAAATGTCTGCAAACTGCATGGAAACTTTTTAAAAACACCATAATAGAGGCTCAAATTAAATGTATACCCCAAATTAAAACCAACAGTAAGAGAACTAAAAAGTGCCCCCATGGTTAACCTACAGAGTGAAAAAAGCAAAAAAGGCATCCTTTAAAAACTGGAAGTCAAATCCTACTGAAGAAAATAGAAAAGAGCATAAACTCTGGCAGGTCAAAAATAATTAGACAGGTCAAAAAGGATTTGAAGAGCAACCAGCAAAAGACTCGTACACTAACAGCAGAAATTGTTTCAAGTATATCAGAAGCAGAAAGCCAGACAAATAATCAGTGGAGCCACTGGATGATGAAGGGGCTAAATGAGTGCTCAAGGACGACAAGGCCAATGCAGAGAAGCTAAATGAATTCTTTGCACTGGTCTTCACTGCAGAGGATGTGAGGGAGATTCCCACACCTGAGCCATTCTTTTTAGGTGACAAATCTGAGGAACTGTCCCAGATTGAAGGGTCAATAGAGAAAGTTTTGGAACAAACTGATACATTAAACAGTAATAAATCACCAGAATCAGATGGTATTCATCCAAGAGTTCTAAAGGAACTTAGATATAAAACTGCAGAAATACTAACTGTATATAACCTATCACTTAAGTTAACTTCTGTACCAGATGACTGGAGGATAGCTAATGGGACGCCAATTTTTTTTCCAAAAGCTCCAGAGGCAACCCTGGCAAGTACATGATGGTAAGGCTAACTTCAGTATTGGGCAAATTGGTAGAAACTAGTGTAAAGAACAGAATTATCAGACATGTAGATGAATACAATTTGTTTGGGAAGAGTCAACACGGCATTTGTAAAGGGAAATAATGCCTTAACCATATATTAGAATTCTCTGGGGGACTCAACAAATATGTGAACAAGGGTAATCCAGTGGAGATAGTGTACTTGAACTTTCAGAAAACGATTGACAAGGTTCCTCACCAGAGGCTCATAAGCAAAGTAAGCAGTCATATTATAAGAGGGAAGGTCCTCTCATGGATCAGTAACCGGTTAAAAGACAGGAAACAAAGAGTAGGAATAAATGCCTAGATTTCAGAATGGAGACAGGTAAATTGTGGTATCCCCTATGCATCTGTACTGGGACCAGTGCTGTTCAATATATTCATAAATCATCTGGAAAAAAAGTATAAACAGTGAGGTGGCAAAGTTTGCAGAGGATACAAAATTACTCAAGATAGTTAAGTTCAAAGAAGACAACAAAGAGTTAGAAAGGGATCACACAAATCTGAGCAACTGGGCAACAAAATGACAGATGAAATTCAATGCTGATAAAGGCAATGTAATGCACATGGAAAACATAGTTCTAACTATACATACAAAATGATGGGCGTTTAAATTAGCGATTACCACACAAGAAAGAGATCTTGGAGTCACTGTGGATAGTTCCCTAAATACACCCACTCAATGTGCAGTGGGAGTCAAAAAAAAACCCTTAATACAATGTTATGAACCATTAGGAAATGGGTAGATAATAAGACAGTAAATATCATAATGCCATTATATAAATCAATATTATTTCCGCAGCTTCAATACTGTGTGCAATTCTGGTCACTCCATCTCAAAAAGATGCATTAAAAATGGAAAAGATACAGAGAAGTGCCACAGGTGAGCCAGGCTTAGTTTATCTATAGGGACCAGCTACCCTGTGACACTTATGAATATGAGTAGCTTTATACACAATAGTTTCACTGAATTAAAGGAGACCACCCGTGCATAAATTGACTCATGTACATGAGTATTTAGATGATCTGACTTATTTTTGTGATGAAAACTGTGATTGATTGGAAGCAGACTGCAATAAATTAGGAATACTGTTTCTTGACTGGGCTTTTGTGTTGTTTACTGTATCCATATCCTGAGTTAATTCAATAGCAAATTTGCCAGGAAATGCACTCAGAATGTGGAAGGGATGGATCCTGATAGACACTTCCTTGCAAACACTTGTAGGACAATACAAAAGCATTTGATGGTCTGGCTCTAACCAAACTGGGCTTTTTTAAAAAAAAAACACCTGTAGGAAGAGAAAACAAAGACTCTGACTAGATTTAAAGGGACACACTTCCTTAAGGCGACAGAGAAGGTTGAGCTAAGATGAACCCAGATTCCAGAGTCTGGGGTGTCTGGGATAAGACAAGCCTACCTACGACTATAAATAAGATAGACAAGTGTAGACCTTTTATTGTTTTAATAACATCTTATGTTATGCTTTATTCCTACTGTTAAGTTTAAACAATACTTCATTTTAAGAAGGCTGTTTGGGGTCACTGCTGGCCACAAGCTCCTGAAGAGAAGAAGAGTAGGTACTCAAACCCAGTCAGAGCTATTGTGGGAACACAGCTGATACACAGCCTGGGATCTAGTCTAAGCGTGGGAGAATTGCATGATTCTACTACAGGGAGACAGAAGCACAAGGCCTCATACTGAAAGGGGGATGCACTCAGAGAGGCCGGAAAAGGGGTCAGAGGAAGAAAAGGGGTCAGACTGGGCTACAGTCACCATGACAGCTGACACTCAAGATTATTTTAACTGACTTGATCTGTCATCTATAAATAAAGCAAACTTCACTTTATTTTTAAAGGGGGAAAATGTTTTACAGCGGATCATTCTACCTACTCAGTGTACGCAACAGTGGGAGAATCTGGCCCAAAGCAACTAGAGTTGAAAAGGTTGAAAATAACGGTTATAATTGCCACGATAGAGAAGAAAAGACCTCTAGTTATATTCTTAAATATAAAACCAAAAATATAAGACTAACTATTCAAGATTCTTTAGTGACTAAGTATTTCCAACCAAAAGACTCAGTTCAGTAGTAATGCCAACCAAAAAAAGTGTTGCTCATACTCTTGGCTTTCTGTTGCATTTCAGAGGGTGGATGTGCTAACACACCTCTTTCCGGCTGGTAAGATACCACGAAATGGAAACGGAGAGCTGAGGAGAGTAAAATCAAGAAACCTGTGACCAGGATGGATTTGATTTATATCAAATTGATTTAAATTATGATTTAAATTACTCATCAGAAAGACTCAATTTAATCATGGATTTCTACATAAAGTGCATTCTTGTTGGTGGTTATAACCTTAGTACATATTCTTCACAACTCAGAGATAGATGTAGGTTTCATTTTTAGAAGGTACACACTATACATTTTTAAACAGTGATTTATTTTGAAAACTTTTCAGATTAATTTTACAGCTATATGAGAAAATGAATGATTGTTTGGTTATTTCATTTACCAAAGGTAACTGCATCAGATATTTATGAAGTCATTGGGAGGTGAACTATCTCCAACTCAACAGGTTAATCATTAATATTTGGAGGATTTTTTTGCCATGCTGTATTAGGAGGAGAACATCACCACACAGACATGTAAATTGTTTTATTTAACTAAAACAATAATGTTAAGTATTCTGGATTTTTTTCTTCAACCAACATACAATATTTTACCAATACAAGCATATGTCCCTCGCTTCTCACATTTATCTCCAAACTTCTTCTCCTTGTCCTGATCTATTCCACCCCCAACAATCTTCTATTCACTGAACTTTTTGAAACTTTGAAGTTTTAGAGAGAGGTAGGGGATTGACTCTGTGTGCACAAATTTGCAGAGGGGCAATAGAGTTGACGTCTGTTATTTCTCACCTCTATATATTAATTTATTTTAAAACATTTTTGCTGTTAACAAGCATGTTACCTCTGGAGACACAAATCCACAGTCTGACAACTGCAAAACTAAGCATCTCTGATGGTATGTTCTATGCTGAGCACTGAGTCCCATTGGGTAGATAGAAAGATTAACCTAAATAATCTATACAGAAGCCTGTAGATCCCCATAAGATTGGGTCCCTAATCCATGAACTATTGGAAGTCATTTACAAAATTTTTCTTAAACATTACATTAATATATTGTCTCATACTATAGAATTAGAATTTATAATCCCTATTCCATGATGAGATATCTTTGAACTATAATGTATCTTAATTAAAACTATCGATAGATAGGTTTTTTCTTCAAAAAGCATTTTATCAAAAAAATCCAATTTAAATACAAAAAATACAATTATTTATTTATTTTTTTAAAATAATTGATTTTTATCCACCCTGCCTGTGACCATACGAGAAAATAAAAGTTGGTGAATAATCAGTGATTCCTTCTTTCCATATGAGAATTCTTATAACAACACTGAAGTGATTAAATCCTTTCCACAGAGAAATAATGATAAAAATTTTACATATGAAGTACCTCTTAACCAGGACACTTGGAGCACTGAACAGACAATACATAAATATGTCATTAAAAACATAATGATAGAGTATTATAAAGTCAAACAAACTGGCATTATTAAAAGTGGGCAGTGCAGTGAGGAGTGCGGTGATGTTCAGTAGGGAGAAATTGGGAGTGGTTGGGTCATTACAAAACAAACTTAATTTCCCCAATACTAATTTCTCCCTACTGTTACTCACACCTTCTTCTGAACTGTCTGTAATGGGCCACTCTCTTACCACTTCAAAAGTTATTTTTCCTCCCTTGGTATATCCTGCTGTTAATTGATTTAACTCGTTAGACTGACCTCACACTTGGTAAAGCAACCCCCATCCTTTCATGTATTTATACCTGCTCCTGTGTTTTCACTCCGTGCATCCGATGAAGTGGGTTTTTGCCCACGAAAGCTTATGCCCAAATAAATGTGTTAGTCTCTAAGGTGCCACAAGGACTCCTCATTGTGTCTGTTTCATGAATGCAATGTGTAAATGAGCAGTATGGTAATAATAATTAAATAACTGCATTGACTTATTTTGTTTCAGAGAATCCATCCTCAGCATACAGGATTCTGAAGACTATCCACCTTCAAGATCACCATCATTTTCTATAGTTTCAGAGTTATCTGCCAATGATAAGTGTTTCAGTCATATCATGTATGTCACATAGCAACATTATATCATCTGTAGCAAAAAGAAAAAAAACTCCATCATCCAGAAGATTACAAAAAGAGGTAATTTGTGGGAAAATTGCCGGGTTTGTTTATGCAACAAACTCTCATTTCCGTATGATTGAGAACCCACATTTCATTATAATGTTTCGGTCTTTAAGACCAAGATACAGTACACCCAACAGAGCAGATGTTGCAGGCAAACTGCTGGATAAAGTGTATGAAAGAGAAACTGAGCAGTGTGCAAAAGGTCTAGAGGGTAAAATTGTTAACCTGAGTCTTGATGGGTGGAGCAATATCCACAATGATCCTGTTGTATGTGCTTGTGTGACATCAGAAGAAGGGAATGTCTTCCTTACAGAAATAATTGATATATCAAGAAATGCACACTCAGCAGAATACTTACAAGAAGTAGCAGTAAAAGCTATAACAAACTGTGAAAAAAAAATTAAAATGTCTAGTATGCAGCTTGGTCACAGACAATGCTGCAGATGTATCCAAGATGAGAAGAAGTTATTTAGAAGAGAGTCCCCAAGCTAATAACATACGGTTGCAGTGCTCATTTGATGCACCACCTAGCCAAAAACTTCAGTGTTCCACAAATAAAGGCTAATGTTTTTGAAATTGCAAAGTACTTCCATAACAACCACTTTGCAGCAGCTGCTCTGAAAAATGTGAGAGGAACCAAGCTAACTCTCCCAGAAGACATGCAATGGAACTCAGTAGAGGACTGTTTTGAGCACTATATCAAGAACTGGCCTAATCTGATGACAGTTTGTGAACAAGATCATGAAAAAATAGATGGCACTGTCACAGCCAAAGTTCTCAACATTGGGCTTAAGAGAAATGTTGAACATATGCTGAGTACCCTGAAGCCTTTTTCTGTAGCCTTGAACAAAATGCAGGGAAATAGCTGTTTTATTGCTGATGCTGTTGAAATTTGGAAGGAACTGAGTGAGATCTTAAAAAGAGAAATATGCAATGACAAAGTTAAATTACAAGCATTAAAAAAAAGAATGGGACAAGCATTATCTCCAGCTCATTTTGTCGCAAATATTCTCAATACTCGGTACCAAGGTCAAACCTTAACTGCTGAAGAAGAGGAGTCGGCTATGACATGGACATGGACATCCAGCAATCATCTCTCCATAATGCCAACTATAATAAACTTCAGAGCTAAGGGTGAACCACTCAAGAAATATATGTTTGCTGATGATGTTTTAAAGAAAGTCACACCAGTGAACTGGTGGAAGTCACTTAAGCACTTGGATTCAGAGACTGTTAAAGTGATAATGTCACTTTTAACAGCAATAGCTTCTTTTGCCGGTGTAGAAAACATATTTTCTTCCTTTGGACTAATTCATTCCAAATTGAGAAATCATTTGGGACCTGAAAAAGCAGGAAAGCTTGTTTTTCTTTTCCAGATTATGAACAAACAGGAAAATTAAGATGAAGACGACTGAGTTAGCTGCAGAAGCCAATATTTTAAGTTTCTCATGTTGACCTGGCTGACATAGTCGATTTAACTTTTTTTTTTTAATATTTAATTTATCTATTTTAGTGAAGGGTTAAAATCCACTGCTGATGTAATAACCTGGTATATGGATTTGTGTACAGGCTCAAAGTCCAGAGTTTGGTCAAGAGGTCAGAGGCCTAACAATTGCTAAGAAAAAGCAAAATAACCAAAGATAAGCTTGCTTTTGCTAAGACATGACTGGTCAGCAAAACGCCAGATGTTGGGGGCAATAATTGTGTCTTATTCAAAGTTGGAAATAGAACAAAGAAGCCCTGTTTCTGTTGTGCTAGTTTCTTCTGTAGGGAGATGTTCTTCCCACACATCCAACCTTGAATTTATGAAAAGGTTGTAACAGGTCAATATAAGATATGGCCTCCTCCTACCTTCCTTTCCCAGGAACCAATGCCTGCCTTAAAAGACAAATAAGCAACTTGAAAGGCAATCTTTATTGCCATATACTTTCACTGTTTCTTTGCTTTTACCCCTAGATATGTTTCCGAGTAGCAGCCGTGTTAGTCTGTATTCGCAAAAAGAAAAGGAGTACTTTGTGGCACCTTAGAGATTAACAAATTTATTTGAGCATAAGCTTTCGTGAGCTACAGCTCACTTCATCAGATGCATTCAGTGGAAAATACAGTGGGGAGATTTATATATACAGAGAACATGAAACAATGGTTGTTACCATACAAACTCTAAGGAGAGTGATCACTTAAGATGAGCTATTACTAGCAGTATGCCAACATTTTTATGGCTGACTTAGAACAACGCTTCCTCAGCTCTCGTCCCCTAATGCCCCTACTCTACTTGCTGACATCTTCATCCTCTGGATCCGTGGAAAAGAAGCCCTTGAGGAATTCCACCATGATTTCAACAATTTCCATCCCACCATCAACCTCAGCCTGGACCAGTCCACACAAGAGATCCACTTCCTGGACACTATGGTGCTAATAAGTGTTGGTCACATAAACACCACCCTATAGCGGAAACCTACTGACCGCTATTCCTACCTACATGCCTCCAGTTTTCACCCAGATCACACCACACGATCCATTGTCTACAGCCAAGCTCTACGATACAATCGCATTTGCTCCAACCCCTCAGACAGAGACAAACACCT
The DNA here is from genome assembly GCF_009764565.3 of Dermochelys coriacea. Classification (NCBI taxonomy): domain Eukaryota; kingdom Metazoa; phylum Chordata; order Testudines; family Dermochelyidae; genus Dermochelys; species Dermochelys coriacea. The sequence continues at coordinate 41,827,458 of NC_050068.2, forward strand.
ACAAGATCTCTATCAAGCATTCTTACAACTACAATACCCACCTGCTGAAGTGAAGAAACAGACTGACAGAGCCAGAAGAGTACCCAGAAGTCACCTACTACAGGACAGGTCCAACAAAGAACATTACAGAATGCCACTAGCCATCACCTTCAACCCCCAACTAAAACCTCTCCAACGCATCATCAAGGATTTACAACCTATCCTGAAGGACGACCCATCACTCTCACAGATCTTGGGAGACAGGCCAGTCCTTGCTTACAGACAGCCCCCCAACCTGAAGCAAATACTCACCAGCAACCACACAACAGAACCACTAACCCAGGAACCTATCTTGCAACAAAGCCCGTTGCCAACTCTGTCCACATATCTATTCAGGGGACACCATCATAGGGCCTAATCACATCAGCCACACTATCAGAGGCTCGTTCATCTGTGTATCTACCAATGTGATATATGCCATCATGTGCCAGCAATGCCCCTCTGCCATGTACATTGGTCAAACTGGACAGTCTCTACGTAGAAGAATAAATGGACACAAATCAGACATCAAGAATTATAACATTCAAAAACCAGTTGGAGAACACTTCAATCTCTCTGGTCACTCGATTACAGACCTAAGAGTGGCAATTCTTCAACAAAAAAACTTCAAAACCAGACTCTAACGAGAGACTGCTGAATTGGAATTAATTTGCAAACTGGATACAACTAACTTAGGCTTGAATAGAGACTGGGAGTGGATGGGTCATTACACAAAGTAAAAGTATTTCCCCATGTTTATTCCCCCCCACATCGCCACTGTTCCTCAGATGTTCTTGTCAACTGCTGGAAATGACCCACCTTGATTATCACTACAAAAGGTTTTCTTCCCCCTCCGCTGCTCTCCTGCTGGTAATAGCTCATCTTAAGTGATCACTCTCCTTACAAAGGATCCGATGAAGTGAGCTGTAGCTCACGAAAGCTTATGCTCAAATACATTTGTTAGTCTCTAAGGGCCACAAGTACTCCTTTTCTTTTTGCGAATACAGACTAACACGGCTGCTACTCTGAAACTCTCCTTACAGTGTGTATGGTAACACCCATTGTTTCATGTTCTCTGTGTGTATAAATCTCCCCACTGTATTTTCCACTGAATGCATCCGATGAAGTGAGCTGTAGCTCATGAAAACTTATGCTCAAATAAATTTGTTAGTCTCTAAGATGCCACAAGTACTCCTACCCCTAGATATGTATCTGTTGGACAATCAAAGGAGCTACTTCATTCCTATGGACCCCAAATTGAATCCAACATATATTCTATACTAGTACATTTATTAAAGTATTAATTAAATGCTAAATGTTAATTTATAACATTGAGACCATGGGCAGAGACATTATGTAACCTTTTGACCATTGGCTACTGTGCTATCATGTCTTGCAGCTAGACCTATCCAGGGGTGTGGGACTGCCTACCCCGTCACTTTCCCTGCCCATGGAAAATCCATATATTCCATTGTAATCAATTAATTGACAGTGTCTCTGAGCCTAATAAGTGAGGTAACATTCCGTCTGCGCTATACGTAATAAACTCCTATGCTTGACTGCTACATGGTGTGGATTTATGTCCTTCATTTAGTTAAAAATGATTTTAAGAAAAACAAACCTGATTTTAAAAAACTTGAATGTTTAAATTCAAAAATTCATATGCTTGTTTTGTTAAAATATTATGTTTGCTGTTGAAGAAAATAATCCAGAATACTTAAATTATTGTTTTAGTTAAATAAAACAATTTACATGTCTGTCTGGTGATGTTCTCCTCCTAATACAGCATGGCAAAAAAATCCTCAAAATATTAATGATTAACCTGTTGAATTGGAGACAGTTCACCTCCCAATGACTTCATAAATATCTCCTTCAATTACCTTTGGTAAATGAAATAACCAAACAATCATTCATTTTCTGATATAGCTGTAAAACTAATCTGAAAAGTTTACAAAATAAATCACTTAAAAATGTATAGTGTGTACCTTCTAAAAATGAAACCTACATCTATCTCTGAGTTGTATTAAGGTTATAACTACCAACAAGAATGCACTTTTATGTAGAAATCCATGATTAAATTGAGTCTTTTTGACGAGTGATTTAAATCATGATTTAAATCAATTTGATTTCAATCAAATCCACCCTGCTACAGATGCTCCTCTAATATAAATAATTATCAACCAACTATCTTAATGCTTTCCTTGTGATCGGCTACTTCATGCATGCACATATTATATTTAATGCTTTAAACATTTCAGTTCTGCATGATCTTCATCAGGGAAAGCAGGGATGCTCCAAGGCAACCTGTAAAGGGCATATCAGCCAGGCACACGTCCCAGAAGGACACTCACCTCTCTCCCAAGGTGCCACAACTGCTGCTCAGCGACAGGAAACCCAGTTTCTGAATGAATTAATGCCTTTATGTGTCTGACCGCCGCAGAAGGAGGCACCTCGAATGTCTTGCAGCCCAGGCAGTCATGGAGCACGGTCACCCTGGCCAACCTGCGGAACACAAGCAGAGGAGCTCCGGGACGTGGGAAGTGACAGGAGAGAGCTCCGGCTGTCACCAGCTCACCCGTGCCCAGCTGGAGGAGGGCGGGAGCGGGCCCAGGAGGCCCCTAGGTTGACCACACAGCCAGCCCGCTATTATGAGCACCGTCTCCCTATTAGTGGCTTTGTCTTACATACACAACTACACCCCACCCGCCTTCCCCAATAAAAGGGTCCTGGTTTATCACACTTGCTATCTAGCCACCCTACATCCTCCACCTCTTCAGCCAGGCAGCGTCAGCCCGGGCTTCCCCTGCAAGCGCTGAGCCGCAGGGAGGCACCGACAGGCCGGGGCCCTGGCGGGCACAGACGCCGCTTCTCGGGAGAGAGGACGAAGCTCTGAGCGTGAGAGGACGCGTTGGCCTTGGAGGCGCGGGCGGGGTGATGGGGATGGCGAAGGCTCCGGGGATCCCCAGCGCTCCCTGCCGCTGTGGGGCTGCGCCAGCCGGGGCAACAGCCGCCGCGCTCGGGCGGGGAGGAGTCGCCGAAGTGGCACCCGGCCGGAGGGCCCCGCTCGGGGAGCCGCCTCCCACTCCGGCCCCCGGCCCCCAGACCCACCGCCCTGCCCCGCACTCACATCCCCCCGCGGCCGCGGTCACTCCGCGAGGCAGCGGCCGGGCGCGTCGGCCGCTCGGGGGCGGTTGGAACCCGCCAAGCTCGCGCCTAGCGGCCGCGGACGCAAAGAACCGTGAGCGGCGGCACCCGCCGGGCCCTGTCCCCGCCGCGGCTCCACACATGGCCAGGGGGCGGGGCTGAGCACGGGCGGCCCCCAGCGGGGACGGGCCAACACAGAGATCCGTGCCGGGGAGGCGGCTGTCACCCCAGCCACCGCCCGCTGCCAAGGAAACCAGGCTGCCGGGGACAGGGAACTGCCCTCGCGTGAGACAAACGGCTCCTCTCCCCGGGCTGAGCGTGAGACACACACTTCACACAACAAGATCCTCCCCCTTGCGCGCACACACACACACACACACACACATCACAGCAACCATCCCCACAGACTCACACCCCCCCAACAGCAAAATCCTCCTCATCATCCCCACACAGTCACACACCCCCCAACAACAAAATCCTCCTCATCATCCCTACTGTCACACCCCCCCCCAAGAGCAAAATCCTCCTCATCATCCCCACACAGTCAAACCCCCCCAACAGCAAAATCCTCATCATCATCCCCACACAGTCACACACCCCCCAACAACAAAATCCTCATCATCATCCCCACACAGTCACACACCCCCCAACAGCAAAATCCTCCTCATCATCCCTACTGTCACACCCCCCCAAGAGCAAAATCCTCCTCATCATCCCCACACAGTCAAACCCCCCCAACAGCAAAATCCTCCTCATCATCCCCACACAGTCAAACCCCCCCAACAGCAAAATCCTCCTCATCATCCCCACACAGTCACACCCCCCCAACAGCAAAATCCTCCTCATCATCCCCACACAGTCACACCCCCCCAACAGCAAAATCCTCCTCATCATCCCCACACAGTCACACACCCCCAACAGCAAAATCCTCATCATCATCCCCACACAGTCACACCCCCCCAACAGCAAAATCCTCCTCATCATCCCCACACAGTCACACACCCCCCAACAGCAAAATCCTCCTCATCATCCCCACACAGTCACACACCCCCCAACAGCAAAATCCTCCTCATCATCCCCACACAGTCACACACCCCCCAACAGCAAAATCCTCATCATCATCCCCACTGTCACACCCCCCCCAGAGCAAAATCCTCCCCATCCCCACAGACTGTGACCCACACCACACAATTCTCCTCCATCCCCACAGACAGCAGCACTTGCAGCAGCGTCTTTGCCCATTCCCAGACTTTGAAACTCACACTCAACTCCCTGCATCCCCACAGACTATAACTCACAGCAAAATCCTCCCCCATCCCCACAGATTGTGGCACACACAGCAAAATCCTTCCCATTCCTCACACCAACACAACACAGCAATATACTCCACTTGTCCCCCCAGTCTGACACAACATGGAGCAAAACCCTCTTTATTCCTACAGACTTTATTCCCACACGTACAGCAAAATTCCCTACCCACCATTCCCAATAGACTGCAACCCATCCAGTAAAACCAACTCCTTCCCATCCCAACACACTGCAACACTGAAACACAGACAGCAAAATTCCCCCAACCCATTCCATCCCAACACAACATGGTACAGGGCAAAATCCTCCTTATCCCCCCAGACTGTAATACATGCTGCAAAAAAGCAGACCTGCCCCTGACTTTTACCATTCCCAGTGTAAGAGAGCCTGCAACACTTTAAAATCCTCCTCCTCAAAAGAATCTACACTGTATACACAATCTGTATCTGTAGAAGCATATCTGATTATCAGTTCTAACCAAGATAAACTCAGTATATGAAGGGGGGAGGAGGGATGGCAAAGGTCGCTTTACCTCATATCCTTGCTCAAGCATATGTTAGACCGGACTCAAGAGGCTGTTCCAGCAATCAAGCAAAGCCAGAGTGCAACAATACTCTAGTTAGGACCCCTACAGTGAAAAACTTATAAGTAAGGCTAAGATTTTTGTCATGGATATTTTTAGTAAAAGTCAGGGACAGGTCACAGGCAACAAAGAAAAATTCATGGAAGCCCATGACCTGCCCCTGACTTTTACTAAAAATATCCAAGATACAATGGGAAGGGACTAGGCAGCTGCGGGGTGGCTGCAAGCTCTGGGGCCCCAACCACCCATGGGAACTAAGAGCGCCAGGGTCCCCCCTTCCTCCTCTCCAGCGGTGGGGAGTTGTGAGAATCTCCCTGCCACCACCGCAGTGGGAAGCTGCGGGAGTCCCCTTGTTCCCCCATGGCAGCCGAGGGCTGCGGGGGTCTCACGGCCCGGCCGTAGCAGAGGAAAGCTGCCAGGGTCCCCCTGCCCTGCGGCGGCGAACGGGGAGTTGCAGGGGTCCCCCAGCTACCGCAGCTGGTGGGGAGCTACGGGGTTCCTCCTGCCACCACAGCGGCCAAGAGCTGTGAGGTACCCTCCCTGTCAGCAGCGGCTGGGAGCTTGGAGGCCCGCTGCCTCAGGCGGCAGGGGTACCTCACAGCTCCTTGCCGCTGCAGGAGACAGCGGGACCCTGCAGCTCCCAGCCACCAGGGCTGAAGTCACTGAGGTCTTTGGAAGTCACGGATTCCATGACTTCCGCGACTTCAGTGACAAAATCGTAGCTTTATTTATAGTGAATGGCATAGAACTGCTACGCTGGCTCTATACCACCCAGTGAAGTCCCTTGGAAAAGACAGAATCTTTGGTGGCCATATCCAGCAGTTTTAGGCCCCTTTAGGCTGCACTGATGTAGCTGCGCTGCTGTAGCACGTGTGGTGAAGACGTGGTATGCAGACAGGAGAGCACTCTCCTGTCGGTATAATTACTCCACCTCCGCGAGAGGCAAAAACTGTGTCAGTGGGAGAGCATCTCCCGCCAACATAGCGCGGTGTGGACACGGCTTAACTCAATGTAATTTACATATGTGGAATATAATTTCCTGAGGTGGAATTTGTCCGGGACACTTTAGTTAACAAAGAAACCTACTCATGTAAATTGCTATGGGATGTGGACTGATAACAAGCACTCAGAATCTCAATTTTAAGTCTTATACAAAATCTGCAACAATTCTATTGCTTTGTAAGAATATTGGTGTCATCAGCTAGTTGTCTTTATGCATTTTTTAAAATAAGAGCTGCAAAGCAACAAACAGGACAGACAAAATTGCTGGCTAGGCATGGCCAATTTTATAATGCTTTCATTGACACAAGCTGATACTTATAGTGCAATATACATAGTGCAATAAAATAAACTGTTTGTAATAGATATACTTTCCAGTTGTAGATTTTTAGAATTGGAATGACAGTGTTATCTCGTGATTGGAGAGGGCACTGCAGGACTCCTAAATTCTGTTCCTCGCTCTGACGCTGACATAGATCTTGAAAAAGTCATTTAACCTTCCTGTACTTCAGTTTACTCATCTGTAAAATGAAATGACACTGACTTATTTCACAGTGGTTTTGAGGTCTTATACACTTCTCGGCATGCCAGCTCCATGGTGTGGAGCACACATTCCCAAAATGAAGGACAATAAGGGACACTCACTTGTACAACAAAAATCACAATGTGGGGCCTCATTTCCCAGCCTTTTGTCACTTCACTGACCCTGAATGTTTATGGACATTAACCTTCCAGTTTCTATTCCCATTCTCCATCGCCTCTCATTTACCCTCTCTCACTCCATAGTACCAAAACATTCACCTCTTCTCCTCTTACTCCATTTTCCCTCAAATGTTCCCTTTTCTCCACCTCTTTCTATTTTCTTCAAACACTCATTAACCATCTTCTAACATCATTATTTTAGGCAGCCAAAGGCTACCGGACATCCTCTGTGGTCTCTGTCAACAGACCATGAGCCCTCACCCAGAAGAAAGATGTATAGGCAGCATCAGCCTGGAATTATCCTGGCTCTTGAAGGGCAAAAATACACACAGAAAAAGAGCTATGAAAAAAAGCATAACAAGATCTAGAGAAGTTAATGCATTTGCTTATGCAGAATACAATCGGTTAGTATTCTCAGGACAGAGCTTGGATTTGAAGTTTGCTTCAGAAATGACAAGTCTTCATCCATGGATTGGTACAGTTCATCTGCTCTTAGGAAGATACAAACTGCTAATTCTTTTTGCTGATTCAATTATCTGTAACCAAGCTCCTTATCTTTTTGCATGTTGGCAATAATGATTGATTAACTCTTTTTCCCTGCATAATGACAGGTTTCAGAGTAGCAGCCAGGTTAGTCTGTATCCGCAAAAAGAAAAGGAGGACTTGTGGCACCTTAGAGACTAACAAATTTATTTTGATGAAGTGAGCTGTAGCTCACGAAAGCTTATGCTCAAATAAATTTATTAGTCTCTAAGGTGCCACAAGTCCTCCTTTTCTTTTTCCCTGAAATGTAATAATGAATAGACATCTTTAAATAGTGACTCATCCCTGAAACGTGACTCTATAAAAACTGTACCTTCTAACTCAGAAGTACTCCTGGTATGTACTCTATACTATCTTCTGATTTTAGTGACAAAATAATTTTTTACTGGTTTTTATTCCTGTTAGCACTGCAGAGACAACACAGCTTTGGAAGCATGAATGGAATTCTACTCCTTGTGCACCATCAACAAAATTGTTTACTAAATCATTGCACTGTGCAAACCCATTGAAGATAATGGGTCACACGAGTAAAATTTGGCTTGCAGAACCTTTATTACTGAAGATCATATATTATATGAGAAGGAAAGAACCAATTGGACTCTCACAACCCAGGGTGAATTCTGCAGGAGTGGCATTTAAAAGAAACTGAGTGCAGTTGACTTGGAAATTATTGAGATCATAAAACACGAAAATCCCATAATGGGGTTTTCACAGTCACTTTTCAAAGTAGAACCGCACTTTAATTTTCAAAATAAATATGTAGGAGAACAGTTCCTTTAAGACTGGGTGGCTATGAAAAAGGAGTTCTGCTTGGCCAGTGGTATAGAAACTGGGAGACATTAAACACAATCAAGATATGTGGAAACAAAATCATAGAGTATGAATGCAAAATGTATAGAGCCCACTGCAGTGTTGTCATATTGCTATAAAATGAAATGAAAGCAGTCCTCAGAATGGCCATTTCCTTTAAAATAGAAAACTGTAGATTTCAAAATGACTAAGCATATTCATACTCATCTGGAACAACTGTGAACACTGGCAAGGGTCTGCTGCATTGGAAGATGTGAGTCCCTTCCACAAGCAAGAAGGGATATTACTGTACAGAAACAGATGGGAAGGAGTCTGAGGAAAGGAAGAGTGAATGGAGCCATAGAAACAAATATTATTGGGTTACTAATTCAACAGGAAGCATAGTGCAGTAAAAGATAAGCAACTGCGGCTGCTAAGATTCTGCAGTGTTAGCAGGCAAGTAACAATGACTCAACAACCACTTTTAGATTTAAGACAATGCACTACTAACAAAATTAAAAACTTTTAAAATGCAGTAAGCATCGCACATTTATTTTATACCTAATTTCTAAGCCATTTCTTTAAGTATTTATAACAGCATTTTTTTAAAATTAGAATGTTTAAATATTTCACATTAACTAGAGATGACTGACTGTACTAATCAGTGAAATCTTTGTCTGGCTTATGCTTTACTGAACAGCAAACTATAGTACCATGTTTACTAATCTCATTTCAAGAAGCCTTAGAATAAATCTACCACTCTCTACTGACACACATACAGTCTTTTTAGGGAAAAGACTGGAAAAAGTTGTAATCAAACCATTAGTTTTGATCATACAAAGCCAGATCATTTTTGGGGTAAATTCTGCCCTTATTTATTCCCTGTGGACCCCCACTGACTGCAGTTAAGTGGAAGTGAAGATGCATGAAGGCAGAATTTGGATCTAAGTTATGCCTTACTTGAACTGCTTCAGTAACAGCAAACAAATGAGAATGCTCATTTTCTTAAAGGAAAAAAAGAAAGGAAAATCATAAAGATTACATTTGTGGTATATTTACTTTTAATAATAAAGGAGAGAATCTGGGTTGTGAAAATGTCTGATTCAAATAAGGTTTCTGGCTTTTACGTGGTTTGTTACATAATTTAAATCTTTTTGCTGAAAACATTTATCATGGGTTACTCCATTTTATGTGTAATCAATAGTCCCAGTCTGCATGCACTCATCATAACATCATATGGTTCCATTACATTCAGATGCTGAGCCACCTCTAAGTGATTGTGGCACAGATAAAATATATTATGAAGTTGGAAGCTTTGTTCCCCTTCCTTTAGGGAGCTGATGCATTTCTAAATGTATGTATCCAGGCCCAAATACTAAAAGTATGGATGCATTAGAAGTACTACTACTACTACTAAAAAGATTTAAGGGCAATGGCCAGCAATAGTTTTTCCTTTCCATTACATGTTTTTTGCTGTCTCAGTTACATATAACTGACATAAGGGAGCAATAACTATTTATATTTTAACATAAGCTACCTTCTTGATGGCAGATTACAAATACCAGTGGAGAGTGCTTAAGAGATCATAAATCTTGTTTCACTTTACAACGTGCATACAAAATAAAAAGCAGAGCAACAGGGCACAAATCCGCATAAAAAAAACCAAACAAACAAAAAAAAACCTTCTAGTGAGTTACTGAGCAAAAACTTACTTTCAGCTCTGACCCTAACATACATTGACAGACAAAAAGCTCTGTTAAAGTTTTTTAAGGCCCACAGGGGAGGAACTATGTACAGCCCTAATTATGGAGCAGTTAATGTATCTCCATAACAAATATTAAATTGCTGAAAATCACTGGATTTATTTATTCAAATAAGCTCAGACAACTAGTAAAAAAGGCCTGATGTTCCAAATTATGCAAAAGAGCAAACCACCAGAATAGAGGATAAAAATAATTTCATAAATTGTTCTTTGGAATATTGCTTTGGGAGAGATTGTAGTGCTGTAAGTAGTGTAGATAGCATACATTTCCTGTCTATAATATAAAGTATTGTTCAGGCCCATTTTCTATTATAATAACAGCTGCAAAATGATTCTTTCTGTTAATACTTCAAAAGTAAGTCTACACTGCAGGCTTGCCCCATATTGTGCTGTGCATTTTTGTCCAAACTCCTGTATCATCCCCACTCAAAGCCATGCCATTCCCACTATATCCTGTATCTGTATCTTCTTGCCCTTCCGCCTACTCGCTTCAGAGTCACCCTCTATGCACTGCTATCTGCCAGTTCACATACCCTTGCTTGGAATTTATTTCATTTTCCACATTCTTCTCTAGTTTGTGAACAATTCAGTCCAGCTCCATCTTCCATAAAAGATGCTAGCATGCTCCTAGCTGGCTGGAGGAGCACATTGGAGCTCTAAGTAACCTCAGGTGCAAGAAGCCTCCAGACCATGGTCATAGCAGGAACTCCAAAAATATACATCTCTATGAGACCATCTCAAAGAGACTGGGAGATGTGGGCATCCACCAGACTGCTGGGTAGTACAGGGAGCAGATGAAGCAGCTATTCCACAAGGCCAAGGATGGAAATGGCGAGTTTGGCAATGTTAGCGTTCACTGCTGCTATGAGGAGCCTGACCAGGGTTGCCACTGTCCCAAGCACAGAGCCCACCATCACCTTTGACATGCTCCTGAACTCGGATGGCCTCATTTTCAGACCAGTGGAGGAGGGATATTGGGGGGTAGCAGCAGTGAGACCATGGCAGAGTCTCAGTCTCAGGAACAGACAGCAGAGTTCAGCCAGTTGGGCTTGTGGACATTCTGGGTCTATTTCTGCAGCTGGACCCAGGGAACAGCCTGGGTCGTATGCAGCACAGGGTCAGTATCTGAACTGAAGCCTGGGTATGTGTTACCTGCCATATTTGTTATTGTCATGATGAAAAATCTACTTTTAAGGGAGGGATTTACAGGTTATGCTCAACAAAACTATCGTTATGGAGGATGGTGCATGCAATAGAGTGTGTTTTGCTTGGCCTGAGAGTGGATGTGACACTCTATACCTCAGGGGAGCACCTGTAACCCCCATATTCACCATTTGTATATAATTGTGATATTTCATATAAAGCATGTCATGTAAGATATTATGGGAAAGGCTATGATCTATTAAAAGCCATTGTTCTATCTAAATATGTATATCATTAGTACATATGAAATTATAAGATTGTGTTGTTGGTTGTCACTAAAATATGCTGAGAGTTAGGAAACTGTCCAGATATTAGCTCCCAGAAACAAGGGAGCTAACCAATGCCAGGGCAGGTGTCCAACAACCATCAGCAGCCATTGTCCAACAAGGGGAGTTACAATTCAATGACTCGCATAAGGCCATACCAGGGGAATTGCTCAACCTTGCCTGGTGACTCAGCAATGCCCACCAGACATACCTGGACTTGTTTTCTTCAAGCACATGGAATGAGGATATGAAATAGATGACAGAGGCTGCATGGTTTGTCCTGTCTCTTCCCCCATCTACGCTGAAGGCAACGAGAACACTGGAGCTGAGGAGAGTGGTCCGAAGGCTAACAGGGAGAGCCTGTGTATGAAAGACTGTACCCAATCTGCATATCCAGTAGGGTGAGAAAAACTGCTTAGTCCAGATATTGCTTAGTCTAATAAGGTTGAGAATTTAGACTGCGTGTTTATCTTTTATTTTCTTTTGGTAACTGCTCTGACTTTTTGCCTATCACTTATAATCACTTAAAATCTTTCTGTTTGTAATCAATAAATTTATTTTAATGTTTATCCTTACCAGTTAGTTTGACTGAAGTGCTTGGAAAATCTGCTCAGATTACAAAGGGTGGTGTATTTCTCCTTTCCATTGATGAAGTGGTGAACCAATAAATAAACTTGAATTGCTCAAGAAAGGATCTTGAGCAGTGCAAGATGGTATATTCCTGAGGTATAAGGCTGGGTGCTGAAGGGGACTTGGCTGGTGCCTTTCTCAATGTGATTCGTGAGAGGCTCTGGGATCATTCATGCAATCTAGCTGGGTGTGGCACTGCAAATGCAGTTGTACTGAGTGGTAACAGCACCTGGAGAGGTTTGCTGCTTGTCACCAGTAAGACATTGTGAGAGACAATCCAGATCAGTGAGTTAAGGGGGCACAGTGGTCCCACAGTCCCAGGTTGTACCTTGGGGATTCCGTCACAGTGGAAGCCATAACATTTCCATAACCTACTTTCCTCTTGTTCCTTCCTGTCAGCATGTGTGTTCCAAGAAGAATGCCGAGCGAAGGGGAAAAAATTAAAACACATAACTAGTGACTCTTTCAGCTTATCTTTGCAATTAAAAAAAAATGCAAAACAATTAAAGGGTTACAGACTTAGCAGAAATGAATGCATATCTTTGCAACTACTGCTCTTCTGTAACTCGGTCACACTAATGTAATGATATAGAATTATACCTTGATTAGAAGAGCACTTTCCCAGACAGCATGGATTATAAATTCCTTGGACTTGTACAAATTGGTAAAGTCCCTTTAGGACCTCAGTGCTTGTCCTTTTAATTCTTTCCATTTGCAGGACCCTACCTGGGTCCCGGTCTATGTTGGTGGACAGAATCCACACTGCTGCTACCAAGCCTCTGCATCTTAGTGTAGCATCCTGTTAATGTTCACTCTAATTTCCCTCCACTCCTGGCAGATGATGCTTGAAAAATTTTCAAGAAGCTAGAACTCTAGTTAGTCAGTCAGATTCCTGATTAGGGCAAACTTGCTAGGGCTACCATAGTAATTTACTAAACCTTTCCCCCTGTTGATACGCTGCTCAGTACCACAAACTGAAAAATCTCCTTTTCATAAACAGATGGGATCCCACCACTAGCCTGGACAACGTCCTTTTTCCATTTTGGTACTTCTGAAATATGTACGTCTCCTAGGGTTTCCCCGGCCTGAAACACTGTCAGAACCAATTCTGATAACAGTGCCCTTTTTACGATTTCACCCCATCCTCCCTCAGCCAAGGGAGGGTCCTGCAAATTTAAAAAAAAAATTAATATATAATTCTTACCACAGTGTATCCTTGGACTGCCTATGTTAGCAGGAGGTTATGAACAAGACAATGCATAAAGAAGTAAGAGAAGCACTCCAAAATAATAAAAAGTTGCAATCTGGCTTTATGTTGATGCAAAACATAAAGTGGAGGGATTCATTCCTCTCCTTCCTCCCTGTACTAAAATGACAAAGAAAAAAATGTGCTCCTTAATTGTATTGGCAAGCATTTTCACCTTAGATGGACCAACCTTCTGAGCCAGAATGCTGGAGGGCAGGACTGTCCAGAAGCAGGGGAAACACAAGAGGGCCAAGGATGAGATGTTTGGTGGTGTGGTCTGCACAAGTGAAGAGTACCTGGAGCTCCAGAGTGTGAAAGAGGAGCAGGACATGCAGAGGGAGGAGAGACTCATCAAGGAAGAGCAGAGGAATAGAGGACAGGAGCTCATGGAAAGGCTGATCAACTTGGTGACTAACAGGGTGCAGCTGACAGATCCAGAACCAGCTACACAGCTGCACCCTTTGACAGCTTCACCAAGGCCCATAGAATCTCCTCCATGGTACCACATCCCTGCAGCCAGTGCAGGCACTGGAAAACTCTAGGGTTGGCTGAGCCATTGACAACTCTATGGACTGGAGAGGACAAATGTACCCTGTGCTCTCCATCCCCATGCAACCTACACTCCCTTTGCCACATGCAAACCGGGCAAGACATTCTGCCAGAGGGAAGGAGAATAAGAGGAGATCTACAGACAGCTGTTTCCACTATCAGTGAGACTGACTTGTGAGGCTTGGAGTTTGGGGTTCATATAATTTCAATATTTTATTCTGGTTTTGAATGCTTTGCACAGACACATATGCACTTCTCTTCACACAGCACACTTGTTACTTTCTACTTGTGAAGAGGCAGCTGTTATGCCTGTAATGGTTTTACTTTTTTTTTATTCAGTTGTTTGGGTAATAAATTGGTTTGGTTGTACAACAGGTTGCTGTGTGGGTTCTTGTAAAGGAAGGTGGACCTAGGAAGTTGTGTCATAAATTTTAATTAAGTTGCAAAATCTCACACATCCCATGAAACCCACAAAACCTATAGTTGCATAAAACCTGTAACAAGTTGACAATTGTATAATACAGCAGTAAACATTGATTACAGATTGATCAAAACTGTTAAAATCATCACCTCATTACAGGGCTCCATTACAGCATCATAGCTCATTCACATCAACTTGCGTTGCAAGGATGCAGGCACACAAGGCATCACTTATTTACCTTGCCTGCCTGGACCCAGCCCAAGTGATCAGTGCACTTTCTGGTTGCTGATACTGGATCTGCAAACCAGTAGTGTCTTGAATCCACACCATGCAAACATACTCACCTTTAGCCTTGCAGAGTGCAACGGGCCACAATCATATGGCTGCAAACAGCCACACTGAAATTCAAATGGTTTTGTAGGTAAGTGCCATCTTGCCTTCAGCTTGTGAGATGTGCAATCTGCCACCATCCCACAATGAATGATCCTTTGGCAGGACCTCTGATGTCAAAGTATGGTTTCATGAGCCATGGCAGAACTGGGTAGGAGGGGTCTCCCAAAATAAGTAGTGGGCACCAACACCCCCTTGATAACAATAGCATTAGGAAGGAATAAGGTCCCTCCTTGTTCCAGCATGTAAATGCCAGATCTCCTCATCACTTTGGCATCATGCACCTTTTTGTACTTCCCATATTGGTGTTCATGAACTTGCCTCAGTGGTTGACCCAAGCCTGAAGAAGCAGGGATTCGAACCCTTTGCTATTGACATATTTGCTTTCTCCTTCTGGTGGGAAAATTAGGGGCATCTGTGCCATCAAAATAGCCCAAGTCCAGTAGGGGAACCCCATTCTTTGAAAGCCAGCTATTATTTCACAGGATTAATCACCTCACAAACCTCCACAACCACAACCCTGATAGTTAACTTCCCAACAACACATGGGTTTGCAACAGCCTCCAGAGGGCAATTGTAACTTGCTTCTGTACTAATAAAGCCTCCCTAAATTGAGTGTTCTGGCACTAGAGAGTCAGAGCAAGCTCCTCACACAACTCCATGAAGGTCTGCTTCCTCATGTGGAAGTTCTAGAGCTGTTCCTGGTCATTCCAGATCTCTATGACAATGTGGTTCCCACCATACTGTGTGAGTTCAATCTTCTCCTGCACTAGAAGCAGAATGTATGGCAATTGCAGCAAGTACCATGTCTGTCCAGTCTGCCCTGAATGAATCACCCCACAAGTCTCACCACCTTCCGTGTTTCAGAAACTGCTCCTGAAATGCCACCCACAGTCTCACCAAACGTCTATTCCATTGCATAAAAAATTCACCCACAAGCAGGATCAGCTCATCCAACAAATCCATGGCTTGTTCCCTAGCTTGAATAGGCTGTGAGGAATGTGAAAAGCCAGAAAAGCCTCCCCTAAATGTGGTGGGCTAAACCACTTGCTGTTCAGCAAGGATAGACAAGTTCTCCCATAATACTCTACACACCAATTGCTAGACCATTTCCAGTTCGTGAGGTGCTAAGAACCCTGGGATAAAGCTCCAGAAATCCTAGTGCTAAACACATGTGCACTATTTTATGGGATACGGGGTATGCGCAACTCTCCAGTGTGGCCCCTCAGACTCACCAAGGTCAACACCTGGAGCAAAGAGCTGTTTACCTCATGGCAAAACTAAAGGCCCTGGCCTTTATTATGTTTTTACCTCAGGACAGCTCATGTATGTCAATTACCCCAACATAAAAGATACACCTTTTTTTAGCAGTGAAGATAAGGCTTCTGAAGAGTTGTACGTACCCTGTAGCAGCATCCTCATTGTATTACTAGTTCGAGTGACAGCAGCACTCAAGCTTCAAACCACACCCCCTATTGGCCAGCTAGCTCGAGTTTAGGTGCCACATAACTCAAGCTAGAAATTTTTGTATGCGGATAGGGGTCAGGTTAGAGGCAACGCTTGAACTATGCTTCAAGCTAACACTGCAGTGAAGACAAGCCCTAAGACATAAATGAGGCCTTTCTGAGAAGGAAGTTTCTTTTATTTGATTCTTTTATTTAAGTAGAGGAGCCTCTGATGGTTTGCGAAGGGGCGTTTGGAATTGGGACCCCACCACATTAAATATAACTTGATATAGTAGTACCAAATATATACAATGTAGGGACAGCTTTAAGAGTTGAAAGCCTAAAATTAGTCTCAAAATCTCTACTTATTATTATTATATGTATTGTAGTATCTCCTAAAGACTCCAACTGACACTAGAGCTTAATTGTTTTAGGCACTGTACAAATACAGAGTAAAAGATAGGCTAAGTCCTAAAGTGATTACATTCAAGATAGGACAAGATTGGGAAGCCACACAGGAAGTCTGTGACAGAACCAGAAATGTAACCCAGATCTCCTGAGTCCCACTCCAGTCCTTAACCATGAAGCCATCCCTTCTTTCCACTGAGTACATCGAAAACTTGTCGGTGCCTAAGTGCCAATTTAAACATTTAAATATAGATCCTTCAAAGTGCTCCACACTCGGAAACCCCTATGTCCATGCAAAGTCCCAAGGTCATCAGAGGGGTTCCGTGTGGGTGCAGGGTGGGGGGGGAGGGTCTATCTGTCTGGAGCTGTGCAGGATTGGGGCATTAGATGCCTAACTTCAGACACACAGGTTTGAAAAGCTGGCACATAATTGTAATTATGAACATATAGATATTGTTTCTGTTTCTGCCCAACAAATCCATACTTTATCAAAGGTAAAATACCTTACCAAAATCTTTAAGATTCATTTTTTTTTATTTTTTGCAGCAATTAAAATTACTTAATACTAGAATAAAAAAAAGGAAAGAGATGCCAGTGGGAATCCTGAAAAATGTAAAAATAGTCTAATGGAAGCTTTTTTAAACATAAATGTACATAAAAGCATAAACTGCACAGAACCTGCAAGGAGCAGAAAAAATGGCATAAATTATATAATTGGTATTACTGGTTATTTATCATCTCAGTTGTACAAAGTCCCTAATTTAATAATTTATTAGTGTCCATTATGTACTTCAGGCTGAAGTACAGAATTAAAAGTTATTGACATGATAATATTTGATGCAAAAATCTGCTCTTAAACAATACAAATTGAGTAATTTACTCTGCATGCAAAAGTGAAGCATGTGCCCTGTCTTTAGCATGAAAAAAGTCATCTTTCAGATTGAAAAAGAAGCACTAATGAGTATGAAACCTATTCCTCAAGCTGAAGGAAACTTTGGAAACACTGCAGCTAGGTCACACACTCATCATGTAAAAAAGCCTTATCCAAGGGAAATTAAATCCTTTCTGAAAAACAAAGAGGTGACCTCTTTTCACGGTAGAGGCTCCCAGCCAATTAACCACCATGAACTAGAGAAAGGGGACTAAAATCAATACCCTTTGACACTGAATCAAATTATTGTAAGTGCTTATGCTGTGGCCCAGGATGTCTATAGTGCAGGAGTGGGCAAACTTTTTGGCTTGAGGACCACATCTGGGAACAGAAATTTTATGGCGGGCCACGAATGTTCAGAAAATTGGGGTTGGGGTATGTGAGGGGGTAAGGGCTCAGGCTGGGGATGCAGGATCTGGGGTTGGGCTGGGATGAGGGGTTGGGGAGCAGGAGGGTGCTCCAGGCTGGGATCGAGGGGTTTGGAGGGCGAGAGGGGATCAGGGCTGGGGCAGGGGGTTGTGGCGTGGGGAGAGGCTCAGGGGTGCAGGCTCCAGGCGGCGCTTACCTCAAACAGCTCCTGGAAGCAGTGGCCATGTCTCCACTCCGGCTCCTATGCGGAGCCATGACCAGTCAGCTCTGCGTGCTGCCCCATCCACAGGTGTCGCCCCTGCAGCTCCCATTGGCCGCAGTTCCCAGACAATGGGAGCTGCGGGAGCGGCGCTTGTGGTGGGGACAGAGTGCAGAGCGGAGCCTCCTGGCTGCTCCTGCACATAGGAGCCGGATCTGGGCCATGTTACTGCTTCTAGAAGCAGCATGGAGCAGCCCTCAACCCTGCTCCCTGGCTGGAGTGGCGGAGTGGGGCCATGACGCTGCTTCTGGGAGCAGTGTGGAGCAGCCCCCACCCTGCTCCCTGGATGGAGCGCCAGAGCAGGGCAAGCCCCAGACCCCACTCCCCAGCGGGAGCTCGAGGGCCAGCTTAAAATGGCTGGTGAGCTGCATCCGGTCCGTTGGCCGAAGTTTGCCCACCCCTGCTGTAGTGTCTCAGATATCCTTTTCTCTGCATAATCAGCCTGCATGTGCAAAAGTAACCCCTGCTCCACAGCCAAACCACAGAATTCGCAACATTGTTCAGACAACCCGGTGACCTCTGACATCAATTCATTAGTCTTAACTGACAAAAATAAAAAGATAACTTTCCTCTTTTCTTTCTTTTTTTTTTTTTGGATTCACGAATGTTTCAACACTGATATCCATTTTCTTTCCTTCATTTTACATGAGACTCTACATATAACAGTAATTGAAGGGAGGAGAAAGTTTAGAGAGCTTCACCACGCTACAGCAACCAAGGAAAAAAGGCCCCCACTCTTTCCATCACTCTTTCTAGGATCTAGGGTGGAGAAAGCAACTCTCATCTGATTTTTAAAATTACCTACAGATGCCCAAAACTTGTATATCTCTCCCTCTCTTAAGGTCACATGGAGGGATAACTCCTGCCCTAGGGATATTGTTCAGGACAGGGAATTGTGGGGTCTGAGAGATTGGCTCTACTTCAGTCCTTGGTGTCAGCTTAGAAGGCTGGGGATATTTCTAGCTTACAAGCTTTGTATTTGAATAGCTGTGTTCTCTATTTCTTGCGAATCAGATTAATGAGGGATAGACAATTTTTGATTTTGAATTAATCACTTAATACTGAAGAATATATCATTTGCACTTAAGTTTTACAGAGTTCACAAGGAAACAACAAATAATCATAATTAATTGTGACAAAATACATACGCAAACAAAAATAAAGTTTAAAAAAATTAAAACTGAAATATAAAACTATGAACAAAGTAAAATCAGACTAACCATAACATTAAGAAGAAACATTTCTCACTCCTTTCTAATGCACCATTAATTCAGGAATCAAATAACTTGTTTTTAGGGTAGAATTCTCAAGTCATGCATAAAGCTGGCATAACCAAGTCTGTGTGGTTTGCCTGTGTGCAATTTGGAGAGGAAATCAACCCAACCAACCCCAGGGTAGGCTACAAGGCTTCAACTCAGCCCCTCCATGGCCACCATTTCAGCCTGTGGGCTCAACTAATGACCCAACCTCATCTACAGTCCCATGCAGGGGACCCTGACCAACTTTCATTTTTCCTCTCTGCAATGGCATATTCCATGTCAGTGCAGAGTTTACCGCTCAAGTGGGCAGAATGTGCAGTGGCTGCTCTGTAGATCCTGCATATCCATCTGCCTGAATCGCACTGCACAGGTATACCAAGGGGATTCCACAGAGCAGAGGGACAGAAGGTCTTGGATGGGCCTACGACCAAGGGGTGAATTCCACCCATAGATAGTAAGAACATTTCAAACAACATCTCACAGTCCAAGTAAATATTAAATTAACAGCTGTGGTCTCAAAGGCCTTGTTTAATTGCTGTATCCATAGGGAAGCTACTCTTTAGCTCAGTGGTGGGCAAACAATGGCCCGTGGGCTGGATCCACCCCATCAGCCATTTTTAGCCGGCCCTCGAGCTCCCACTGGGGAGTGGGGTCTGGGGCTTGCCCCGCTCTGGCGCTCCAGCCAGGGAGCAGGGTTGGGGGCTGCTCCATGTGGCTCCCAGAAGCATCAGGACCCCAGAGGCAGCACGCAGAACCCGTCTGGCTGCGCCTCCACGTAGGAGCCAGAGTGGGGACATGGCCACTGCTTCCAGGAGCTGCTTGAGGTAAGCATCGCCCAGAGCCTGCACCCCTGAGCCTCTCCCCATGTCCCAACCCCCTGCCCAAGACCTGATCCCCCTTCTGCCCTCCGAACCCCTCAGTCCGAGCCTGGAGTACTCTCCTACACCCCAAACTCCTCATCCCCAGCCCCATCCCAGAGCCAGCACCCCCAGCTGGAACCCTCACCCCCCGCACCCTATTCCCCCGCCACAGTCTGGAGCCCCCTCAACTCCTAATTTCTGACCCCACCCTTGGGCCCACATCCCCAGCAGAACCCTCACCATCTCCCGCACCCCAACTCAAATGTTCTGAGCATTTATGGCCCAACATACAATTTCTATTTCCAGATGTGGCCCTCGGGCCAAAAAGTTTGCCCACCTCTGCTTTAGCTAGTAGCCATGTTACCCAATCATGACAGGGAAACAGAACACTGAATTCAGGCCTTGGCAGGTACAGTAAGTGAAGCCGCAAAATTATTTTCATCTTCTTTATTTTCAAATATATTTGTCTAAATGCTTAATCTAAATGAGGATATTGTATGTAACGTGAGAATTTAAGGTCAGATTGTGACTCTATTACTCATAGTGGTGAGCAGTCACTCACATAAGGTATGCCATTGATTTCAGTGGAAGTACTCACATGAATAACTGCTAACCAGTGTGAATAAAGGGATCACAATATGACCCTTCAACATTATTGTGTAATTTTTAAGCAATTCATTTAGCCTTTATGAATTGCACCTTTTGATAAACTCCAAGTCCATTTCAGGCAATCTTGCTCCCACTGAAGCCAATGAGAATATGAGCAACATCAGGAGCTCTGATAGCCACCTTATACTAATCAAAGTATTTCACAATGGTTAACTCATTTACCTGATCTTATCCTTGGTCTCCATCCTCTTTTTTCATGTAATCTTTTCCTGCTAACAACATGAAGCAGACATTGAATTTATAAATTAAACAATTTTTTTTTATCTTCTCTGTTTGAGCGTCGTCGTCTCTTTCTCTTTAAATGTACTCCAGAAAGCCCAACCTTATGAAACCCCACTCACTGTTCACTTCATCCCTTATCTTCAAAATGTGGCTGTGCTTCTGACTGATTGCTCCTTATCCAGATTCTTTGTCAAACCTACTGCTCTCAGTTGTTCAGAGTGCTTGCTTGTCTCAATTTCAGCGATAGATTAGCAACAACGGTACTTGGCAAGTGCAGAGAACTTGGTTTCTTTCTGCAACTTTAACTGACGTCACACCATTTTCTTCTGTAACTGATTTCAGTCCATTTTGTGGAGAGAGAGTGAGAATGTGAAAGATGTTTCTGTTTTCCTTTTCCTTCTTTTTACAGGAAGCTGAGACAATGTTGGAGCCAACGTCTGCCCTGTCTTAGCTCTCTCGTTTGCTAGCAGTCACTTCTTAACATCTGCTCTGGGGTCCTGAAAGAAGAAAAAGCAATGAGAGAGAAGGAGAGTGACATTAATATGGAGAGGAACTGAACTGAAGGGCATGAAAAAGTCGTTTCCTCTGAGGACATAGCTGCAGTTCCTAGCTCTAAGTGAGTCATGTTTCTAATTATAAATGACCCTGTGCATTACAGTACTTGCAAGAACGTGGAGGGCAGAAACAGAGCTCTGCCTTTTTCTCCCCACACACACTGCTGTAAGTATACTGACTAAGAGACAGGTTTTCACTTTCTCCCTCTACCTCTTTATGTGCTGGAAAAGGCTCTTGGGGAACCTGAGAGCCCCATGAAGAGTTGGGCAGAATACTTCTGAAGAGTTGTTTTGCCCTTGGAATATACTAGACCGCAGACAGAGGAGGTGATTAGCTAGATTGCAGCTAGATTTACAGGGGAGGATACAAAGTCTTCAACTCCTATCCCCACATCCAGTTATATAGGTCATCTTCTACGTTATGCTTTCCAAACACTCAGTATAGTTTTCAGGAACAATGTACACATTCCTTCAAACTGAGACACAGAATTTACTGTTATTAGCAACCTGAATAGTGCCTGCTTGATGCAACACATCTACTGCCAAATAGCTTAACTGATTCATTCACTATGCATATATAAATTGTGCAGTATAAAGCCATTTTTAGCCCTTTCCAGCTTCCTACATTTGTTTGCCCAGTGATTTTTTTTCTCCCTCTTAGTTTGTAAAAATGCATTTTGGTTTAAGGGGGAGAATAAGTGAATAGATTCCCCAGTCTTTCACTCTACTGACTCCCCCATTGCAAACACACACATCCCTGATAAGTGGGGTTCATCATAAGCCAAGTGCACAATGTTTGTAGAAACTCCATAGTAAAATATTGACAGCATTTCACTGTTCTATCTTTGTGCAAATGTAAATTCTTTTCTGTGTCTCTGACTGGGCTCTCAGCTAGTAGATCTTTTCTTAAATGTACAGTCATAGATGTTTGTCTCCAACTAGCATCTTGGGGACCCATTAGCCACAAACCTAACCAGAAAATAATCGAGGCTATGCTGCAATAGGTAAATATGATCATTATTAAATTATCAGATTAAAATACAAATAATCTGGGGGGTTTTTTGTTTTGGCTTGAGGTTTTGCATTATTTAGGAATTTATTCAGTTAATTTGTACATGAAAACCAAGGGAATGTAAAACTGAGAGGAATTTCCAATGGTGCAGTTAGGGCAGTCCAGGCCAGTATGCCGTACCAGTAAGATATTTGTAGCCGGTACGCCGTACTGGAAAGACACAGGAGGAGCAGAACATGGGGCCGCCTGGCAGCCCCACACTAGCAGCTCCTCCAGCATGGCTGTACCGCCCCACCCCTCCAGGCCTTCCATGCAGCTGTGTCTACTATCTGGGGTCTGTACAGCAGCCCCACCAGAGGACAGGGCTGGGGGCGGTTCAGCCGAACTGGAGAAGCTCCTGGTGCGGGGCTGCCCAGTGACCCCATGTTCTGCTCCTTTCGCCACTGCGATTCTGGAGAGCCCTGCGGTTCAGAAGTCTCCAGCACAGCGGGAGGAGGACAGAGCCCTCCCACCCCCACCAGGTAACATTGGATGGATCATGGAGAGGGGACGGGGAGAAACTAATTCTACTTGCACCACTGGTGATTTTGGAAACAGCATTCCCAGTGTAATGTCTTTGCAAATAAAATCTAGCACATATACTTTTCCAGGCCTTTCAATAAGTGGGTTCACTTGTTTTTCTGTCTAACAAATGTTTCAATATTTGTATAGCATAGAGTCCAACAGAAAAGTAATGCAATCTTAGGTGCTACTTAATTAGTTACAACCATTTGTGCAAATCAAGGAAAATTCTGCCCCAACCTTCATGAAGGTAAAGAACTCCACAGCATGTGAAACTGGTACAATTCTACTGCAGAGGGAGACAGGGTCTAGGGAGGTCACAGAGAGGTTGTGCACCTTCTTTGCAGTGGAAAGCTCAACTCTTCAAGGGCTCCCTGTGCACTCTCGTGCAGGAGCACTTGGAAGTCAAGGCAAGGGAGAGCAAGGGGAAGGGAAGGGCCAAGGTATATACTTTCCCCAAAAAATCTGCAGAAGAAAATAACTTACAAGAAATTTCAGGATGATTGATTTAGTTTTGACCATCTTGGGCAGTGGGAATGTCAAAAAACAGGCTTAGAATAGAAAGCTAATCACAACCTTAACTATTGAAAGACCATCTGTCATAAATGTAAAGGGAAGAGTAAACACCTTTAAAATCCCTCCTGGCCAGAGGAAAAATCCTTTCACCTGTAAAGGGTTAAGAATCTAGGATAACCTCGCTGGCACCTGACCAAAATGACCAATGAGGAGACAAGATATTTTCAAAGCTGGATCGGGGGAGAAACAAAGGCTCTCTCTGTCTGTGTGATGTTTTTGCCGGGAACAGAAAAGGAATGGAGTCTTAGAACTTAGTAAGTAATCTAGCTAGATATGCATTAGATTCTGTTTTGTTTAAATGGCTCATAAAATAAGCTGTGCTGAATGGAATGTATATTCCTGTTTTTGTGTCTTTTTGTAATTTAAGATTTTGCCTAAAGGGATTCTCTATGTTTTGAATCCGATTACCCTGTAAGGTATATACCATCCTGATTTTACAGAGGTGATTCTTTTACTTTTTCTTCAATTAAAATTCTTCTTTTAAGAACCTGATTGCTTTCTCATTGTTCTTAAGATCCAAGGGTTTGGGTCTGTGCTCACCAATGCAAATTGGTGAGGATTTTTATCAAGCCTTCCCCAGGAAAGGGGGTGTAGGGTTTGGGAGGATTTTAGGCGGAAAGACGTTTCCAAGAGGTCTCTTTCCCTGTTATATATTTGTTAGACACTTGGTGGTGGCAGCAATAAAGTCCAAGGGCAAAAGATAAAATAGTTTGTACCTTGGGGAAGTTTTAACCTAAGCTGGTAAAAATAAGCTTAGGGGGTTTTTCATTCAGGTCCCCACATCTGTACCCTAGAGTTCAGAGTGGGGAAGGAACCTTGACACCATCTCTCCATAATTAATGGGTTTTACACTATCCCAGAAGCTCTTCTCCATTTCTATGCTCAGTTTAACATAGATTTTCCTTTATTATGTTGACCTGGGGAAATTGTTTGACTTCATTTTTGATTTTGTGCCCAACAATGTACATGACCTGAATGCTGAAAAAGAGGTATGCTTTACAATACTCGAACTAAACCTCATTGCCCTGATAATGTATTAATAGCTGTGAGCAATCTATACCCCCTAGGATAAATGAAAAGCCAGATGTGCCACGGAATTCATGTGTTACTCCTATTAGTGTTGAAGTTCCCATGGAAAACAAAAGTACGGACAAGTATTCTTGACAACTGTAGCTAATCTAGGAAATGAGACACTACAATGTGCCTAAATGCAGTTTAGATATAATTGATTCACTCAGAAACCAATTTAGTTGAAGAGGAAGGTAAACCCTGGCCAGTGAAGGCAGATCTGCACTGTCAAATTTACATGATAATCCCAAATCCGTTTGGTTTTGCCTGTGTAGATGGGATCAAGTGATGGTGTAACCATGTTACTGAATCAAATTACAACCCTGATGAACATAATGGTATGATTCCAGTAGGGTTTCCCATGGTAAAGAAGAGAGACAGAACTTGGTTGTCAGCTACTAGACACAGACAGACCCTGTAGCTTTCCCTGGTTCTCTAGCTCCCTGACAGCTTAATATGACCATATAAAGTCCTCCTAAGTGCTGGCCTGGATAAAATAGTCATGGAAGGATTGCTGTCTACACCACATGTAAGTTGTTTAACTGATACAAATAGGACCTAAACCTCCTTCCAGTGCATCACACAAATTCAGTTACAGAATAGATAATCCCCCAAATTTAGGGCTTGACTTTTAAAAACAGATGCCTGCAATGAATTGTGGATGTGAAGTTACAAGCGTAGATACTAATGTTTAGATGTTAAATTACTTAGTTTTGCCTGCAAATCAGGTAGACATTGAAATGTTAGTAGTTGTGCCCGCAATTCACTGTGCCCAATACTGGAAGCTCAATTGATAACCCCCCTGTGGGTGAATCTGGCTATGTTTAGTCCGACTGGAATAACTGCATATCTTCTTTTCCAGGAACAATTCCCCAAATTACAGGACCTAAAAGAAAAGCTTTGAGAGCTGTAGATTTTTGTGTTTTAGTACAACATTCTCTACTGATTTGTTTTTAAAGTGAAATGAAAAGCTATTTCCAACTATAATTACTATTTTTTTGCAGATAACTTCATATCGTAAGTAAGCTGTATATTGTCCTCTTCTGAAAGTTGCAACTTCTGTTCCATCCCTTTTAGATTCCAGTTTATAAATCGATTTTTAGGAACACAATCTCTTCTGCATTTTTGAGAACCTACAGTTGTCTTCCACTGATTCCAGTTGTTTCTCCTCTTCTAAGCTTGGGTCAGAAAGATGGGTCCCTCTTTCATGGCCAATCTGATACAATGGATGAAACTAAGACCCAAGAGTGAATTCACTCACTCTAGTGCAGGAAACTAGGCTGACACAGGGATGTGCAGTTTGAACCTTCCTCTGCTAGTAAGAGTCAAACTGGTACAGAATGTCTGACCCATACATATACCAGTTTATAAGCTTTCCTCTCTACTCACATGTTTTAGCAAGCAATATACCTCAGTTTGCTTTCTAGATAATAGACAATTTCCTGGTAATTTTTTCACTGAATGTAACATCCCAACATATCCATCTATTGAATTTCACTATCCAGTTTGACCTGAAACAGGTTATCAAAAGAATACCAACTCTCCAGTGATTTGGCAACAATTTACCAATATGTTCTTTATACATAATAAACCGTCTTCCTTTCATTTGAAAGGTGTGATTGTATAGTAGACAACTAAGGCCAACGCCATTTTGAACAATTGAAGGTCATGATAATTTTACAAGAGAAATGAGTTGTAATGCAAATGTATTTCCTGCAGAAATCAGAAAAATTATTGGAAATGTCATAATCACTATCCATACCAAACCAATCTACTTACCATCCTGGATAAATGAAGGACTAAAAGCTAGCCGTATAATTGTATCCATTCTATTCTTTATTGGCTACATACCCAACAGTCTTAATTACCAGCTTGTCTTCAATGAATGCTCAACATATTGGCTCCAGATCCACCCATTTTAGGAGGCAGCATATAAACATATGCATTTAGCTACCTGCATATGGTCACAATGGAGCTCTCTTAACAGAAATACAGCAGAAAAGAGAATCTAGTGACAAGCACTTTTTATGAATATTGAAGAAACCAGATATTTTAACTCAGAGGGTGTCAACAGCTTCCAACAGAATTGTTTTTTCAAATTTTTTAGATCCTGTGGGCAGAATTGAATCAATTATCTGGTCACATTTGAAAGAAAGAAAGAAAGAATCTTCAGCTAGGTTACAGAAACAGCAACTGTGTTTCAGGCACAACAGGGTGTAGAAGCTTGCATAGTAACTGCTTACGAAGTGCCTGGCTCTGGCCAATTGCCGAAAAATAGCTATATACCAAAACATATTTAACTTTAAATGTACATCCTTTATCAAAACAAATGGGATAAAGAATGATGCCATAAAAATAAAACCTGTGAATCTTTTGTATTGGAAACAAAGAAATTTAACTACAAAAAGGAATACCAAGGTATCCAAGTACTTGTAGAAAGATGTACAATTTAAAGATTTACTGTAAAAAGCATGCCAGCTAGCTTCAAAGAGAATTCACAGTTAAGGTTACCGCAACTATTGTACAAATGTAAAGAATTTTGCTTTTCGTTTATAATTGTCCTATAAATCACAGGCAGAAACTTGAGACAGGGTGTAATACAATAAGATGCCAGTAAGCAAAATGTGCTGGAATGGGAATTGTCACATTCTTAATATGCTTATTGTCGGGGAAATTTAGGGCAACAAAATCAAATGAAATTTGTGGGCCAGATCCTCAGCTGCTGCAAATCAGTGTTGCTAGTTGAGGACGTGACTGTATATTATATAGCTATTCAAAAAGAAAATATTATTTCATAATTTGTCACTGATAATTTCAAAAATTATAATATTTAAATAATAAATTACCCAAGAATTAAAAAAAAATTATAGCCAAACTACAGTCTTGTTCATTTTCCCATCTGGGACCAGTTGAACATTTTCTACCCCAAATTAGCATTTTTTCTCATTATTTAGTGCATTCGGTATAGCAGGAGTTGCTGCCTTTTGATGAAATATGAAAAATGCAGGCACAAATGCCAGTATTTATCATAGAAATTTCTGATAAGGTAAAGGACTGATCTTGTAGTTTTATTGTCCCCAATGCTGATCTTTTGTAGGCATGCAGAATTAGCATGGGGATTTCAATAGTGGAAAGACTGGAATTAATTCCTCTTCGTTCACAAAACAGCAGTAAAAATATTATATGACAACTACAGCCTCAGGACTGCAACAATCTCGTTGATTTCCATGGGATTTCAGCCATTGGGTCATATAGTCACAAATTCATCAAACCTCCCTCAGCTAGTAAGGATGGAAGCATATTCTCCAGGAAAAACAAGGTTTGGATCTCCCACTCCCAATACTGCTGCCTCCCAGGACTTCTGAACCCATTGTGGGGTGAGAAAATTTGCCCCATTTACTTTCTTTTCTTGAATAAAGAGTGCAGAATCAGGTTCAAATAAATTTTGGGGAGAACATTGAGGCTGTAGGCAGAGTTTTACTAGTGGATTTTATTATTTGTATTGGGGTAGCACCTAGCAATCCCAGTCACAGACTAGGACCCCATTGTGCTAACAAAAAGACAGTTCCTGTGCCAAAATCTTATAATGTAAGTATAAAATGAGACAAGTGAATACAGACAGGTGAGCACAAGAAAACAATGTTTTCATCTTGGGTAATTTTTTCCAGACCTTTTGGTATTCATTTTTATGCTTCACCATCAGAGGATACCACAAGTGAAAGTCCTGCTCTTTCCTCTCCCTCAAAGGTGTTAAATTAACTGATTTCAGGATTACTCCATTTATTCCCAGTGAAATACTTTACATTATTATTGCAACAAAGATGGCAAGCCCCAGTAGCAATCAGAAGAGAAATGTTATCATCAAAGGTTATAGAGGCTGTGGAAATCTTGTGGAATTTGTGGTTCTATCATTGCCCCATGGAAGAATATAACTAAAATAAATAAACACGACTAATTAGGAGCCACATTGAGAAGACCAGGACCAGAAGGAGAAGATGGCTAAACCTCAGCTATTGGGACAATCTGTCTTCCTGACAGAAGAAGCTAAAAATAGCCCCACTGTTCTATATAAACAGAATATGATGAATAAAAATTTATTGCACACTAACACTGCAGGACTTTAATTTCAAACCTGCTCTGAGTTTGTACTTCACAGAAGTGTTCCTGAGCCCAAACACCAGATCAAAACTACTCTAACAGAAGAAATTTGGATCAAGTACAGAGTACAATATTTAGTCTTAGGGAAATGTAGGTTTGGGTTAAGTCAAGCAAAGGTTTCTCTATCAATTTTATTATTTTATATTTCCAGAGAGTTTATGAGAGCACAAACCTTGAAGAGGAGTAGATGATTCTGACATGAGGGATTTGCAATATTGCAGATAGGGAGAAAAAAGGAAGTATTTCTTAAGAGGATGTGATCATGCTCAAGGATGTGGCTACTCTGAAACCACTTCCTAAAGAGGTGCTAATTTACAATTTATAGGGAGTGAAGGCACATAAAGGAGATATTAAACTATGCACTAATTATCATCCAGTTAAGATGACATCACATGCTATGAAAGCTTGGAAGAAGATGACTGAAAGGCATCTAAGTGGCACAGTTGATATTTGGAAGAGTCAGTATGGGTTTATGATGGGAAGGAGGAAAACTGTTGCCACATTTGCTCTATAAATCCTCATGGAGGAGTTTAGAGAAAAGAGACAGAACTGCATGGTCTTTGTGGACTTGGACAAGGTGTACGATTGTACAACAAGAGAATTGGTTTGCTGGAGCTTGCGATGGAGAGGCGTGCCAGAAGGACATGTCTGACTTATCTAGGATATGTATGATGGAGTAACTTCCATAGTCAAAACCAAATGGGGCTATAGCAGAGTTTCCACTAAATGTTGGCCTGCATCAGAGGTTAGAGTTAAGCCCTTTTTTGTTTGTAGTTGTTAGATTCATAGTTTCCAGAAGGGACCAGTGTGATCATCTAGTCTGACCTTCTGTATAACACCATAGAACTTCCCCAAAATAATTCCTAGCGCATATCTTCTAGAAAAACAACCAAGCTTGATTTTAAAACTATCAGTGATGGAGAATCCACCATGAACTTTGGTAAATTGTTCCAGTAGTTAATTACACTCATCGTTAACAATGCATACCGTATTTCCAGTTTGAATTTGTCTAGCTTCATCTTCCAGCCATTGGATCATGTTATATCTTTCTCTGATAGACTGAAGGGTCCATTATTAAATATTTGTTCCCCATGCCAATACTTATAGACTGTAGCCAAGTCACCCCTTAATCTTCTCTTGTTAAACTAAATAGTTTGAGCTCCTTTATTTGGAGCACTATAAGGCATGTTTTCTAATCCTTTAATCATTCTTACGGCTCTTCTCTGAACCCTCTCCAATTTATCAACCTCCTTCTTGAATTGTGGGCAACAGAACCAGTCACAGTATTCCAGTAGTGGTCACACTAGTCAAATACAGAGGTAAAATAACCTCTCTTCTCCTACTCAAGATTCTCCTGTTTATGCATCTCAGGATCACATTAGTTCTTTTCACCACAGCATCACACTGGAAGCTCATATTCACCAGAAACCCCACATCTTTTTCAGAAGCACTACTTGCCAGGATAGAATCCTCCATCTGTAAGTCTGACCTACATTCAGTTACCTGTTTTCTTCATTATTTAACACTCCACCAATTTTTGTGTCATCTGCAAATTTTTCAGTGATGATTTTGTTATTTTCCACGTCATTGATAACAAAAATTTTATAGCATATGGCCAAGAACCAATCCCTGCAGGACCCTGCTGAAAACACACCCACTCAGTGATGATTCCCTAGTTACAGTTATATTTTGAGGCCTATCAGTTAGCCAATCTTTAATGCATTTACTGTGTGCCATGTTAATTTTATATCGTTCTATTGTTTTTAATTAAAATGTTATGTGGTACCAAGTGAAATGCTTTACAGAAGTCTAAGTATATTATGTCAACACTATTACCTTTATCTACTGAACTTACATTCTCGTTAAAAAAAAAATCAAGTTAGTTTGATGGAATCTGCTTTCCAAAAACACATGTTGATTTGCATTAATTTAACTCTTTATTAACGAAGTCCCATATCAGCGACTCCATTATTTTGCCTGGGATGAATGTCATGCTGAAAGGCCTATAGTCATCCTGCTTACCCTTTTTAAAAATTGACACAACAGCTTTCTTTCAGTCTTCTGGAAAGTCCCTAATGCCCCAAAACTTATTGAAAAGCTACACAAACTGTCTAGCAAGCTCCTCATCCAGCTCTTTAAAACTCTAAGATGCAAGTTATCTGGACCTGCTGATTTTAAAATGTCTAACTTTAGTAGCTTCTATTTAATATTCTCCACATGTACTAGTGGAATGGAAAGAATGTTATCAGCATACAATGAGACTATATCATCTGTTTCCCCCCAAATATAGAACAGAAATATTTATTGAATACTTCTGCATTATTATTGACAAGTCTACCATTTTCATTTAGTAATGGGCCAATGCTATTGTCAGGATTCATTTTGTTCCTAAAATATTTTTAAAACTCCTTATTGTCCTTAACTCTGCTGGTCATAGATTTCTCTGAATGTTTCTTGGCTTCCCATATCAATTTTTTACAATTCCTAACTTCTTTACTATCAAACTTCCTCTCCTTTCCATTTGTTATATATTTTATTTTTTACAGCTTTGTATACCCTCAAATGAGGTCAGTTTTTTAACCAGTACGGCCTTCTTCTTCAATAGTGGGATTGTGGTTTTTGGTATCTAGTAAAATGTTCCTAAATTATTCCCAATGATCATTCACATTTTTCTGATTAAATTTTGCCTCCCAGATGATTTGGCTCATAACTATTTTTAGCTTTGTGAAATTGTCCTATTAAAGCACAAGAAGAGAGAGAGAGAGAGAGAGAGAGAGAGAGAGAGAGAGAGAGAGAGTGAGTATATATGTGTGTGTGTGTGTATATATTATATATATATATATATTTTACTGGTCTGGACTTTATTCTGCTTGCTCATTGATCATGATCACTTGTACCTAAGCTACCATAAATTTTTAGTTCTGTGATCAGTTCCTCTTTATCTGCTAGGATAAGGGCTAAAAAACAATTCCCTTGTGTTGGCTGCAATACTTTTTGAGTTAGAAAATTGTCAGTGATAATGTTTAGAAATTCCAAGGATGTTTTAGTGCTGGCAGCATGAGACCTCCAGCACATCACTCAAATAGAAATTCCTCATGATCACACAGATTTTTTCCTACATATTATTTATAGGTGCATAATGAGTTTGTCATCCTCTTCCCGAGTATGATTTGATGGCATGTAGCAGAAACCAGCTAGTACCACATCATGTGCTTTCTCTGTTAGGACATTGATCCATAAACAACTTTCTTCCAAGTTATCAGTGACTCAGAAACAGGTAATGCCACTTTTGACATAGAGTGCCTCCTCCCACTCCTTTTCCCCACTTGATCCTTCATAAATAGGTTATAACTATTGATTTTAACATTCCACTAATGTGAATCATCCCACCAAGTTTCAGTAATCCCAACTAGATCACATTTATGCTCATAAAATCAGCAATTCCATCACACACATAAGTGAAAATACACAAAGGGAGCCGCCTTGGAATATTCTGTTCGCCGATTACTTAGTGATATGTGAATACGATTGTGAGACCCTGCAAACCAACCTTGAACAGTGGCAACACAGGTCTGAGCTGGTGAGACTTAGAGTGAACACTGGTAAAACTGAGGCTATGATAACTGAGGGAGGGGACCCAGCATAAAGGATATTACCAGCAAAGAGCTAAGTAGAGTGTAAGAATTTACATACCTAGGATCAATGGTTGAGGATAATGGTATCCTCCCATGTGATGTCCAGCATTATATTAAAGCTTCTCGGTGCAAACAACAGGAGCTGACTTCAGTTTTCTATGACAAAAAGAGGCCAATAAAAGTTAAAAAGCACATTGTATAAAACTATAATTTGACTCATCCTAATGTATAGAACAGAGACTTAGCCAACCACAAGAAAATAAAACAGAATGTTCTCCACCACAGAGATGTAGTTGCTGAGATGATCAAATGGTTGGACGCTCCATGATAGGAAACAACATGAAATTGTGAGGAGCCTAATGCAAATTGCCCCAATTGAAGATAAGTTGAGGGAAGCTAGGCTACATTGATACGGACATCTCTAACAGAGACCCAAGAGTTATATTTGTCAGATCTTAGATGGAAGACTACTATGGGGGACTTTGTAACTTGACTTGGATAGGGTATCAGTGGACCTTAGAAAGACCAATTTGCACAACAATCAGGCATACAATCACGAGTTTTGGAAGAAGGCTATAAAAGTCGCCAATGCCAAATAGGGGAATGGCAAGAGAGAAGAAGAAAAAGGGAATAAAGAGCACCTACATTTCTGAGTGAATGCATTTTCTATTTTTGTTTTCTCTGTAATTATCTGAGATCATCCACTTGATAATATATAAGGCTGTATAACTTTCCAGGGTATGAGAGAAAGCACTAGTGCAGAAGCCACCCCAAGGCAGACAACAGAAAAATGAACATAGGAGCTTAAATACATTTGTGGATCTGGGCCTAACAGTTAACAGCCTAAATATCTTTGTGAATCTGGGCCAAAATTCTTACTAGTTAAAAGGAAGATAGTAACAACCTGTTGCAGTCAGAGGTAAAAGAACAATACTGGAGTACAGCTGTTGCTGGAGCCAGGCCAACTACCAGGAAGGTATGCTGGAAAAGGCTCTTTTAAAGGGAAAACCCAAAGAAGGGCTTTAATTGATAACCATGTCGTTAGAAAGCAGGTAGTTTGTAGGGGAAAGACATTGAAGTTCAATCTTTTTGAGTTGGGAACAGGTGAAAGACGGCTGAGCTTGCCAAAAGTAGAGTACAGCATGCTCAGGCTAGTACATCATTCTTTCATTATAATATGTTGTAATAAACATCCAATCTTTTCTAGACAGAGCCATGCTTTCTTTGCTTGAGGTTTACCACTGTAGCTACCCTGTCTTTTTTCTTGCCAAATATTTTCCTTCACTCATCTGCAAATTGCCAGAAAGCTAAGGAAAGGGAAAGGAGAACGTTGCTACATGTAACCGTTTGAATGCTGTTTTGTGCCAAAACGTAGAGGACAGGCGAGACTGAGGTTTCAGCAATGCAGCTGGAAATGATTAGGTAAAATATGCCCAGGTGATGCCAGCAGGTGATGCAGGTTTCACACTGCAGAAGACGGTAAAATACCCTAACATCCCTGCCAATCTGATGGGGGGAAATTCCTTCCCAATCCCAAATCTGGTGATCAGTTAGACCAGGGGTGGGCAAAGTATGGCCCACGGGCCAGATCCAGCCCATCAGAACTTTGGATCCAGCCCGCGGGATTGCCCCCCATGATACCACAGGCGCCACGCCATTCTCAGAAGCGGCCAGCACCTCATCCCTGTGGCCCCGGGGGGGGAGGAGGTAGAGGATTCCGTGCATTGTCCTTGCCTCCAGGCACCACCCCCCGCAGCTCCCATTGGCTGGGAATGGGGAACTGCGACCAATGGGAGCTTCAGGGGAGGTACCTGGAGGCATGCCAATGGCGTGGAGCCCTGTGCCCCCTCCTCCCCCAGGGGCCGCACAGGAACGTGGTGCCAGCAGCACGGCATGGGGCCAGGGCAGGCAGGGAGCCTGCCCTGGCCCCAGTGCATGCTGCTGCCACCCCAGAGCTGCTTTAGGTAAGCGGCGCCAGGCCGGAGCCCGAACCCCTCCTGCACCCCACCTCCCAACTCCCTGCCCTGAGCCCTCTACTGCTGCACCTTGTACTCCCATGCACCCCAACTCCTGCCCTGAGCCCCCTGTTGCACCCTGCACCCCTCCTGCACCCCATTTCCCTGCCCTGAGCCCCCTCATACACCCTGCACCCCAACCCCCTGCCCTGAGCTCCCTCCTGCAGTCCACACCCCTTCTGCGCCCCAACCCCCTTCCCTGAGCCCCCTCATACACCCCTCACCCCTCCTCTGCCCCAAACCCTTGCTCTGAGCCCATTCCTGCACACCACATCCCCTCCCACACCCCGCACTCCCTCCCACACCCCAACCCCCTGCCCAAGCCCTGCATCCAATTTCCCCACCAGATGTGGCCCTCGGCCCAAAAAGTTTGCCCACCCCCGAGTTAGACCCTAAGCATGTGAGAAAGACACAGCAGACAGGCATCTAAGATAGAGGATTTTCTGTAACAGCTCAGAACACCCGTCCACCATAGCTGGTATTCTATCTCTAGCTGTGGAAGATCTCTGATGCTTCAGCATAAGGAAGGGAAATAAATAAATAATTACAATTGTGCATCAGGGGGAAAATTCCTTCCTTACCTCTGCAGGTGACCAGTTGAAGTCCTGAAGCATGGAATTAGATTACAGTGATTAACATTATAGTCATCAATATTAGTATTCATTAATATGCACTGGTGGAGCCCACAGTGTAGAACTTGTTCCCCTTTAATATCCATTTTAGTCTCTCTCCTCAGTTTAAAAAAACCCTTGAATTGCCCTTCAAAGTTTGATTTTAATTTTTGTTTTGTTTTAACTGTTCTTCAGTGTGCCTTCTTCTGTATGGACCCCCTCAGGAAGATTTCTGGTTCCATGTATGTACCTGTTCACACTGTAGATCTTGTTTTGGACTGGGATTAGAAGGAACAGAGGGAATGAAGTTCTCATGTGTCATGGAGAGACCATTATTTCCTTCTTTTTGAGCCAAGGCTCACCTTTGCTCCTGTTAAGAGTACAGGAGCAATTTTAATGGTCCACCTTATGGATTAGTGAAAGAGGATGCGCTTTCATGAGCTACAGCATCCGATGAAGTGAACTGTAGCTCACGAAAGCTTATGCTCAAATAAATTTGTTAGACTCTAAGGTGCCACAAGTACTCCTTTTCTTTTTGTGAATACAAACACGGCTGCTACTCTGAAATCTGAAAGAGGATGGGTTCCAGGTATCTGAGAAAGAATGACTATACAATTCTCTAACATCTTATATGTTCACTTTTAAAATGGTGACCCTGAAATACTCCTGGCATTGCATTTTCCTCCTAGATCACCTCAGTACACAGTTGTTATCTCTCACAGATCCACAGAAGGAGGGAGATTAAGGTGCTGCTGGCAGAAATTGTGCTTTAAATAAAATGCGTGTGTCTTAAAGACAGCTCATTTTTTAAAAATTATTAGGCTGTGGCTTTTTCCTCCACCTCAGCATCTGTAAAGTCCCAAACAACAGAACTTTTCCACATGGTCTTTTCTCAGATACTAAGTTAAGTTTTTCTCATAGCATGGAGTTTCCCCAACTGCTTAGCCTACTTGATAGCTTGGATGCAGACAATAGTGGTAGCTAGATTGATGCCTGAAAGAAACTAATACAATTTCTTCTATATTTGAGTTTTGGCCACTCACTAAGTTTATGGATATATTCTGAGAACTTTAGGCTACAACCTACAATCCAGAATTGTCCTTAACTGGTAAGGTGACTAATAAGGAAACCAGATGTGTTAGCATAAGACACCATCAATGCTTCCTTCACAGAGGGGAAGTTGTCACTCCTTTAAGAGGTGCTGATAATCAGACCTATGCTCAAGAAGGCATCTCTTGACACTTGTCCTCTCTCCAATGACAGGTTTTAGAGGAGCAGCCGTGTTAGTCTGTATCCGCAAAAAGAAAAGGAGGACTTGTGGCACCTTAGAGACTAACAAATTTAGTTGAGCATAAGCTTTCGTGAGCTACAGCTCACTTCATCAGATGTATGCAGTGGAAAATACAGTGGGGAGATTTATATACACAGAGAACATGAAACAATGGGTGTTACCATACACACTGTAACGAGAGTGTTCAGGTAAGGTGAGCTATTATCAGCAGGAGAGTGGGGGGAAACTTCTGTAGTGATAATCAAGGTGGGCCATTTCCAGCAGTTGACAAGAACGTGCGAGGAACGGGAGGGGGGGAATAAACATGGGGAAGTAATTTTACTTTATGTAATGACACATCCACTCCCAGTCTTTATTCAAGCCTAAGTTAGTTGTATCCAGCTTACAAATTAATTCCAATTCAGCAGTCTCTCGTTGGAGTCTGGTTTTGAAGTTTTTTTGTTGAAGAATTGCCACTTTTAGGTCTGTAATCAAGTGACCAAATAGATTGAAGTGTTCTCCAACTAGTTTTTGAATGTTATAATTCTTGACATCTGATTTGTGTCCATTTATTCTTTTACATAGAGACTGTCCAGTTTGGCCAATGTACATGGCAGAGGGGCATTGCTGGCACATGATGGCATATATCACATTGGTAGATGTGCAGGTGAACGAGCCTCTGATAGTGTGGATGATGTGATTAGGCCCTGTGATGGTGTCCCTGAATAGATATGTGGACACAGTTGGCAACGGGCTTCGTTGCAAGGATAGGTTCCTGGGTTAGTGTTTTTGTTGTGTGGTGTGTGGTTGCTGGTGAGTATTTGCTTCAGTTTGGGGGGCTGTCTGTAAGCAAGGATTGGCTTGTCTCCCCCACTGTTCCTCACACGTTCTTGTCAACTGCTGGAAATGGCCCACCTTGATTATCACTACAAAAGGTTTTCTCCCCGCCCCCCAGCTCTCCTGCTGGGAATAGCTCATCTTAAGTGATCACTCTCCTTACAGTTTATGGTAACACACATTGTTTCATGTTCTCTGTGTATATAAATTTCCCCACTGTATTTTCTACTGCATGCATCTGATGAAGTGAGCTATACCTCACGAAAGCTTATGCTCAAATAAATTTGTTAGTCTCTAAGGTGCCACAAGTACTCCTTTTCTTTCTCCAATGACAGTGGCTAGAGCTGCTTGCCTTTTAAAAAAATAAAATAAAGATTACTAGGCTGTTTGGTAAGACAACTTTGTAAGGTCTGAGGCATTTTTCTGCAGCCACATTAGGACATCAGCCAAGCAGCCATAAGCCAAGAAGCAGATGTCACATCCTCACATTCCCTCTAAATTAATCAAATTAATATAATGTAGGGCTGTTAAGAAGTTGCTCCTGTCCTAATAGTACCCACCATCACCAGATAAAAAAATCTTAAGATGTTTCAAGAAAACTTTGTTTGATAGCATTCTGTTTGGCAAGGAATCACTTATCAATTGTGATTGTGAAATCTATACTTCTTTATTGTTTTACCTTTATGGTCCCTACTTCTCTATTGTTTATCTGTATGGTTTCTGTCTGTTTCTTTGATTGTTTCTGTCTGTTGCATAATTAATTCTGCAAGATTTAAATCAACTAAGGTGGGGTATGATTGGTTAAAGAATTGTTTCACAATATGTTAGGATTGGTCAAATAATTATTTTATAATACTTTAGTAAAGTAATTGGTTAAGATATAGTTAAGCATGACAAGTTTCGCTATATAAACTGGCATCCAAAAGAAAGTTCTTTGTAACCAACTCCAGGACACAGCCCAACCAGAGCTGCCAGACCTCAACACCCTGACAACTATATTGAGCAGAAGCTGGAGTCCCTGGATGTCCTGATCCTGACTGGCCACAAGAAAATAAGAATATATGTGAACATCCCCATCCCCTGACTTCTGGAGTCTGTCAATCCTGGCAGAGACAGAAACAATCATACTTGAATAGTTTTGTTCTTTTCAATGGTAAGAAGAGTCAAGCAAAATATCAGGGGAGCTGCAATGTTCTACCCTGTTACTCCTCCTGCTCAATGTGTATGAGATGCTGCCAGGCAAAAAGTGAAACCATTATGGTTGCAATGCCTATAGTATGCTTATGAAACTGAGCTCTGGTACATCAGGTCTAGATGGTGCGGACATTTAGGCTTCTTCATGACTGGCCATGACTAGAGTGGGATGAGAGATAGTTGTTTTGGATGAGGGATAGTTGGCTGAAACCCAATCTGGATAAGACAGAGATAATGTTAGCTAGAGAGAAGCAACTAGAGGAAATGATAATATTTAGGAGATGGTGAGGTTGACATCTACCCTCCTTTTGTTACTAAAATTGCAGTATAAGAAGTGTGTAAACTAGTTGGTCCCCAGTAAACAAGGGTTTACGTCCAGCTTCACTTTACCCTCCCACCCTGCCTCCCTTTGCATATGTGCTCCAGGGAATGAAATTCCATTTGGATTCTGGGACATACAGAGGAGAAAGAACGACTGAAAGGCAAAGCTCCAGCCTTAGGCTCTGAAGACAGGGTTGATCTCCAGGATGGTAAAATGTTGGTTTGTACTCTTTTGGCTTATGCTACCTTATTGCAATTTATGATTATAAAGATTCTCTCCTGGTCAGGGCTGGCCCACAATGTTTTGGCACCTGAGGCGGGGAGCTCAAATGAGGCCCCTTGCCCCCTTGCTTGGGCCAAAACTTTGAAAGGTCTCAATTCTGCCTTCTTCATGTTCTACTCCTCTCATAGTACTGCTCTGCTACCTACCCCAATAAAGGAGAACTAACAACTTAAAACACCTTGTTCAAAAATTTTATTTAACACTTAACTTTCAAATGCCTGAACAGCAAATGTAACTTTTCTTGTCTGCATAGTAAACACTGGCATTTTTATCTGTTTGAATAATCCGA
Source organism: Dermochelys coriacea (assembly GCF_009764565.3). NCBI lineage: Eukaryota > Metazoa > Chordata > Testudines > Dermochelyidae > Dermochelys > Dermochelys coriacea. The sequence continues at coordinate 41,866,817 of NC_050068.2, forward strand.
GTGGTGCTTCCATGCCTTCTTGGTTACAAAGATTTGAACTGCTTCCTGAAGGTCCACATCTGGGCCAGCTCATGCTCTGTTGAGATTGCAGGGCTGACCAGCCTCTCCTGTGTCATTGTGGAGCGTAGATGTGTTTTTATTACCTTCAGTTTGGAGAAGCTGCGTTCTCCACTAACAGCTGTTACAGGAAGTGTGAGAAGTATGCACAGAGCAATAAAAGCATTTGGAAAGAGAGTGGTCATCTTATTTGTGCACATATATTCCAGAACCACCTTTGGAGTTGATCCTGCTGAACTGTATCTTGAAAGGGCTTTCAGTTCATCACCTAAATCACTCGCATCAATATCGCGCATGTCATCATGTGTCAACACTGTCTCTAGTGCCCTGCATTGCTGGTGTAGATCTTCTTCAGGTATAGTGAGGAGTTTTGGAATATCCCAGAACATCCCAAATATACTGCTGTGTTTCTTGAGCTGCATGAAACGTTCTTCAACTGACTGTATTGCACAATCTAGCACCTGGTTAAAGAATTCAACTTCGAATTGTTGTTTGGGGTCTCTTATGGGATTAGCCCATGCCTCGTAATCAAAATGTCTTCTTCTTCGGTGACTCTTGTATTCTTGAATGGGTGGGAAAATAGCTTCAGTGTTTTGGAATAGCCTTCCAAGGGAAGCAGTGGGGGCAAAAGATCTATCTGGCTTTAAGATTAAACTCGATAAGTTTATGGAGGAGATGGTATGATGGGATAATGTGATTTTGGTAATTGATTGATCTTTAAATATTCAGGGTAAATAGGCCTAATGGCCTGTGATGGGATATTAGATGGGTGGGATCTGAGTTACACAGGAAAGAATTTTCTGTAGTATCTGGGTGGTGAATCTTGCCCATATGCTCAGGGTTTAGCTGATTGCCGTATTTGGGATCGGGAAGGAATTTTCCTCCAGGGCAGATTGGAAGAGGCTCTGGAGGTTTTTCGCCTTCCTCTGTAATATGGGGCACGGGTCACTTGCTGGAGGATTCTCTGCTCCTTGAAGTCTTTAAACCATGATTTGAGGACTTCAATAGCTCAGACATAGGTGAGGTTTTTCGCAGGAGTGGGTGGGTGAGATTCTGTGGCCTGTGTTGTGCAGGAGGTCAGACTAGATGATCAGAATGGTCCCTTCTGACCTTAGTATCTATGAAGTTCCTCTGCCAACTTCTGTGCACTCTTCAGAACGTTTTGAAATCCCTCATCTGACCAGTAAGACTGTAGGTATGACTTTACTTTGTCCAGTTGTTCCATTGCTCCAGATATATCAAGGTCGACACCTTGGAGTCTCTTGCTTACAACATTTATTTGTATGTCAGGCCACAACACTAAGCCACACAGAAATTTGAAGTTATGTATGTTTCTGGTGATTCCATTTCCCTCTGCCACTGTTCTCCCACAAATAGTTCCTGTCAGAGCATTATCCTCCATAATGGCAACTATGGCATCATCTGTCTTCCCAATTTGGTCTATGATAGGCTTTATCGCCTCCATTCGACTTTCCCATCAGGTGGCACTCAGTGGTTTCAGTTTCAGAGACGATGTTCCCAGATGTTGCTTCAAAATTTGGCATCGATGAGTTGATGCAGAGAAATACAGATAGCTGGTTTGAATTACATTAAAAAAATTAGCAGCCTCACTAGAAGCTGATGCTGCATCACTGACCACAAAATTCAATGAATGAGAGCTGCATGGGACAATAAAAGCTCGAGGATTTAACTCTCAGATCTGTGTCTGCACTCCTCTGTTCTTTCCTCTCATGTTGCCACCATTATCATAGCCCTGACCTCTCATGTCAGCTATTGCAATTCCCATATCTTCCAGCTTTTTAAGAAGCACATTTGTCATACCAGCTCCTGTAGATCATCGGTAAATAAATTCTAGAAAATGCTCTCTGATAGTCACCATTGCAGGGACGTTTCACTAGGTTCTGTTGTTGTGACAAAACGCACCATTAAAGTCATTTGTTCTGTATGGCTGATGTCAGGTGTGCAGTCCAGAATAACAGAGTAATATCTTGCTGACTTCAGATCTGCCACAATCTTCGTTTGGCGTTTGTTGCCAGTAACTGTATGATCTCATTTTGAATTGTTTTTCCAAGGTAGTGGTGTGTGTACATTTCTTGGGTCATGACTCTTCTTAGATGCTCCTGGAGTACAGCATCAAACTCAGCCATCAGCTCCATAATTTTAAGGAAGTTTCCATTGTTTGGCACATACAGCTGATATGAAGTGCCACGGAGTGCTAGGTTTTGGGTAGCAAGCATTCTGACAATGGCAATGAGCCTTTTCAGAACATTTTGCCAGTAAAGAGACTCTGATGCAATCTTCTCTTGATGCTGATCATCTGTGGGGGCCCTTAACCTTAGTCTCATCTCAAGCTCTTTCCACCTATGGAATGCTCTCTGGTGATTTGCTACCTTCTCATGGCATGCAAGATCTCTAGCCAGATTTTTCCAGTCCTTTGTTCCTGTAGAACCCAGTGTGGCTGGAACACTAGACTGGAGGAGTTTGCAGCAAAAACAGTATGCAGCATTCTGGGGTTTTGAGTACATAAGCCATGGCCTGTCCACTTTGTCCATTGGGGATTTTACACCAGTAATGTGTTGGATGGACACTTCTATTTTCTTTGTCTTTGGGGAACATGAAGTTTTTCACTTGCTGTGGTCCATGCAGTACAAGGAAGTCCCTCAGACTACTGCTCAAGTGGGTCCACAGTCCTGGATCATCTAGCCTTAAAGGAACTAAACTCAGCAGCAGCTGTTTCTTGCGCCTCCACCACACTCTTCTCTGATCTACACTTTTCTTCAGGAATGTGCACGTTGCATCCATTTGAGATGGAGACATGGATGCTGCAGTAGCTGCCAGGTCACCTGCACTCTGACTAACTGGAAGATCAGGCATCTCCTCGCCACGCACATCCTCACTGGGGCCGGAAGGCTCACCCCTGAACATTTGTGTCTGTGTATCTCAGGAGAGCTCCTTCCTGCTTAGATAGAAAAGCTTCCTTTGCTTTCCTTCTTTTTCTGAATGCTGCCCCAGAGGGGCGTTTTCTTCTTTCACTCATGACTGCTGTTCTGTGCCAGCTAAAGAGGCTCTCAACACTCAGTTGAAGGGGACAAATAAGCAGGCTGGTAGCAGGGCCTGCGTGAGGGAAGATATCAGTGTCTTAAGGGCCTAACTGGCTCCTACTACTTCAGTTGACTGCCTGTTCTCCTCAAGTGGGTTTAGGGAAGCAGCAGGAAACAGAAAGCTCCCTGAGAAGCTGGTGTTAATCAGTCCAGGCTCCTGGGGGTGCTGGAGAGGTACCTAAGAGGCTCCTCCTCCTCTCCCTCCCTGCAGCTCCTGCCGCTTTCTGTTATTCCCTCTCATCTTTTCTCCTGCCTGCCTGTTATGTCTCATGTGCCCTTCTTCCTCCAGCACAGCACTCCACCATCTCTGTGCATCTAGAGCAGAGAGAATACATATGCACCAGCAGCAGACACAATTTTCTACACTCTGGGTCCTAGTGGCGCCCCCCCACAGTCTGGCACCTGAGGTGGCCACCTCAGTTTGCCTCATGTAAGGCCATACCTGCTCCCGGTTAACAGTTTACTGAATGTTGCTATGCTTTGTTTCTGTTGTACCATCTCACCTTCTTATGGGGTTCTGTTGTTGCTGCTGAACTGATTTTTTCATCTCCATGTGATGAAGAGGTTGTGACCATCCTTTTAGGATATACACCCCTCCCTCCCCCCACACACACAACCCTCAATTATATCCACAACTTTATCACATCCAGCCTCTCTGTTCCCAGAGAGTAGTTATCAGTGGTTCAGAGTCAAGCTGCAAGGGCATATCGATCAGCAGGGATCAGTTCTGGGTCCGGTTCTGTTCAATATCTTCATCAATGATTTAGATAATGGAATAGAGAGTACACCTATAAAGTTTGTGGACGATGGGATGGGATGGGTTGCAAGTACTTTGGAGGATAGGATTAAAATTCAAAATAATCTGGACAAACTAGAGAAATGGTCTGAAGTAAATAGGATGAAGTTCAATAAGTGGAATACTTTGCATTTGTCCTTAGGAAGGAACAATCAGCTGCACACATACAAAATGGAAAATGATTGCCTAGGAAGGAGTACTGTGCAAAGAGATCTGGGGTCATAGTGGATCACAACCTAAATATGAGTCAACAGTGTAACACTGTTGCAACAAAAGCAAATATCATTCTGGTATGTATTAGCAGGAGTTTTGTAAGCAAGACATGAGAAGAAATTCTTCCACTGTACTCCATGCTAGTTAGGCCTCAACTCATAGAATATCAGGGTTGGAAGGGACCCCAGAAGGTCATCTAGTCCAACCCCCTGCTCAAAGCAGGACCAAGTCCCAGTTAAATCATCCCAGCTAGGGCTTTGTCAAGCCTGACCTTAAAAACCTCTAAGGAAGGAGATTCTACCACCTCCCTAGGTAACGCATTCCAGTGTTTCACCACCCTCTTAGTGAAAAAGTTTTTCCTAATATCCAATCTAAACCTCCCCCATTGCAACTTGAGACCATTACTCCTCGTTCTGTCATCTGCTACCATTGAGAACAGTCTAGAGCCATCCTCTTTGAAACCCCCTTTCAGGTAGTTGAAAGCAGCTATCAAATCCCCCCTCATTCTTCTCTTCTGCAGACTAAACAATCCCAGCTCCCTCAGCCTCTCCTCATAAGTCATGTGCTCTAGACCCCTAATCATTTTCGTTGCCCTTCGTTGTACTCTTTCCAATTTATCCACATCCTTCCTGTAGTGTGGGGCCCAAAACTGGACACAGTACTCCAGATGAGGCCTCACCAGTGTCGAATAGAGGGGAACGATCACGTCCCTTGATCTGCTCGCTATGCCCCTACTTATACAACCCAAAATGCCATTGGCCTTCTTGGCAACAAGGGCACACTGCTGACTCATATCCAGCTTCTCGTCCACTGTCACCCCTAGGTCCTTTTCCGCAGAACTGCTGCCGAGCCATTCGGTCCCTAGTCTGTAGCGGTGCATTGGATTCTTCCATCCTAAGTGCAGGACCCTGCATTTATCCTTATTGAACCTCATTAGATTTCTTTTGGCCCAATCTTCCAATTTGTCTAGGTCCTTCTGTATCCTATCCCTCCCCTCCAGCGTATCTACCACTCCTCCCAGTTTAGTATCATCCGCAAATTTGCTGAGAGTGCAATCCACACCATCCTCCAGATCATTTATGAAGATATTGAACAAAACGGGCCCCAGGACCGACCCCTGGGGCACTCCACTTGACACCGGCTGCCAACTAGACATGGAGCCATTGATCACTACCCGTTGAGCCCGACAATCTAGCCAGCTTTCTACCCACCTTATAGTGCATTCATCCAGCCCATACTTCCTTAACTTGCTGACAAGAATGCTGTGGGAGACCGTGTCAAAAGCTTTGCTAAAGTCAAGAAACAATACATCCACTGCTTTCCCTTCATCCACAGAACCAGTAATCTCATCATAAAAGGCGATTAGATTTGTCAGGCATGACCTTCCCTTGGTGAATCCATGCTGACTGTTCCTGATCACTTTCCTCTCCTCTAAGTGCTTCAGGATTGATTCTTTGAGGACCTGCTCCATGATTTTTCCAGGGACTGAGGTTAGGCTGACCGGCCTGTAGTTCCCAGGATCCTCCTTCTTCCCTTTTTTAAAGATGGGCACTACATTAGCCTTTTTCCAGTCATCCGGGACTTCCCCCGTTCGCCACGAGTTTTCAAAGATAATGGCCAAGGGCTCTGCAATCACAGCCGCCAATTCCTTCAGCACTCTCGGATGCAATTCGTCCGGCCCCATGGACTTGTGCACGTCCAGCTTTTCTAAATAGTCCCTAACCACCTCTATCTCTACAGAGGGCTGGCCATCTCTTCCCCATTTTGTGTTGCCCAGCACAGCAGTCTGGGAGCTGACCTTGTTAGTGAAAACAGAGGCAAAAAAAGCATTGAGTACATTAGCTTTTTCCACATCCTCTGTCACTAGCTTGCCTCCCTCATTCAGTAAGGGGCCCACACTTTCCTTGGCTTTCTTCTTGTTGCCAACATACCTGAAGAAACCCTTCTTGTTACTCTTGACATCTCTTGCTAGCTGCAGCTCCAGGTGCGATTTGGCCCTCCTGATATCTTTCCTACATGCCCGAGCAATATTTTTATACTCTTCCCTGGTCATATGTCCAAGCTTCCACTTCTTGTAAGCTTCTTTTTTATGTTTAAGATCCGCTAGGATTTCACCATTAAGCCAAGCTGGTCGCCTGCCATATTTACTATTCTTTTGAGTCATCGGGATGGTTTGTCCCTGTAACCTCAACAGGGATTCCTTGAAATACAGCCAGCTCTCCTGGACTCCCTTCCCTTTCATGTTAGTCCCCCAGGGGATCCTGGCCATCTGTTCCCTGAGGGAGTCAAAGTCTGCTTTCCTGAAGTCCAGGGTCCGTATCCTGCTGCTTACCTTTCTTCCCTGCGTCAGGATCCTGAACTCAACCAACTCATGGTCACTGCCTCCCAGATTCCCATCCACTTTTGCTTCCCCCACTAATTCTACCCGGTTTGTGAGCAGCAGGTCAAGAAAAGCGCTCCCCCTAGTTGGCTCCCCTAGCACTTGCACCAGGAAATTGTCCCCTACGCTTTCCAAAAACTTCCTGGATTGTCTATGCACCGCTGTATTGCTCTCCCAGCAGATATCAGGAAAATTAAAGTCACCCATGAGAATCAGGGCATGCGATCTAGTAGCTTCCGTGAGTTGCCGGAAGAAAGCCTCATCCACCTCATCCCCCTGGTCCGGTGGTCTATAGCAGACTCCCACCATGACATCACTCTTGTTGCACACACTTCTAAACTGAAGTATTGTGTCCAGTTCTGAGCACATTTCAGGAAGGATGTGGAATAACTGGACATAGTCCAGAGAAGAGCAACAAAAATGATTAAAGGTCTAGAACGGGTGGGCAAACTTTTTGGCCCAAAGGCCACATCGGGTGCAAAACTGTATGGAGGGTGGGGTAGGGAAGGTTGTGCCTCCCCAAACAGCCTGGCCCCTGCCCCCTATCCACCCCCTCCCACTTACCACCCCCTGACTCCCCCCTCAGAACCCCTGACCCATCCAACCACCCATGCTCCTTGTCCCTTGACTGCCCCCTCCCAGGACCCCATGCCCCAACCTCCCCCGGGACCTCACCCCCTATCCAATCTGACTGTTGGAGAACGATAACGGGAAATGAATTGATAGCTCAGTGCACTGCCCCATGTCCTAATATAGGGGTGATGAGTTCATGCCTTCATTTGGCAGGGGAATTTTAAAAACAGCCATATGATTCAAAGACATCTCGGCTTACTGCTCAATTACTATTAGCATGGAAACGGGAAATAAACAAATACTTGTAGCACTTAAAGTCTGCGAAGTGTTACACCACATATCTGGCTAATCCTCACAATACTCCTGTAAATTAAGCATGGAGAAAGCTGTGGTGGAGAGGTTAAGCAATTTGCATAGAAAGTTTAGAATTTGGTATCCCTGGCCCATTAGACCAGACAGAACCTACCTCTCACAAAAAAAAAAAGGCACCTGGAAATCAGGAGGGAACCCCAAGTGCACCCCAGTATGTGGGAGGAGGAGTCCTTAACTGCCCATACAAGGTCACTTTAAAAAATGAAAGAAAGAGAATTACATACACCATGGGCTGGCTGGGTTCTATCCCTCCCTCCTTCTTGGAATCACATACAGTAGTGTGACTATATAATAGCCAAGTTTATTGTTGTTGTTATAGACCTGAAGAAATTCCTGCAGGCTGCATAGCTCCAGTGGTGGGGAAGGACAGATTCATGATAGAAAAGAACAAAGTATGAAAAATGGGCCACTAGTTTTCTCATGTTTCAGAGTAGCAGCCGTGTTAGTCTGTATTCGCAAAAAGAAAAGGAGTACTTGTAGCACCTTAGAGACTAACAAATTTATTAGAGCATAAGCTTTCATGAGCTACAGCTCACTTCATCGGATGCATTTCTGAGCTGTAGCTCACAAAAGCTTATGCTCTAATAAATTTGTTAGTCTCTAAGGTGCCACAAGTACTCCTTTTCTTTTTAGTTTTCTCATGTACCCCTTCTCTCTTCTAAGATGCTCTGCAACTGTATGGCACACAGGATTTTTGGATCTCTGCAGCAAATAAACTTTATTCCAACATAGGTGGAACCAAACTCTACAGCAAGCACAGCTCCAAATGGATTTTGAAAGGATTTGTTCACCTACCCCCGAACAGCATTGTAAAGATTTTTATAAATATTTCTTAAGTGCTTTAAATATGTACAGTCAAACTGAACTTTCAATTACAATAAATCTGGAGTGACTCAACTGCTTTCTCTGGAGTTACTTCAGGTTAACCCTGAGTAGCCGAGCAGTACTGGACTCAAAAAATGCTATATAAATTGCTAAGTATTTATTCTTAAAAGTCTAATGATATCGTTTGCCAAATAGGGTCTCTATGCCATTTGCCAGCCACAACTGCAGAAGAATGGTAGGGTATTTTACATTCCATGGGTAGTATGCTTTTAGCTAGGGAATTTAACTATACGAATCTCTCTTCTATATGTGGGAGTCTTGGGACTAAATTGAGATATGCAGCATGCTGAAAATTTAGCTCTGGAAATGCAGAACATTGTTAAAGCAAGGAGGTTAATATAGAGACTTCGCTGCACACAACATGCACAGTTAAAAGAAAGAAACTTTGCAAAGATGAGAATATTCGGTTCCTTGGCCTATGCTATAAATAAATATGATGTACATGAAATCCAGCATATGTAACAGATGATGTTAATGATAATAACTGTGTTCCATATGGCATAAGAAAAATTCTTAAAGAGACTCTGCCAAGATTGGTATGCCCACAATTTGACCTCTTTTTTTAATTCTTATGCTATCTTGTAACATGTCTGTAATTCTATATTTTTTTTCCAAATAAATATTTCAGTGCTTCTATTCTAATGAACAAAATGACAATAGCTTAGCACTTGAATAAATATGATTGAATCGTTGGGCAAGGATCACTCTGCCTGTGAGACAGAGGCAATAATATTACCTGTTAATAACAATTACATTAATTGATAGATTATTATAAGGCTTAATTCATTAGTGTCTGTGAAGTGCTTTGAGATCCTTTGATAAGTTATTTATAAGTAGAAAATATTATTAATGAGAAGTTGTAACAAAGGTCTCTACAGTGCTGCAAAGGGAGGGAAATATTTTAAACATAAATGAGAAATTAGTAAGGAAAGTAACTTCAGTTTCGAGTTTCCAGATAGTTAATTATGATGGATGGTGAGGAAAAACACAGAAAACCTGTAAAGATATCCTGTGTATCCTTTTAAGTTTTACAGATTTCAGAAATACCAAAATATATAGTACCTTCTATTGTGGTATTCTCAATATTCCGTTCACAAAGCTTTCCAAATGCTATTGTTATTGCTGCTATTTTAAATAATATGCTCCCAAATCGTGAAGGGTATGTGGGAGGTGGAAATGGGGAGGGGGAAGACAGAGGGTATCCCTGGGAATTAGTCCGTTATAAAAGACTCTGTGCAATTCTGTTTGCTCCATTATGTTCACACAAAATAGCTCCTGTGCCTTCCACTTACTATACTAATGCATTTGAAAAATGGGCAATTGTGCATATTGTATCTTACACATAAAAAATGGGCAATATGTCTGGCATCATCTTTGTAATGTCTAATGGAAAACCGACAGAAATTGTTTAGTCTTCATAGTAACACAGAAGTAAGAGATAAAAAAGTCTCATTAGATAAGGTATGCAATTTTCCTGCAACAGAGGACAGTTCCCTAAAGCATACTATTCAAAGCAACCGTAGATGTCCCAACTGATTGGGCTTCCAACGCACTTACCTTGTTTTTATGAAATCTATGTATGTACGTTATATAAAACATCAGATGACTGATACCGATTCACAGAGAAATGTTTAGATTATGAGATAACAAACACAGTTAAAATCAGGTGAAAAATACTTGATGTCCTCCAATATTTAGGCATAATGTGACATATTAGGTCAGCTGAATGTCAACCCTAGTTGGGCTTAGACACTGGATGACACAGGACTGGGACAATATTTACTCTTACTAAATGTAGGCAAAAGTTTTCTTTCACTCCGAAGTCTGTGTGGCTGATGCTCAGGAGGGTAATAAAGTCAGAATGGCATTCTTACTTATTCATGGTTGGGCAGGGTGCTATTCTGATTCACCCTGAAGAGTTGGGAGGACCTCGTGTTGCTCCTCCAGTGAGGAGTTAGGTCAGAAGTGGGCAAACTTTTTGGGCCGGGGGCCATATCGGGGTGCGAAACTATATGGAGAGCTGGGTAGGGAAGGCTGTGTCTCCCCAAACAGCCTGGTCCCCACTCCCTATCCGCCCCCTCCCACTTCCTGCCCCCTGACTGCCCCCCTCAGAACCCCTGATCCATCCAACCCCCCTGCTCCTTGTCCCCTGACCACCACCCACCACGACCCCACGCCCCAAACCGCACCGCCCGGGACCTCACCCTCTATCCAACACCCCCGCTCCCTATCCCTGGACTGCTTCGACCCCTATCCACATCCCCACCCCCTGACAGGCCCCCTGGTACTCCCACGCCTATCCAACTCGCCCTGTTCCCCGTCCCCTAACTGCCCTGACCCCTGTCCACACCCCGACCCCTGACAGGCCCCCCTGGACTCCTACACCTATCCAACTGCCCCCTGCTCCCTGTCCCCTGACTGCCCCCCCAGGACCGCCTGCCCCTTATCCAGCCCCCCTTGCCCCCTTACCATGCTGTTCAGAGCAGCAGGAGCTCTCAGCCCCGCCACCCAGCCAGAGCCAGCCACGCTGCCCATGCAGCGGCGTTGCTGTGAGGGAGCGGGGACAGCAGGAGAAGGGCCGGGGGCTAGCTTCCCTGGCCAGGAGCTCAAGGGCTAGGCAGGACGGTCACGTGGGCCAGATGTGGCCCATGGGCCGTAGTTTGCCCACCTCAGAGTTAGGTCCTGACATGCTTCTGAAAGTATTGTTCTCTCCACTGTACACAGAGGCGCCAGTTCAGCAAAGCATTAAACCCCGTGCTTAAGTTCATCCCTGTGTAGCAACGTACTTAACCATGTGTTGCTGAATAGATACAGACTTAATTAAGCGCATGATTGAAGTTCAGCAAAACACTTAAGTATTTGCTTAATTAGGGCCAGAGAAAGGAATAGAGTGTCTAAAACAGAGTGCTTCAGAACCCATCCTGATGGCATAAGGGAAATATGAGGAGGTGCCAGTACTGCTGGAGGGATGCTGAGGGATGTCCAGGGCCCTCAGGTGGAGTGAACCAAGGAAGGGAAGATAGAGGGTGATGGGTCAGAACCCAGCAGGGTTGGGTGGGAGGCAAAGGGATGAAAAGAGTGAGGGAATTGTAAGGTTTGGATAGACATACCAAGCAGAAAGTACAAGTTGTAGATATGACAAGTGAAGCAGAGTACTACCATTTTTCCGCCAATATTTATCTGTAGATTTCCGCACGGTTACTGATTTCTTTCACTGAATGATTATATAGAGCAGGGATCAGAAACAGCTGATGCATAGCCAGCCAAAACACCAGCACCTTTCTGAACCTACTATCATGTTCTCAAGAATATCAGCTTACATTAAAAAACAAAAAAGTAAGTCTCTAGCTGTTATGATTTTGAAGAAACATTTGGTTCATGTTGATTAATTCAAACTAGAACAGCTGCAGAGAAGGATTACTAGGATGATCAGAGGAATGGAAAACTGACCTAATGAGAGGAGACTCAAAGAGCTTGGCTTGTTTAGTCTAACCAAACAAAGGCTGCGGGGAGATATGATTACTCTCTATAAACACATCGGTAAGATAAGTACCAGAGAGTAAAAGGAGATATTTAAGTTAAGCACCAATGTTGACAGAAGAACCAGTGGATATAAACTGGCCATCAGCAAATTTAGGCTTGAAATTAGACAAAGGTTTCTAACTATCAGAAGAATGAAGTTCTGGAACAGCCTTCCAAGGGGAGCCATGGGGACAAAAAACCTGACTGGTTTCAAGTCTGAGCTTGATAACTTTATGGAGGGGATAGTATGATGAAACTGCCTACAATGTCATGTTGCCAATCTGCGACTGATAGCAGCAAATATCCCCAAGAGTGATGGGACGCTAGATGGGGAGGTCTCTGAGTTACTACAGAGAATTCTTTCCAGGTATTTGGCTGTTGGGTCTTGCCAAAATGCTGAGGGTCCAACTGACTGTCATATTTGAGGTCAGGAAAGAATTATCCCCTAGGTCAGATTGTCAAAGACCCTGGGAGGGGTTGTCTTCCTTTGCAGCATGGAGCACGGGTCACTTGCAGGTTTAAATTAGTGTAAATGGTGGATTCTCTATAACTGGAAGTCTTTTAATCATGATCTGCATGATCTGAGGACTTCAGTAACTAAGCCAGATGTTATGGGTCTATTATAGGAGTGGGTGGGCAAGGTTCTGTGGCCTGCAATATGATCAGACTAGATCAGTGGTGGGCAACCTGTGGCCCTTCAGGGTAATCCACTGGCAGGCTGCGAGACAGTTTGTTTACATTGACCATCCCCGGGCACAGCTGCCCACAGCTCCCAGTGGCTGCGGTTCACTATTCCCGCCAATAGGAACTGCAGGAAGCCATGGCCAGCACCGCTTCCCACAGCTCCCATTGGTGGGCTCCTGGAGCTGTACTGCCAGAGAGCATAGAGGGATGGCAGTTGTAGCAACAACCTTCCAAAGAGTTCAGCTTGGACTTCCCAGCATGTGGGAGGATCAGGGCCATACCTCCGCCTTACCTGTTTCCTCTGAATTGGCGAGTGCTGTAGCAGGCAATGGCTGGGAGCAGAACTTAGACCCTAAATTCAGGAACAGGTATTGTGCTAGGTTCACACACAGGTACACAAAAGAAAGGTTCCCTGTGCCACTGCTCCTTCCCCTTTGTGTCCTCATGTAGGACCCTGCACAATCTAATACTATGAACACTTAGCCTTCCTTTTGCTCCCACTGAAGCCAATGGGAGATGTCTCACTGATTTCAGCAGGAGCAGGATAGGATTAACTTCAAAGTACCACATAAGACAGTATATGAATTTATTAATATAGGGATTATTTGCTTCACAATTTATCACTGTGATCATACTGTAAGTATAGGCCCATAGCTTGATAGATGAAAGCAAAATTAAAATACTTTCAAATAATGATAAAAATGTACATTAGTTCTTTGCTCTGTTGGCATGAATAATTTAGCTATACAAATTTTTTACTTCATTACTGAGCAATCTGCTCATATACACAGTGCAGGGAACTTGTGTTAGCCATATTTTTTTAATTTGTTACCAAGACTACATCAGATCATTAGAGCATGCACAGAAGACAAGCATTAAATCAACTGCCAAAGAACAAGATGTGGAATTTCCACATGAACAAGTACTTTCATTTGAAATACATATATCTACTTTAAGTCACAACGTAGGAAAACATAGGAAAGTGCTCATTCCTTTTCTAAGTAAATCATAATTGACACGCTTTAGAGAGAACAACTCTCACAAAGATAAAACTGCAAAGTTAACGGTATCTTGCAACCCCATTACAAATATATACATATGAAAAATTACTTGCTGCAAAGCTTGCTCAAACTACAGCATCTAGCATTGGAGTAAGTAGTATTTTTAGGTTTCTTTTTTTTTTTTTAAATTATGTCAGCTGTGGTAATGTCAAACAAAGAATGCACCAAAAAACCCAGTATTCAAGGGCTGTTGATCAAATGCAGAAACAGGCCTCTTTACATGCATAGTACTGCAGCAATATACTAACATTTCTCACCATACAGTGCAACAAAGACACAAAGCTATGAAATGGAGAGGCAAGCTAATGTGCAAATCCTTGTTTCATCCACACCGCTAGCGCACTGCAGCTTATGAGTCACCCAGCGATTCTGTAGACAACATAGACAATAGCCATTCAGCTAAATACTCTAATAAATATGCCAAAGCCTATGGTTTCTACCACAATGAATGCTAATAGCATCATGATACCCATAAAACATCTCACACAAACAATTGCAGTGACTGAGCAACCCTATATCGTGGTAGTACTTACAGCATCAAATGATCAGACAGGACAAACCACTGTATTTAGCTATTTCTTCATAAACTGTTTTCACATACTGGCCTGTTCATTATGCCATTTCTTCCATTAGTTGCTGGTTTTTGACAGCACCTGGACTCAAAAAATCTTGTCCCTCTTCCTCCTTTTGTAAAATCAGCAGATTTCAGCATAATGCGTGACAACTGCTGCAGCCTCAATGTAGCCAAACAAGTTTAATGCAGCAGAGGCTTTAGCTCTCCCCTGCCAGCTCTCTCTCTCTCTCTTTTTTTTTTTTTTTAAAAGAGATATGGTCCTGACTAGTCTCAGATTACAACAGCAGGGGAAAATGGCAGTTTGGGTTTTTTTATATTATCTGTTGCATAAAGTAAAATACAAAGTGAGGATGCCACATCAAAATTTAATATTTTAAATACCACTGTCAAAACAGAAGTGCTATTTAAAAATAGCTCCATTTGCATTAACTGATCAGATAGTAAAGATTTAAAAAAAAAAAATCAAAATGACTTTTCACCTTTTATGCTGTTTGTTCACTATTTGCATTTCTCTAAACCTGTGAAATGAAACTAATCAGTTTCTCCTTCTGTCTGTCTTATGCTTGCACAATTCTATTGTTTGACAATGCTTACACTATAAAAAGCACAGGTTTTTCAGTGGGATTTTTTCAAATCATGAAAACTTCTCTCTTCATGGTAGCTTTTGTGAACTTCTTTGCTATTCCACTCTTAGCTTTCTCACTTCAGAAGTGTTTGTGCTTTCATACTCTTCAGATTATTATTTAGAGGAATTTTTTATGAGGATTAAATCATGGCTATCGGAAACCTAAGTATTAAACGTGTTTATCAGTTGTGTCCTGAGTTTGATTCTTCTTTTCCAAATCAGCAAGGGTACTCGTCAGGATCACAGAAGACTGGCCTACAGTTCAGGACTTAAAATTCCTACCTGAATCTAGAAAAGGAGTACTTGTGGCATCTTAGAGACTAACAAATTTATTTGAGCATAAGCTTTCGTGAGCTACAGCTCACTTCATCGGATGCATTCGGTGGAAAATACAGTGGGGAGATTTATATACACACACAGAGAACATGAAACAATAGGTTTTATCATACACACTGTAAGGAGAGTGATCACTTAAGATGAGCTATTACCAGCAGGAAGGAGGAAAATCTTTTGTGGTGATAATCAAGGTGGGCCATTTCCAGCAGTTAACAAGAACGTTGTTAAAACTGGATACTCTCATAAAGAACCAACCTTCCACACAAACTTCCTCGTGGCTGGACTTTACAAAAACTAGACAAGCCATCTACAACACACACTTTGCTTCTCTACAAAAGAAAAAGGACTCTAAACTCTTGAAACTACTACATGCCACAAGGGGCCACAACAGTGGTTCCCTTAACCCACCCAGCAATATTGTTAATCTGTCCAACTATACTTTTAGCCCAGCAGAAGAATCTGTCCTATCTCAGGGCCTCTCCTTTTGCCCCTCCACCCCCATGAACATGATACAGTTCTGTGGTGACCTAGAATCCTATTTTCGACGTCTCCGACTCAAGGAATATTTCCAACACTCCTCTAACCAACATATTAACCCACAGGGACCTTACTCTCTGGGCAGCCCCAACCTCCCTTATCCTTGATAGACCAGTCTCTGGAGTCTGGAGAGACCTTTCTTAGCAACTTCAGCCCGCCTGGACAAAAACGCCTCCAGCTGGAAAGTCTCCTCACTCCCTCCTCCACAGTTCTCCTACAACTGCTAATGTTTGAACAGACATTCTGTGCTGGCTCCTAGAAACCCAATGGACCTGCACAGACTCCTTAGGTTTCAAAGCACTACCTCACTTCTACCCACATATTTTACCTCCCACATTCCTCAGAGCTAAAATAAAATAAAGGCAACAATACCCTAATGTTCTACACAAGAGGGCATCAGCTATTCAAGGCAATATATTAGAGTACAGATGGGGCCCTATAAGTTATGGGTTAGAAGAAGTACACACATCAGTATTATCAGTTATATGAAACTTTTTTCAAACAGTTCATTCCACAGGGCTCTTCAAATAATTCATTTGCTCAGATTTAAAGGGCCAGCACAGGAAAGGAAGAGGACAAATGAGAAGAACGAATATACGTAAAAGAACCCAGGGCAAGAGAAATGCACCTAATAGGGGCTGGGACAAAGGCTCCCAAAGCTGATATTTTTTTTAATTAAAAAAATATTTCCAATTGTTTGTAAATGATAAAAGCTAGGGTACTGCTCTCATTATTTTTAAAAGGAAAAAAAGTGTAAAAATTAACATTTCTAGGCTATGGTCCAGGCTGATTAAAATACCATCTATCCAGGCTATTAGTGCCATAACAATACCAACCAGTCCAGCCTATTAGTACTAGGGTGATTAAAATACCAGTCCAGCCTACAAGAGCCAGGGTGATTAGAGTACCAACCATCCCAAGCTATTATTGCCAGTACTGTTAACATCATTCACAAGTCTAACCTGTGACACCATTGAATAATAGATTGTTTCATGTTCTTTTGAATTCTGATCAATTTGAGAACTGTATTCTAACTGGAATATGTTGCTTTCTCATTCATTAGTTTTTTCAGATATTGAGAAAGAAGTTATAGTATTTCAAATGTTTGGGGAATCACAGGAAAGCAATATTGCAATACAGTCACTAGCAGTCTAACTTATAAAATGGGTAGAAGACACCATAACAATGGATTTTCTAATGAGAAATCCAAGCAGGGAAATTAAGACTATGGAGGGTAGTTCCCTGAGCACAATTTATTCATCCCTTTAGCTAAGAAACAAAGGCTGGCTCTGTCACTCCATGGCACAGAGCCTGGCTGGAGCTATGTAGCCAGCCTGACTCCATAGATACAGAGCATTAGATTTATTAACCACCTGGACACACTGCAAACCCCACCTCCTCCTGCAGGCAGTTCAGGAGCAGGGGATTTGAAGGAAAGGATTAGACAGTGGGTATTGAAATTCAGGGGGGTTACTTTTCATATTGTTCGTCTAGCAGTCATATTGGCAGTCTTTTAAGTTCACTCATTGTGTAATGAGATTTTAATTTTTTTGTATGACATTGCTGTAAAACACCCAGAGTTTAGGATTGGTGCTTAAACAAACACAGTTAAATACAGTGACTACAGAAATAGTCGTGTCCTGCAGGGTGTTATCACCTCTTCAGGGATGGCCACAGAGTTGCTCAATGGCCAACTTTTCAACTGCTCTCCAACAAAGCAGAGGCTGTGGCTCCACCCCTAGGCTCCTGGAGATTATACTGGTAAAGAGGAGATACTATGTAGGAGCAAATGTGCCTTTCTGACTCTTCAAAAGGATGCTCTGTGGATCAATAATGGAGACTTTAAAAGGGCCACATTCCTCTTCCATATATTCCCAGACCTGAAAACACAGGTGTCAGCCGGGAGAGGTATCAGGTACAGACAGGGTTTGCCTACTCTGGAAAATTACACTGCATGAGAACAGAATCCTGAGGCGTCATGGTAACTAACAACATGTTGAACATGACAGCACTCAGGGTAGGTGGGGATGGCCTAGGGCCACTGACAATGTTAAACATAACAATCTATGCTGAGTTCAAAGTCATGTTTAACTCCGTGTTAGTTGCCATGATCCCATAAAGACAACTGGGTGTGGAAGAAAAGCTAAAAATGCCACTTGTAACAACCTCCACATACACACCCCCAACAGATACAATTTGTGTCTGGGTGGTTAATGTTTCAAGGATCTGGCTTCTGCTCCTCTCTCCCCCTTACAGTTGTTCTGTGAGTACCCAGCACTGCCACTGTGCTGGGAAGAGACAGGGGCAGGGTGCACACATTGGATCAAGAAGGGGAATGATTTCTCAATTACACTGGCTCGCTGTCTCCACTAGGTGGCTCTGCACCACTCATTTACAGAGTGGTCAGAGTGCTCAGCACCCTTTCCACATCAAGCCTGACTTGTTGACGGCTGGTCAGACTTTGTGGAGCCGGTTTACTTAGGAGTAAGTGGCTTATGTACCCATTACTCCTGCATAAACATGACAGAATGTATTCATAAAACAGTTCATTGTGGTGGTGGGAGTTTCTCTGGCTTCCATGTGCAAGAGCATCTGGGCCACTTCACATCTCCAAAGCCCATATGGCAGTAGTAAAAGGAATTAGTCCTGCACTGTAGTTGTAGCATAGGGAAGTGACCTTCAGCCTCTCTCTCTCAAAAAATCCCTGTGGCTTGGAAGATAGCATTTGCATGAGATAGCTCCTCCAGAAAAGGATGCTCCTAGAGGAAGCAGCCACCCAGAGCCTCCCAGACTGCTGGGGAGGAGACATAATGGACCACCCGACATGGACCAGGTAAGTGGGTTTCGGGCCACCAAGAAGGTTCCCAGAAGACATCAAGAGTAAGGGGATGTCCTAGTGCTTATTGCTAGCAAGGGAATGCTGGGGTCCCAGAAGAGGAGTTTTGAAATTGGGAGGGAGTTGCTGAGTGTGGGTTGTGGGGAGACAGCATATTATTCCATTTCATGTCTGAATATCATCCAAATCTAAATATTCAATTTAGTCCTCCTTAAATGCTTTTCTATTTTTCCATCTTGTAAACTACTTATACGACCATTATTTTGGTGGAGGGGGTTTCCTTATGTTATATCATTAGTTCTTTAAGCAGAGGCACCAACTTCCTGAGTTCCTGGGGGGGTGCTCAACCTCTACTCTGCCACAGGCCCCACCCTCCTCTGGCCCCAGCCCCTGGGTAGCCTGCACCCCAAACTCCTCATCCCCAGCCTCACCCCAGAGCCCGCATCCCCAGCTGGAGCCCTCATCCCCCTGCACTCAAAACCCAACCCTCTGCCCCAGCCCAGAGCCTCCTCCTGCACCCCAAACCCCTCATCCCTGGCCCCACCCCCGAGCCTGCACCCCCAGCCAGAGCCCTCACTCCCTGTGCAGCTGTGTAAATGTTTTATTATTCAGGCTCTAACTAATTGACAATCTTATCTTTTCTTTTTTCCCCCTCCTGACTTCTGTAGTAGTTATGCAGTTTTCTAACAAATAAATAGCCAGGTCACCCTCCTCCTGAGGTAAAATCAGATGAAAAGGGCCCATGATGATCCCCTAAAGGCATTCTCTCCTGATTGTTTTAGGCGGGGAGGGGGGAAGAAACAGGATTTCTTCCCTTCACTCTCTAACCTGGACTGAGCTGCAGGACCCACTTGTGATTCAGACAAACCTGGGATAAAACTGCTACATCATCTTTTCAACCTGTGGACTTCATTCCTATTCTGCCAATCAGCTCTGATTGTGTTATTGTAGCCATGTTGGTTCCAGGATATTTGAGACAAAGTGGACGAGGTAATATCTTTTATTGGACCAGCTTCTGTTGGTGAGAAGGAAAGCTTGTCTCTTTCACCAACAGAAGTTGGTCCAACAAAACATGTTACCTTACCCACCTTGTCTCTCAGGTGAGCTCTGAAATATGTACACAAAAAAATAAAAAAATCTGGAAGGTTTCTCTGTTCACATTAGGAAGGTATGCAAGGAAGGTCTTGTCAGGCTGGGTTGTTTTTTTCTTGCTCTCTTTCAAATACTTGTTTCTGTGGCAAATACTGAAGTACACACAAACATGCAAGAGAAGGGAAAAATTTTACATAGTCACATTACACCAATACAAAGAGTTTCTCCTCTTCCACTGTAAAAGGACATTTTCATTTATCAGCAAATGTGACCTTCCTTCAGGGGTTTAGATGGAGGGACAAAAATACATTCTCAAGATACAGCAGAATAAATCTAACCTTAGTAACACCACTGACTTGCAGCTGAGTTTCTCTAAATTTACACCAGTGTAAGTGAGAGTAGAATTTGGCCAGTGACCTGTAGCCAGATTTCTAAAACTCAAGCAAATTAGATAGAAACCAAAGGAAAGTGATGGCACTCAAAATCTTGCAGGATTATGCCCAAAACTCATTCACATAGGGCCTGATTATCATTTCACTTATACCAGTTCTACACTGGTATAACTGCACTGGCATCAATGTAGTTACTTTGGTTTATATCAGGTTGCATGAGAGCAAAATTAGGTCCATAAGTGACTAAAAGATGGATGCTATTTTCTTAGAAATAGGTTCAGTGAAACAATATTTCTTTATTAGGCAAATTAACAGTGCCAAACTTCATGGAAACAGCCTTTTTAGAAATTTTAGGGTCCAAAGAATGTGATATAAACTAGGCAATTATCTTTTTTTCCTTTAAAACAAGAAGATATATAGGATAAAAGGCACACTTCTAGGGAGAAAGAGGAAGAGTCTGAAAGAGTTTATTATGACATGGTGCTTGGACATTATCTCTTTCCTTTACCCCTGTTTTAACTTTCAAACCACACTTATGGCAAAAGTGAGCTCTGTTCTATCCAGAGGGGTAACATGAGACTTGAAAAGTTCCATTTATTGGAAAGCAGGGGATGTGTGAAGGGCAGGCCAGAGGTACCCAAAGCGGGACACTGAAAATCCCCAATATTTCTTCCAGATAGAGCTAGTCAAAAATGATGAATATGTTTGTAATATTTGCTGAATTCATGTTTTCAACATTTTTCATAAAAAAAAATTCAAAATGTAAAAGAAAAAATATGTTTTAAAACCTAAGATGAACAATTTTTGGTTTTTCTATTTTTGGTTTTTTCTCTCCCCACTCCCTGGTCTTCGTCTTTTTCCACTCTTCCAATTTTTTCCTTTTCTGCTTCTGAAAAAGTGAAAGGAAGAAGAAAGAGGGAGAGACAAAAAGAGAAACAGACAGAAGAAAAAGAAGAGGGAAAAAATACCAAAAGAAAAAACCCCAACATGTTTTGGTTTTCCAGATTTTGTCTTTTTTGTTAAAAAAAATGAGAAAAATTAATCCCCCTAAGTTTTCAACTTTGGAAAAAAAGCCCATTTTTATAAAAAAGTTTGCATGATTTTTTTTTTTGGACCAGCTCTACTCCCAAGAAGCAATAGTGCTCATTTGTGGCATTTGGGAGGCAGAATGATTTTGTAGTTAAGTTCCACAGGCTGCTCTTGACCTAGTGGTAAAAACCACAGAAGATGCCAAAACCTTATCCATACTAGGACTCAAACCAGTGCTAACACAGTGCTCAACCTGCAGCACCAGTGAGAATATTTTTCTACATTTCCCTAGTGTAGGACTGTGACAAAGTATGCTCCCCCACACCCTGCATCTAGATTTGCCAACTTTCTGATTGTAGAAAACCAAATACCCCTGTCCTGTCCCACCCCTTCCTGTGGCTCCACCCCTTCTCCAAGGCCCCACCTACACTCTCTCCATCCCCCTTCCCTCCGTTGCTCGCTTGCTCTCCCCCACCCTCACTCATTTTCACCAGGCTGGGCAGGGGGTTGGAGTTTGGGGGGGGGTTCAGGCTTCAGGATGGGGCCAGAAATGAGGGTTTCAGGGTGCAGGGGGGGTTACTTGCTGGGGCAAGGATTTGGAGTGCGGGGGGTAAGGGCTCTGGATGGGGCTGCGGGCTCTGGTGTGGGGCTGGGGGGTTCAGAGTGAGGTAGGGGATGTAGGCTCTGGGAGGGAGTTTGGGTGCAAGAAGGGTTCCAACCTGGGGCAGGAGGTTGGGGTGCAGGAGTGGGTTTGGGGTTTGGATGGCACTTACACCATTTGGCTTCTGGAAGCAGCCGGCATTTCTCTCCAGCTCCTAGGCAGAGGTGCAGCCTGGTGGCTTTGCATACAGCCCTCATCTGCAGACGCCATCCCCGCAGCTCTTATTGGCTGTGGTTCCTGGCCAATGAGAGCTGGAGATCCAGCGCTCAGGGTGGGGACAGTGCACAGAGCCCCCGTGGCCACACCTCCACCTAGGAGCCAGAGGGAAATCCTGGACACTTCTGGGAGCCACACGGAGCCAGGGCAGGCAGGGAGCCTGCCTTAACCCCACTGTGGCGCCGACTGGACTTTTAACGGCTCAGTCAGCGGTGCTGACTGGAGCCATCAGGATCCCATTTCAACTGGGCATTCCAGTCGAAAACCAGATGCCTGGCAACCCTACCTGCGTCTCACTTTGCAAGCAATCCTCATACACTCCTAAGTTCACTACAGTATGCTTTATTTATGTCTTGTACAGTTTCATGTCCCCACAGTATAAGACTTTATCCAGGTTTCACCCTACTCCCTAGGTACAGGATGAGGTGGGGAAGGAATCTTCCCTGTCTGAGGCCAAGCCTACATCACTCAGGGGTGTGAAAAATCCCCACTCTTGAGTTATGTAGTTATACTGACCTAACCCTGCATGTAGACAGCACTATGTTGACAGAAGAAACTCTTCCATAGGTATAGTAGACTAAGCACTACTACTAAACTAAGCACTACAAGAAAAGGAGTACTTGTGGCACCTTAGAGACTAACAAATTTATTAGAGCATAAGCTTTCGTGAGCTACAGCTCAGCTGTAGCTCACGAAAGCTTATGCTCTAATAAATTTGTTAGTCTCTAAGGTGCCACAAGTACTCCTTTTCTTTTTGTGAATACAGACTAACACGGCTGCTACTCTGAAACCTGTCATTAAGCACTACAGTGGCTCAGCTGCACTGGTGCAGTTGCACCCCTGTACGTAAACACGAGCCCTAAAATCCGGAACTTCTTTGCCCTTCCTATCTCCCTTTTAACTTTCCCCCACTGACAAGCTAAATTCCCTTGTTAACTGGTTAATCATCCAGTCCTTAACCAATTATCTCCCAATTTAGCCCATGTGGGGAAGCTTACAAAGTGCACAGAGTTGTGAGTCAGACTTACGCTGCTCCCACCCTGTCACAAGGCCATATTTAGCTTGTGATCCACTATGACCCCCAGATACCTTTCTGCAGTACTCCTTCCTAGGCAGTCATTTCCCATTTTGTATGTGTTCAATTTACTGTTCCTTCCTAAGTAGAGTACTTTGCATTTGTCCTTATTGAATTTCATCCTATTTACTTCAGACCATTTCTCCAGTTTGTCCAGATTATTTTGAAATTTAATTCTATCCTTCTAAGCACTTGCAACCCTGCCCAGTTTGGTATCATCTGCAGGCTTTATAAGTGTACTCTCAGTGCCACTAACTAAATCATTGATGAAGATATTGAACAGAAACAGACTCAGAACTGATCCCTGTGGAATCCCAATCGATATGAGCCAAAGACTAGCACTGTTGCAAAAAAAGCAAACATCATTCTGGGATGTATTAGCAGGTGTTGTAAACAAGACAGAAGAAGTAATTCTTCCACTCTATTCCATGCTGATCAGGCCTCAACTGTGTCCAGTTCTGGGTGCCACGTTTGAGTGAAGATGTGGACAAATTGGAGAAAGTCCGGAAAAGAGCAACAAAAATGATTAAAAGTCTAGAAAACGTGTCCTTTGAAGGAAGATTGAAAAAACTGGGTTTGTTTAGTCTGGAGAAGAGAAGACTGAGACATAATAACAGTTTTCAAGTACATAAATGGTTGCTACAAGGAAGAAGGAGAAAAATTTTTCTCCTTACTTCTGAGATTAGGACAAGAAGCAATGGGTTTAAATTGCAGCAGGGGCAGTTTATATTGGACATTAGGAAAAACTTCCTGACTGTCAGGATGGTTAAGCAATGGAATAAATTGCCTAGGGATGTTGTGGAATCTTCATCGTTGGAGATTTTTCAGAACAGGTTAAGACAAAGATCTGCCAGGGATGGTCTAGATTATACTTAGTCCTGCCATGAGTGCAGGGGATTGGACCTCTCGAGGTCCCTTCCAGTCCTACGATTCTATGATTTGCAGCAAGAAAAGGCCATAGCATCCTAAATTCCCTCTAAGCTTTGCGGCTGCCTATTAAGGAGAGATGCCTCCTGCAGCGGCCAGGGGAAAGGCACCCCTCCCCCGACCCCAACCCAGCCCCAGACCTGCTGCAGCCGGAGCAGAGGCATGCCTCCCCACCAGAGAGAACTGTGGGGAGTCCTCTCTCCCCACCGTAGCATCCTGCAATCCAAGCCCCTCATCCCCGGCCACACCCCTGAGTCCACAACCAGAGCCCTCCCCCCCTGCACATCCCAACCCTCTGCCCCAGCCCTGAGCACCTTCCTGCACCCTGAATCCCTCATCCCAGGCCTCACCCTAGAGCCCTCACCCTCAGCAGGAGCCCTCACCCACCGCCCCAGCCCTGAGCCCCTCATCCCTGGCCACACCCCAAAACCTCCCCTACCCACAGCCAGAGCCCTCACCCTCCCACAGTCTGAACCTCTCAGCCCCACCCCCACCACATTAATTTTGTTATGTGCACCAATATGGAGGTAATGTGTCACACATCACCTCCATATTGGTGCACATAACAAAATTTATTCCACACACGAGTGGGAAAAATTAGAAGGAACTCTGATAGCATCCTTTGGTTCCTTCCTTAACACTTGGTGTTTATGTTCATCATTTTTCCATCTACATTTTCCTTCATCATGAATAATCATTGTTGCTTTTGTGGTTTCCTGTCACAAGTGATCTGTCAGATTATTGCTCCAAATTTTGCTGAATAGATTTCATCCACAAGAGGTCTCTCCAGCATCACATAACTGGCTGAAATGTTTGGATCTGTTGGAGCTGAATGCAATAACACACTGTCTTTCTTAATGAAAGCACAGATGGATTGAGAGGGCTGTAATTTGGTTTCTGCAAAACCTCAGTCACTATGCTTTGCGTAATGTTGAATAAGGCCAAACTTTTCAAACTTGGGTTCCCAAAGACAGGCACCTAAATATGTAGCTTGATTTTCAGAAGCTCTCTCAGCTACCAGTGGGTATAGCTCCACTTGGGTTGGATAGGAGGCAGAGCTAGTATAGAGAAGGCACTGGTGGCTGCCAGTGTTTTCTGCATTGTGTTGTCTAGTCCTGATCTGAGCTGGTTTAGATGACAGACTGCTTAAAACATGGCATCTGCTGAGCTTTGTCTACTATTTGTATTCTTAAAAGTTACATATATACATGTAAATATGTACATGACTGTTTAAAAGTATACAAATAAACTAACAATAAAAATAGACTTTTATTGTATAATTGGTTTTGTACCATTTTCACTTGAGTTATTTTATTATTGATAATTCATTCAATTACCCTATTTCTCCCTAGGCCTCATCCAGGTTGAATCTTTGCCACATACCCAACAAACGATCAAGCTCCCTTTAATAAATACAACCCAACTTCATACTGGTTGGTGTCATGGCATTCCTGAGGTAATCAAGGTGCATCTCAGCTTCATTTTCCAGCTAGGACTGACATATGTTTTTCTAAGCCATGTTTTGAGCTATATTTTGATAGGAACCCAGAAGCCTTCAGGCATAGGCATCCTTCAGATAGAAATTATTATTATAAATAATGGTTCTAGATAAAGAGCAAAGGTGACACTTACCCTGTGCAGTATTCAGCATCATGAAAGGACAAAGCAGGTGGCAGCATACCAGCTTCGCAGTTGGTTTTGACCAACTATGTATTTCAAATGTTGCCACAAATACTTTTTGACTTTGTAAGCATTATATAAGACAATTACATTTCACATTAATCATCAACACAGAAAAAAAAAGCCAGGAGAGGATTGGCTTGGTGCTACAGTTAGAAAGAGATATAGGTTCATTCCCGCAAAGTGTGATGCATTCTGGCTCTGAGCAAACAAAGCACACGTTTTAACTTTAAACAACTCTATAGTCTCACTGACTTCAAGTGAAGCACATACATAAGTGCCATGCTGAACTAGAGCCAGAGTGCCCAACACCTTGCAGGATTGAGATCCCACCCCCATCCCCACCCCAGACTGTTTGTTTTGATGCTGCCTTTTGTGGCAATCTGAAAACCTGATTACTCAACCTCCTGCTGCTGGTGCCACTGTACACTCAGGCAACAGATCAAGGAGCATGTTTGGGCCCCAAGCCTACAATGTGCCTGCACTGTCCTGGTGAAATCTCTGAAGGTCTGCCTATATAGAGTTCATTGCAAGATCAGGGCCTTGGTTCAGGGATGCTGGAACAATTTGTATAGTGGAAGTGCTGAGAGCTATTGAACCAAACTGTAAACCCTGTATCTGATGGAAACCACTTCAAGACAGGGGGTGTTAAAGCCTATGCCTTGGTTGCAATCTTCACACACCAACCTGCGGCAAAATAATTTCACTCTTGAAGGTCAAAATCACTTTTGCAGGTGCAGAATGATTTTAGCTTAAATAGTGCCTTTCCTGACAAAGTATTCTGAGCTACTTACAGCCACCAAAACTTCATGAGTTGCTTTTGTATATGCCACTGTGGAACTCAAAGAGAAATGCTCAAATAGATAAGGATGCTGACCTAATCAGTTTATTAACTAATGTTCTTACAGGGCTCTCTGAGGTCCTCAGATAGAAGCAAGGTTAAACGTAAGTGCAAAGTAATATTATCAAGTCTTCTTGTTGTGTCCTCATACTCCTTCCCACCACATCCATGTAGGAGTACTTTTGGCACCTTAGAGACTAACAAATTTATTTGAGCATAAGCTTTCGTGAGCTACAGCTCACTTCATCGGATGCATGCAGTGGAAAATACAGTGCGGAGATTTATATACACAGAGAACATGAAATAACGGGTGTTACCATACACACTGTAACAAGAGTGATCAGATAAGGTGAGTTATTACCAGCAGGAGAGCCGGGGGGGCGGGGCGGGGGCTTTTGTAGTGATAATCAAGGTGGGCCATTTCCAGCAGTTGACAAGAACGTGTGAGGAACAGTTGGGGGGGGGGGAAACATGGGGAAATAGATTTACTTTGTGTAATGACATATCCACTCCCAGTCTTTATTCAAGCCTAAGTTAATTGTATCCAGTTTGCAAATTAATTCCAATTTAGCAGTCTCTCGCTGGAATCTGGCTTTGAAGTTTTTTTGTTGAAAAACAACATACTAACCTACAGAGATCTTCCAACCAAGACTACAAAAAGAAGGATTCTGGATGGACTCCTCCTGAACGTCAAAATAACAGACTGGACTTCTACATAGAGTGCTTCCGCCTCGACGTGCATGGGCAGAAATTGTGGGAAAGCAGCATCACTTGCCCCATAACCTCAGCCATGCAGAACATAATGCCATCGACAGCCTCAGAAACAACTCTGACATCATAATCAAAAAGACTGACAAAGGAGGTGCTGTCGTCATCATGAATAGGTTGGAATATGAACAAGAGGTTGCTAGGCAGCTCTCCAATACCACTTTCTACAAGCCATTACCCTCTGATCCCACTGAGAGTTACCAAAAGAAACTACACCATCTGCTCAAGAAACGCCCTGAAAAAGCACAAGAACAAATCCGCACAGACACACCCCTAAAACCCTGACCAGGGGTATTCTATCTGCTACCCAAGATCCATAAACCTGGAAATCCTGGACGCCCCATCAACTCAGGCATTGGCAGCCTGACAGCAGGATTGTCTGGCTATGTAGACTCCCTCTTCAGGCCCTACCCTACCAGCACTGCCAGCTATCTTCGAGACACCACTGACTTCCTGAGGAAACTACAATCCATCGGTGATCTTCCTGAAAATACAATCCTGGCCACTATGGATGTAGAAGCCCTCTACACCAACATTCCACACAAAGATAGACTACAAGCCGTTAGGAACAGTATCCCCGATAATGTCATGGCAAACCTGGTGGCTGAACTTGGTGACTTTGTCCTCACCCATAACTATTTCACATTTGGGGACAATGTATACCTTCAAATCAGCGGCACTGCTCTGGGTACCCCCATGGCCCCACACTATGCCAACATTTTTATGGTTGACTTAGAACAACGCTTCCTCAGCTCTCGTCCCCTAATGCCCCTACTCTACTTGCGCTACATTGATGACATCTTCATCATCTGGATCCATGGAAAAGACGTCCTTGAGGAATTCCACCATGATTTCAACAATTTCCATCCCACCATCAACCTCAGCCTGGATCAGTCCACACAAGAGATCCACTTCCTGGACACTACGGTGCTAATAAGCGATGGTCACATAAACACCACCCTATAGCAGAAACCTACTGACTGCTATGCCTACCTACATGCCTCCAGCTTTCATCCAGACACACCACACAATCCATTGTCTACAGCCAAGCTCTACGATACAACCCCTCAGACGGAGACAAACACCTACAAGAGCTCTACCAAGTGTTCTTACAACTATAATACCCACCTGCTGAAGTGAAGAAACAGATTGACAGAGCCAGAAGAGTACCCAGAAGTTATTTACTACAGGACAGGCCCAACGAAGAAAATTACAGAACGCCACTAGCCATCACCTTCAGCCCCCAACTAAAACCTCCCCAACGCATCATCAAGGATCTACAACCTATCCTGAAGGATGACCCATCACTCTCACAGATCTTGGGAGACAGGCCAGTCCTTGCTTACACACAAACCCCCAACCTGAAGCAAATATTCACCAGCAACCACACAACAGAACCACTAACCCAGGAACCTATCCTTGCAACAAAGCCCGTTGCCAATTCTGTCCACATATCTATTCAGGGGACACCATCATAGGGCATAATCACATCAGCCACACTATGAGAAGCTCGTTCACCTGCACATCTAACAATGTTATATATGCCATCATGTGCCAGCAATGCCCCTCTGTCATGTACATTGGTCAAACTGGACAGTCTCTACGTAAAAGAAAAAATGGAAACAAATCAGACGTCAAGAATTATAACATTCAAAAACCAGTCGGAGAACGCTTCAATCTCTTTCATCACTCAATTACAGACCTAACAGTGGCAATTCTTCAACAAAAAAACTTCAAAACAAAAACTCCAACGAGAGACTGCTGAATTGGCATTAATTTGTAAGCTAGATACAATTAACTTAGGCTTGAATAAAGACTGAGAGTGGATGTGTCATTACACAAAGTAAAACCGTTTCCCCATGTTTATTTCTCTCTCCCCCCCACTGTTCCTCACACGTTCTTGTCAACTGCTGGAAATGGCCCACCTTGATTATCACTACAAAAGGTTTTTCCCGCTCTCCTGCTGGTAATAGCTCACCTTACCTGATCACTCTCCTTACAGTGTGTATGGTAACACCCTTTGTTTCATATTCTCTGTGTATATAAATCTCCCCCACTGTATTTTGTTAGTCTCTAAGGTGCCACAAGTCCTCCTTTTCTTTTTGCGGATACAGACTAACATGGCTGCTACTCTGAAACATAACACATTAGTATACTTTACTACGCAAAGCACAGTACATGTATTCACATGTAACTAGATATAAAAGTTTATGCATTAGCACTGGAAACCCAAGGGAAAATGTGAAGTAGCTTTGTAAGGTACTGATCAGAAGACAAAAATGTTATCCTGCCAGCAGACCATGAGTGAAGGGAATAAATTTATAAACCAAAGACCTGAACTAAAAGAAATTATTTGAACTACCTTCTGATGCTAAAGCAGAAAATACATCATGCTTTTGGATAGTATCCATCACTGCAAAACTACTGTAAGGTGTGCCAGGAGTCATGTTTGTAGCCTATTTATCACTACCAAGACTTTCATAAGGAGAAATCTTACCCAAAGGCAATAATATTCTAAGAATCTGGAGCAATATTTTGTACTTGGTCATGCACTAAGTTCTAAATTATATGAAATGTTAACTTGATTTATAGCAATAATGTGTCTTAACATGATACCAATTTTTTGTTTTGAATATAGTGAGGCAAGAAAGAAAATATTTTTCAGTACCACTTAAAATATTTATCTTTTTTAAAACAGAAACCAGTAACTGACCCTTAACTATAGCAGAGCTATTGAAAAGAGATAGAGACCAACATTTTCAAAAATAGGTCCATAAAGTCAGGCTCTTAAATCTCTATTTAGACACCTGCCTGATTTTTAAAAGTGCTCAGCAATGAGCAGCTCCCACTGAAGTGAGTGGGAGATGGTGTTCAGCACTCTGGAAAAATCTAGTCACTGATTTAAGATCCTAAGTATGGACTAAGAACCCTAATAACTTTAGGCACCCATTTTTGAAAAATCTTGGCCATAATGCAAAAACCAAACAAAATCCACATGTAGATATAAGCTGCAATGTAAGAAAAAAAGGATGAAAAGTACCTCCATAGATAGGAGAAAGTGCACATCGATCAGCTGATAACCATCTATTATCAAGCACGT
Source organism: Dermochelys coriacea (assembly GCF_009764565.3). NCBI lineage: Eukaryota > Metazoa > Chordata > Testudines > Dermochelyidae > Dermochelys > Dermochelys coriacea. Next base: position 41,897,150 of record NC_050068.2, read on the forward strand.
TATTTTTACGAAGTGTATTTATTTATTTATTTACTTTAACATTTGTGGACTTTTTTTATTTCATCTTTGAACATGTATGCATGGTACAAGATACAGTATTCTATAGTAATGGGAGAATTACACTTGCCAGAGTTTACTCACAAAAGCATATGTACATTTCTTTCCTTGTTTTCTGCAGGTACAAAATGAGTCTAGGACACAGACACGCTGCTGCTGCTGTTGTTCTTTTGGGGCTCTAAAGATTTTTTTTCAATCAACTCATCAACTGTTTGTTGGGAGCTCCTCTTATGTAAATATAGGAAGGAGTTCCTTAAATAGTTACCTCATCTTTATTACTGTATGTTTCTCTGATTGCTCAATGATATATTTTTCCTACCTCATACATGGGAATAAAATACTAAATAAAAGAGAATTCCCTCATTACAGTTACTCTATTTTTTACCAAGCAAAGCCCATATATTATAATCCATAGGCCAAATTCTGTTACATAGGACAAATTCAGCCCCTGCCTGTCTGTCTGGGATGGGCCAACTGGCAACAGAATCTGTGCAATTCCACTGCACAAGGAGGTGGAACATGCAGGCGATGCAAGTGGTCTCTGCCCTGTGGAATGTTCATGTGGGCTATTGATGTGGCAGGGGCACACAGGACAGGGTGGGCCAGGGAAAGAGCCTTGGCAGGGACAGAAGATCCTTTGCTCTGTGGATCCTCCAGTTCTTCCTCCTCTCCATGGTGAGCCCCACAAAGGCTATTTCATCCATTAGACTGAAGTACCTCCAGAGTGGCTCTTTAGCTGCTCTATGGCCCTAAGTATAGGACTTCTTTCCACCCCAACATGGGCATACCCAGTGGATAGCACTGAGTCCTTGAAGCTGACCCTTAATTTTCATTGGTATAAATTCAAACTTTGTTGACATTCAAACCCTGTTGCAGAAAAGGACCTAGGGGTTACAGTGGACGAGAAGCTGGATATGAGTCAACAGTGTGCCCTTGTTGCCAAGAACGCTAAAGGCATTTTGAGCTGTATAAATGGGAGCATTGCCAGCAGATCGAGGGACGTGATCATTCCTCTCTAATCGGCATTGGTGAGGCCTCATCTGGAGTAGTGTGTCCAGTTTTGGGCCCCATACTACAAGGATGTGGAAAAATTGGAAAGAGTCCAGCAGAGGGCAACAAAAATGATTAGGGGGCTAGAGCACATGATTTATGAGGAGAGGCTGAGGGAACTGGGATTATTTAGTATACAGAAGAGAAGACTGAGGGGGGATTTGAAAGTTGCTTTCATCTACCTGAAAGGGGGTTCCAAAGAGGATGGATCTAGGCTGTTCTCAGTGGTAGCAAATGACAGAACAAGGAGTAATGGTCTCAAGTTGCAGCGGGGGAGGTTTAGGTTGGATATTAGGAAAAAAAATTTCACCAAGATGGTGATGAAGCACTGGAATGGGTTACCTAGGGAGGTGGTCAAATCTCCTTCCTTAGAGGTTTTTAAGGTCAGGTTTGACAAAGCCCTGGCTGGGATGATTTAGTTAGGGATTGGTTCTGCTTTGAGTAGGGGGTTGGACTAGATGACCTCCTGAGGTCCTGTCCAACCCTGATATTCTATTATTCTATTGCATTAATGAGGTGCAAATTACAGCAGAATTTGGGCTCATTATGTTTTTGGTTTGCTGGCTCCATAGCAGTAATTAATAAACCAATATATAAATATGTGCATAATATTAAAATTTATGTTAATGAGAAGGCACACTGAAATTAAAATAATGTATCCTCTTATAGCCTGATTCTTTATGTAGCCACAGCTCTCAAAGATAAAGTAGGGTTTGGTTTGAAGAAGGAATGTCAGTTCTGGTTTACAGTATCAACAGGACTTTCCTAACTAGGGCAATAGCTTTATTACAGAATTTTTCAGGAAAAGTCACAGACTGATTACGGTAAAAGGGGTATGTGTCAGAGGAAAAGATAGACCTCAAACCCAAATATTGTTTTGTACCCAATATATCCATTAATTTTAATACAATCAAGAGTTTGAGAATTTCTAGTAGTGCTGCAGTAAACCATCCATCATAATGCATATGAGTCTCTCGTTTTCTAAAGTAAATACTGTACATTCCAAAATGTGATGCCTTATCAATCTCTTGTCATGTCTCAAGACTCCTCCGTATATTAAAAATGAGAGCTCTACAAAGTGTTGTTCAAAAGAAACAAAAAACTTTTCAGTGCAGTAGTAGGACTCGTTACTGGTTAGTATGTCTGCAATTTTGTTTGTAAACGACCTGGAACATTTTTGGTGCTGGTAAAATTCTACTGCATGTAGAGGAAAGCTAGTCTTGTGGAAAGGCACAGTACTGAATCTCCAAAGGTTTCTATATTTTGCTTGGCTGTGCCACAGACTTTGTGTGAACTTGGGCAAGTCACTTTGTAAGGATTTGAGAGACTTGAACCTGGGTCTGCAGTGCTTCCATGCCGCTACCAGGCAAGCCTTGGCAGAGCCACAGTCAACACACCATACATCCTGGGAGACCAGTCACTATCGGAAGTGCCATTCATGGTAGAGATGACTCCAGACTTCTGCTACTGACTCTGGCTCGACCCCTCAGGCCAGAATGCCTACAGTTTTAACCACTGTATCCGACCGCCCATGCCTTGGTTCCTGATGCACATACCCTGTGTTTGCCTTAGCTTCTCATCTGTATAACGGAGATACTAATACTTCATTTCTCTTTTGTCTATTTAGATTGCTAATGTTTTGGGGTAGGGGTTGTCTCTTGCTATGTGTTTGTACAGTTCTTAGCACAATGGGGCCCTGATCTCAGTTGGGGCTGCTAGCCACTAATGTAATTAATACACACAAAAATATCTTTGTTGTGAAGTAGTTAGGGTAGCTTCACAAACAACATACCTAACACAAAAGCAAGTAAATGAAAAAGTTAAACCATCTTACAGTACATACCCTCCACTCCTCTACCCACTGCAACAACCCAGACCACTATTACAACTACCACACATGATGCACCACAAACCTAAATCTAAAATGTTTTTTTTAAAAAACAACGCCACATTACACCAGATGTACTCAGGACATACCTCTCTCCCAATGTGTTGTAGACAGACAATGGTTTTTAAAAGAAATCATTCACCAATGAAAAGTAGGACTCCCTTGTCAAAGAAAAATTTCTACTGGAGCCCATTTTCAAAGACTTCTTATGTAAAGAAACCCAACAAAAATGACATTAAAAATTCAAAGGGCATAAAAGTGTAAACTTTCACTCCAAAAGGTCTTCTTTTAAAGAAAATTAGGAATTTATACCCATTTTAGAAGAAAATTCTATTTCTGGAGTCACAACCAGATACCTCCCTAATACAAATAAACAACAACAAGAACCCATGGACCTTAGCCTCCTCAAAATGGAGTATGATATTAAAAAAATTGGTAAAAGGTGGATTGTTTTGTTCATTTGTTTTTCTGAAATCACATCCATGATAAACCTAGTCTTAATTATAACAATTTAAGGTAGGTCAGATTTTTGGCAAAAAACCTTTAAGCTGTGAACTATTTTTGGCAAACACAATGCTATGGGAAAATGTGCACAGATCAGTTTTATTTGGTAATTTCTAAACATCTGGACACCTGCTTCTCATTTACAATATTGGATTAAGTTCAGCTCGTCCTCAAGGCAGGAAAAGAATAATCTGAATCCATCTGTAAGAAGCTGGATTAACAATAATTTATGTAAGAATGCAGAAATTCTCTTTCAACTAGATGTAAGTAAAATGAATCACTGGTAATTAGATTAGTGATAAAATGGACTGCCTATCATTTCAAAACGTGACTGTAGACAAAACATTTCACCACCATGTTTAGGCAGCAAATCTGACTGAACTAATGGCAGCGTCCCAGTTAACAGGTGAACAAATATCAGCATGGAGCGGTTACTGCATCTGCCTGGGTCATCACATTTTCTTGTGAAGAAAAGAACAAAATGGGGTGATTTTTTATCCTGTAAATAAAAGATGTGAATACAACCCCAAGGTCCTGTTTAAAGAGATGGGACAACATATTTTCAGTCTCTAATTTCTATGATTCTGTGGATCTGCCATCCTGTACTGTACATGTTACTTATCCACAGTGTTCTCAGAATGTAAAAGAGAACCATAACATGTGGGGCCAGACCCCACATTCCTTGTGCACCAATTAAATCAATGAGTGTTTTTGGCTGGACAAGGAATGCAGCAGAACCTTTGAAGTTCAGAAACTCATTACTTTGGTGTTGTAACAAAAGCATACATAGTTCCACTCATATATAAACAACTGGGAGCAATGAGCATTCTACAGAAAGGTCAGAGAATGGAAGTGAATGATAGGTCTTGGAATTTGGTACCTAAATGTAAGTTACACGTATTCCCTATTTCACCAAGAAAGAAAATGTACAGAAAGTAAGAGATTTTCTCGTTTAAGACTTCGATCCTAAGACTAGCGAACAGTTATTCTGCACCTCGAATAATATAACAGTAGCTACAAACATACACTACACCAGTATCACTAATTTACAGTTATATCAATGTACCTCAAATGGTATTTTCGTTCTGATCTACATGGAATTACCTCTCATTCCTCTTACAACAATAATGGAGTTGAGCAATCCATGGAAATCTTACTGAAGAATTTCACCATTGACTTCTACAACAATTTTTAAACAAATGAACACAATTTTAAATAAGCAGCTGTTGCCACATATCTGATCTCACTCTAAATATAGAGATATTACTTGGCATGATATTCATTCTTTATATAATGAAATATGTGCCAACCTCCAATCATGCATATTACTACTCCTGGGAGAATTCTGCGTCACTGTGCGTGTGCAGAATTCATGTTCCCCTGCAGATTTCTTTGCTTCCCTGCAGAAGAATGACTTCTGATGGGGAAGCAAAGGGAAACCACCAGAGCTGTCACATGCTCCTCCCTGGAAGTGCAGGCAAGTCAGTTCCGGCACCCGGAGCAACCAGTAAAAACGTAAATCACCACTGTGGGGGGATAGGTAGTCATGCATGTGAGAGAGAGAGAGACACTCCACCCCTCTCACTTGCTATTGCAGCACGCTCGGCGTGGAGGGGCAAGACTTCAGGGCATTTCTGAGGAGATAGGAGTCGGGCAAGCTTTGTCCCCTCAGACAGAGCAAACATATACTCCTGGGGAAATTCTGCATCACTGTGCAATGCAGAATTATGAAGAAATTAATGTGCGCATAGAACTTCCATTCCCCCACAGTAATGGACTGCAATACTGCTAGCTGCCACTAGGGACCACTGGACCAGGCAGAGCCCAGCTCGCACATAGAAGACACTGCTGCTGTGGGGAGTTAACTCTTGTTATTCTTGTTAACTGCTGGAATTAGCCTACCTTGCTTGTCACCATGAAAGGTTTTCCTCCTTTCCCCCCCCCCCCCCCCGCTGCTGGTGATGGCTTATCTTAAGTGATCACTCTCCTTACAGTGTGTATGATAAACCCATTGTTTCATGTTCTCTGTGTGTGTGTATATAAATCTCTCCTCTGTTTTTTCCACCAAATGCATCCGATGAAGTGAGATGTAACTCACGAAAGCTTATGCTCTAATAAATTTGTTAGTCTCTAAGGTGCCACAAGTACTCCTTTTCTTTTTGCTGTGGGGAGGGAGAAGGAGCTAGAGGGTTCCCGGCAGCTGCAGTTCCCAGCATGCTCTGAGGGAAGAAGGGTGCAGTGCCAGGGAACTCCATGCAAGCCTGGTACCAAGCATCAGGCTGTTTCTTCCTCTGGACCCCTGGGCTCTGCAGGGGGAGGTGGCAGGTGTTTGGGCTGGGGGGGCCACGGCTAGGCTCTGGGAAGAAGGGGTGTGGGTATCTGGGCTGGAGGGCCTGTGGCTGGGATCTAGGGGGGTGGAGGTTCGTGTGTCTTGGCTGGGGAGCCTGTGGCTAGCCTCGAGGGGGCGGGGAGGTGTGTCGCTGGGGAGGGGAAGGGGGCAAAGAAACAGGAACTGGGTTGTCATAGGCGTTTCTTTAACTCTACTCCTGGTGGAAATTTTGTGTGTGTCTGTATTGTTATCAGAAAACATGCATCCGATGAAGAGAGCTGTAGCTCACGAAAGCTTATGCTCAAATAAATTTGTTAGTCTCTAAGGTGCCACAAGTCCTCCTTTTCTTTTTGCGAATACAGACTAACACGGCTGCTACTCTGAAACCTGTATTGTTATAGACATTCTTGCTGACAGGTATTTTGAAATAAATTACCAAAATTATTGAAAGTGGCATGATTATGTAGTGTTATTTTGACAAATAAAATTTGCAGAATTTTAAAATATTCTGTGCGGAATTTTTAATTTTTTTCTGGTACAGAATGTGCGCAGGAGTAGCATATGTTCACAAACATTAGTCCTGTTTATGCATTAAAAAACCCTGCAGTGCATACTGTCATTGAAATAAACAGAGGAAAAACAGGAAACTGAATGCCAAAACTGTGCTAAAGCAGTGAGTCAAACACAAAAGAACAAACATTTTGTGTTAATGTTGTGTCTCTAATTCATCATATTGTACAAATATAATAGCACTTTTTTTTTTTTTTTTTACTAATTTCTATAGTGTTAACTGCATTGGCAGCTAAGTACTTCAGTTATAGAAAACAAGCACAAATAAAATAATACAGTTAATCAAATGCTAAACAAAATGGAAATGACTTCCTGAAGGCCACCATGAGGGCCTAAGAACAGTGGTTTGTCTTACATATCATACGATACACCCTGCAATACTGGACATAAAAGCGTAATAAAGTGATAAAGTACCAGCACAACCTTAACAAACAGTTTCTTACCTGGATCAGGTGATTTTCTAACTTATCAATCTTGGTGCTCATTTTCTCTCTCATTAATATATCAAAGCACAGTGAGAAGCCAAATACAATTTCTGACACATACAAGTTGGTGGGATAGTTTTCATAGACACATTCATTAGGATTAAACAAGCAAAATCTGCAGCTGCTATGGGCTGACTGAAGACATTTCAAATTCTTTTTTGTTGAGGATCTTTAGAAATCATTATTTTTACAGATATCTGCCCAACATGTCTCTACAGCTTCTTTATCTCATATCAGCTGATAGCAAAATGTTGAATGTATTTTATTAATAATAAAAAAACTCCCTTACATGGCACTTCACAAACATAGGGACAAATTCCATTCATATGAGTACTCCCATTGAAGTGAGCAATCTGCAAGTATGAGGAGCAAGATTTTGTCATTAGGATAAGAGAAGGTTACTGCAATAACTGACAGGTTTCAGAGTAGCAGCTGTGTTAGTCTGTACTCGCAAAAAGAAAAGGAGTACTTGTGGCACCTTAGAGACTAACAAATTTATTAGAGCATAAGCTTTTGTGAGCTACAGCTCACTTCATCGGATGCACTTGGCATCCGATGAAGTGAGCTGTAACTCACGAAAGCTTATGCTCTAATAAATTTGTTAGTCTCTAAGGTGCCACAAGTACTCCTTTTCTTTTTGCAATAACTGAGGCTCTTTGAGAAGTGTCCCCCTGTGGGTGCTCCACTCTAGATGACAGTGCATCCCGGTGCCGTTGATTGGAGTTCTTCGGGAGCAGTGCCTGGTCGAGCCACGCGTCTCGCGGCATTGTTGGAGTCTATTCAGTATGCACACAGCCCGACCCCCTCAGTTCCTTCTCTACCATAGAGTCCTCTTTTTTGAACTCCAAAGTAGTCACCCACAAAGACACACATCTCAAAGAACCTTAGTTACTGCACAAGGTGAATAACTTTCTCTTCTCCTGCGAGTGCTATCCCTGTGAGTCCTCCACTTTTGGTGAATGTAGAGCAGTAACCACTATGGTTGGGAGGACTTTGAAGTTATGGGCATGGTAGCAGCGTAGAGGACAGTAAAGCCTAATATGGAATCCGCCCTAGTGTCTTGAGTAATGGCATAGTGCTTGGCAAAGATATGGTCTGACGCCCATGTGGCAGCTTTGCAAATATCCGGAATGGGTACATTGTGCAGGAATACCATGTTCACTGACATGGCTCGAATAGAATGTGACTGGACTCCAGTAGGGGGTTCTATGTTCTGGGTTTGGTAGCATGATTGAATAAAATCTGATACCCACTTGGAAAATCGTTGCTTGGATATATCGGCACCCTTGGATCGTTCAGTTGTGGAGACAAAGAGTCTAGGGCAGAGCTTCTCAAACTATCTGATGTGGGGGACCAGCAATTTTTTTTTCCAATGTGCGTGCAGACTGGAAGCTGATGGCTCACAGACCAGCACCGGTCCACGGACCATGCAACCAGATTGACTTTGCACTTTGCGAAATGATTAGTATAGTTGATTTAACATGTTTCTTTCATGTACATATAATTAAATTACTACTTTTGTGTTTAAAACATGCTGGGATAACCGCTGGTTTTTTTTTTTTTTACAAGACTTAAACTGACCAGCTTGAAATGGTAAATTTTCGTAACCCCGCTATAAAGCGACCCCACATTTATCACGATCGAATTTTTTGGACCCCAGTTATCGCATTATAGTGGGATTTCACTATATTAACTAACTTATCTAAAGGGAAGGGTAAAACTGGGTTAATTGTATCTAATTTTTCTGTCAATAGGGGAAGAAGCTACAGCGCTGCCCCGAGCTCCATCTTCAGCCAAGGACGGTTGAGAAGGAACTGAGGGGGTCGGGCAGTGCACATGCCGAACAAACTCCAATGCCGCAAGACAGCAGCTGCGCATGCGCTGCCCAACCAGGCACTGCTACTGAAGATCTCCAATCAACAGCACCGGGATGTACCGTCATCTAGAGCACCCACAGGGACAGCACTCAAAGAAGAGTCATTTCCTATCTCTAAAAGTTTACAATCTAAAAGCCTAGCCTGGCTATGTGATGAGTGCCTCACTGGGAAGAGGAGCTCAGCATTTCTCAGAATCAGACCCTAAATCGGAGAAGACAAGCAAGACTAGAACTGAAACAACATATCAGGAAGAGTGTTGGGATTAAAAATAATAGGAAGACAGGAAGGGCCGTTGTAAGAACTGGGTTTTAGGGAGGGTTTTAAAGGAGAAAAAGGGAGTTTGTGTGTCTTACTTTAAATGTTCCGACAAAGATGTAGCTCCTCTTCCCAGCATGCACTTTGCTACTAGTGACACACTATGAGCTACTTACGATGACAGATAAATAAGAGAATGCTATACTTCATAGCATTAGCCATGATCAAGGATGGCTGCCTCCGAGATCTGCCTGCCAGCCCTTGTATATGACCTATTTCTGACTGGCTTCTCAAGGAGCTTGTGAGAATTATCAACTGTCTCCATATCTCAGCACCATTTTTAACAAGACCTACAAATGCTTAGAACATATTATAATGTGGCACACTCTGAAGAAATAGAGAGCAGATGAAAAGGGAAGCAGAGGAAATATGAAAAATACAGTAATGAAAGGCAGACAAAAGAATTCGATCTACTACTTTTCATACATCTATACAGAATATATATTCAAGTATGCCTGTATATTGTCTATGAGATACATCTAGATTTGTCTGCTCTCAGTCTTTTCCCAAATGAATTTAACAGTTCTAAAATAACTTCTTTTTTAGTTAAAGAAAATATATATACTAATGAATACGGATCTGATATCCGCTGGGTAGTCCTTGCTGATAAAATTCCGCTCTGACACAGAAGGCTCTCTGTAGCACAAGCCCATCATTGAAGCAGCATGGAGGGACTGCAGGCAAAGTGGCCCTATAGCAGCTTACACAGATGGCTATAAATGCCACTGAAAAGGTCTCCATGGTGGCCCTGAACAGCATGTTACAGAAGGCCACAGTCCAAGGTAGGGGCCATCAATATGGATCCAGTGGCCCCAACACCATGCAACTCACACAGAGATAGGGTGAGCTGTAGCTCATGAAAGCTTATGCTCTAATAAATTTGTTAGTCTCTAAGGTGCCACAAGTACTCCTTTTCTTTTTGCGAATACAGAGTAACACGGCTGCTACTCTGAAACCAGAGATAGGGTTGTCAACTTTCTCATCGCACAAAACTGAAACCAAAACCTCTCATCCCCTAGCCCCACCTCCAGTCTCAAGGGCTCGCCCCCAGCTCACTATATTCCCCATCCCTTGATGGCTCGCTCTCCTCCATCCTCACTCACTTTCACTGGGCTGGGGCAAGAGGGTTGGGTGCGGGAGGGGGAGAGGGCTCTGGGGTGGGGCTGGGAATGAGAGGTTTTGGGTGCAGGAGGGGACTCCAGGCTGGGAGGTGGCGCCAGGGGATTTAGAGTAGGAGAGGAGGCTGCGGGTTGAGGCAGGGGGTTGGGGTGTAGGAGGGGGAGAGGGCCTGGGGTGGGGCCAGGGATGAGGGGTGCAGGGTGTGGGAGGGGGCTCTAGGCTGGGGCAGGGGGTTAGGATCCAGGAAGGGGGTGAGGGCTCCGGCTGGGAGTGCAGGCTCTGGGGTGAGGCTGGGGATCAGGGGCTTGGGGAGCAGGAGTGGGCTCGAGGTTTGGGGGGGTCATGGCTAGAGCAGGGGGTTGGGGCTTGAGGTTGGGGCACAGGCTTAACTTGGGCAGCTCCCAGTCAGTGGCGCAGCAGGGCAAAGGCAGGCTGCCTGCCTGCCCTGGCACCACGCTGCACCCTGGAAGCAGCCAGCAGGTCCAACGCCCAGGTGGGGTGGGCAGGAAGCTCTGCATGCTTCTCTTGCCCACAGGTACTGCCCCCCCTCTGCAGCTCCCATTGGCCAAAAACCAGCAAATGGGAGTGCGGAGCTGGTGCTCAAAAAACCGGACACCTGGTCACCCTACACAGGTGCTACAGGTACTGTTCCAACTCATAAATTGAAGTAGCAGCTGTAGGGGATGATGTAGGGGCTATGCAATAGTCTTGCTCATTGGTGCTGAGTTGTTGGCTGGATTTCACCTCCCTAAATCCTCCACACTCCAGCTACATAGAGCCTGAACGTTTATGCTCTGTGTAGGTGCAGCGGATTTCACCCTATGCAAGTCGTGCCTTTGAATCTCCAAACGAGCAGAAGTTTGCAGGATCACAACTCAATTATTATGGGATTTTATGAAAGACTATATTTAAACCTCTAAAAAGATAATGCTGAGTACGTGGAAGTGAAAAGGGTGTTTGCTGTGATAACACTTCAGCCATAAGATTTCTGTACTTGAACACTAAGTGGGTTTAAACAATCCCTATTTTTAGACAACCTCACACATAATACCATGCAATTTTCCATGTGTAGTACAACATTTGCACTGGATCACAAGCTAAGATTAATAGGGAGAATATACAGCATGTGAAATGGACATTGCTAAATAGATTTCCAAGTAAGCCATAAAAAAAAAACTTACTTTTTTTTTTTTTAGTGTTAGACTGAATGCAGCAGAATTTTTTTTTAAAAAAATCTTTAAAACTTTGTATTAGTATATATTTTAAATGGTAATTGATTTAACCCCTTTCTTAAAAAAATTAAATGATGAAACAAATACTGTGTGCTATAGTTTAGTCTTGTACTAAGATTTTAAAAACCTGAAAAAGAAAAGATTGTTTGGAAAAACAAATATATACTCAATTACAGTATCTAAAACAATGAGACTAGAATTCCAGGCACAAGGCTTTAATATTGTAATTAATGAACAGTCTCCAGACTCCATGAGCAAGTGCCTTGATATGGAATAGCCATAGTACAAATGAATATAAGTGATATTAATAATTGACTGACAACAAAAATCAGGTAGGCCAAGACATTAGGTCAGAGCCACCAAACTGCTTAAAGCCTGATCCCTTAAGTTCCTCAGCACCTCCCACTGACTTTAACTAAATTCCCAAGAAGAACTGAGGGCTCTTAGCATCTTTCTGGAGGCAAGAAGGGCCAGATTTTTAAAGATATGTAAGCGCCTGACTCCCATTGAAATAAATGGTAGTTAGTCACCTAAGTAACTTTAAAAGCTAGCCCTAAGTACTTTGCAGGAGATGGCTTTGTGTTGGGCTTGGAGAAGCAGGTGAGATTCCTAAGTATACAGCTCCATGAGAACATGTATATGTCAGCGCAAGCCCTCATTACTTACTCGGTGAAAAATACCATTGTAGTTAAAGGGAATATTGGGTGCACAAGGAATGCTGGATTTGGACTCACAGGAATCAAGTCTAAAGAAGGAAATTAATACTCTTTGGCTTGTTCAGTCTATTGGTGAGAACCAGAAACAACAGCAGCAATTTCTTACTTTATCTTTCCCACAAAGGAATGAAGAGTTTAAAATTGACACAGATATTCTTATCTGATCAAGCAGACATATTGGGCCAGAGTCTCTGCTTCACTGAGTTTATGATCAGTGAAGCAGAGGGGAACAGACTTCAGAAAACCAGTTACCATGCTCTGATTCTCTCTGCAACATCCAGCCAGGTTAGAGCAGCCTAGGGGCTGCTTTTATCTATGCCAGCTAACAACAGTCTCCAAGAGAACCTTTCACCAGCTGAGCAGAGTTATATGCAGACCTCAGTATGCTCTCCCAGTCCCTGACACACATCTTGAATCAAAGTCTTAAGAGCCAGCTACCGGTTCTGTGCTTGCTGGGAAGTCCTGCACACCAGCAATATTCCCAGCTAAGGGGGGATGCAGCCAGCGTCCTCTGCTTTTGCTGCACTCGGGATCAGTATGGAGCACAGCTGAGAATCTGGTCCTTATCCTCTTATTTCTGTGGGAAACTAGTTATTCTGAAAAGAATAATACTGAATTATGGACAATATGCAGAAGATTTTTGAGCCCCTACCACCCACACATTATCCCAGTGTTCTGCCTGAAAGCAGAAAGCAATAATATTCACCTCCACACAAATATAATCCATGCCAATCTTTTTTATATTACCATGACATTTACAGGATCTATCATGTAATTGCTATCACTCAAAACCATTTCAAACTTGTTAACAAGGTGGAGACAGGGAGCTGAATATTGTCGCATTGTGGTAGTTAAGATTTTTTTTTTATAATGATGGTTGATTTAGATCTTTTCGATGACACATTTCATCTCAATGAAAGAAGGAGGAGTACTTGTGGCACCTTAGAGACTAACAAATGTATTTGATCATAAGCTTTCTTGGGCTAAAGCCCACTTCATCAGATGCATGCAGTGGAAAATACAGTAGGAAGATATATATATATATTGTGGCAAATTGCCAGCACTACTATGATGGGTCTCACGCTTTCTCTTTTTGGCGGGGGGAGGAGGGGTTTCAGGGCACCGTTTCTTGCCCCTGAACTGAGGTATTAATTGCCCCACTAGTGTCCTAGAGGAGGGGAGTGAAGAGGGAGGGACCCGAACCTGCCCTCTACTCCGGGTCCCAGCCCAGGGGCCCTAGGGATAGTGATAAACCACTAGAACTAGCGGTTCCTTCCCCTGGGCTTCTTCCCTCTCCTGTCCCTCAGATTGTTTCTTCCTGCCCTCCCTCTGCACAAACCAGGTGTCCCTTTACCTAGGGTCTTGGTCTTCTTAGCCCACCGCAGCATTTCTCCAAACTCTCCTCTGCTTCCCTCCAAACTGCTCTCTGCTCCAACACCAATCCACTCTGCTTCAACTCCTCCTCTTATCTGATTGAAGCAGGAGTTTTTTATCATGTGACTGGCTTCAGGTGCTTTAATTGGCTTCAGGTACTTTCTTCCCTCGACAGGGAATAAGACTCCCTTCTAACACTCTCCTGCTGCCCTCTGGCCATGCTGTATCACAATAGATAGATACAGATATATAGATATAGATATAGATATATACAAACAGAGAAAACTTGAAAAAATGGGGGTTGCCATACCAACTCTTCACGAGACCAATCGATTAAGGTGGGCTATTATAAGCAGAAGAAAAAAAAACTTTTGTCGTGATAATCAGGAAGGCCCATTTTAAACAGTTGACAAGAAGGTGTGAGTAACAGTAGGGGGGAAATTAGCATGGGGAAGTAGTTTTTAGTGTAATGACTCATCCATTCCCAGTCTTTATTCAAGCCTAATTTAATGGTGTCCAGTTTGCAGATTATTTCCAGTACTTCTAAAAAAAGGAGGACTTGTGGCACCTTATGTTCTCTGTGTATATAAATCTCCCCACTGTATTTTCCACTGAATGCATCCGATGAAGTCACTTGTAGCTCATGAAAGCTTATGCTCAAATAAATTTGTTAGTCTCTAAGGTGCCACAAGTCCTCCTTTTCTTTTTGTTGATACAGACTAACACAGCTGCTACTCTGCCATTATGCAAGGCACTGAATTTAGCCGTATGGAGGGAAATCTATCAACTTCATGAAAAAGCTCGTACAGATACGGACAGACATCATCTTCCTTTCCAAATGCAAACAGATGGACATTATACCGAAAGGACTGAAGGTAAAAAATTCATTACAATCTACATACCACACAGACTATGCTGACAGCTTGTGCCACACACTCTCAAAGAAACTGCGGAACCACCTGGTCAACATCCTCTACAGCAAACAGGGAAAGATAAAGAATGAGCTCTCAAAACTGGATACTCTCATAAAAAAGCAACCTTCCACAAAACTTCCTCATGGCTGGACTTTACAAAAATTAGACAAGCCATTTACAACACACACTTTGCTTCTCTACAAAAGAAAAAGGACACTAAACTATCTAAACTACTACATGCCACAAGGGGCCACAACAGTGGTTCCCTTAACCCACCCAGCAATATTATTAATCTATCCAACTATACTCTTAGCCCAGCAGAAGAATCTGTCCTATCTCGGGACCTCTCCTTCTGCCCCTCCACCCCCACGAACATGATACAGTTCTGTGGTGACCTAGAATCCTATTTTCAACATCTCCGACTCAAGGAATATTTCCAACACACCTCTGAACTACATACTAACCCACAGAGACTTTCCTACCAAGACTACAAAAAGAAGGATTCTGGGTGGACTCCTCCTGAAGATCGAAACAACAGACTGGACTTGCACGGGCTGAAATTGTGGAAAAGCAGCATCACTTGCCCCATAACCTCAGCCATACAGAACACAATACCATCCACCGCCTCAGAAACAACTCTGACATCATAATCAAAAAGGCTGACAGAGGAGGGGCTGCCATCATCATGAATAGGTCAGAATACGAACAAGAGGCTGCTAGACAGCTCTCCAACATCACTTTCTACAAGCCAATACCCTCTGATCCCACTGAGAGTTACAAAAGAAACTACACCATTTGCTTAAGAAACTCCCTGAAAAAGCACAAGAACAAATACACGCAGACACACCCCTGGAACTCCGACCAGGGATATTCTATCTGCTACCCAAGATCCATAAACCTGGAAATCCTGGACGCCCCATAATCTCAGGCATTGGCACCCTGACAGCAGGATTGTCTGGCTATGTAGACTCCCTCCTCAGGCCCTACGCTACCAGCACTCTCAGCTATCTTTGAGACACCACTGACTACCTGAGGAAACTACAATCCACTGGTGATCTTCCAGAAAACATCATCCTGGCCACTATGGATGTAGAAGCCACCTAAACCAACATTCCACACAAAGATGGACTACAAGCCGTCAGGAACAGTATCCCTGATAATGTCACGGGAAACCTGGTGGCTAAACTCTGTGACTTTGTCCTCATCCACAACTGTCTCACATTTGGGGACAATGTATACCTTCAAGTCAGTGGCATTTCTATGGTACCTGCATGGCCCACAGTATGACAACATTTTTATGACTGACTTAGAACAACGCTTCCTTAGCTCTCGTCCCCCAACTCTCTTACTCTACTTGCGCTACATTGATGACATCTTCATCATCTGGATCCATGGAAAAAGCAGCCCTTAAGGAATTCCACCATGATTTCAACAATTTCCATCCCACCATCAACCTCAGCCTGGACCAGTCCACACAAGAGATCCACTTCCTGGTCACTACAGTGCTAATAAGTGATGGTCACATAAATACCACCCTATTCTGGAAACTTACTGACCGCTATACTTACCTACATGCCTCCAGCTTTCATCCAGATCACACCACACGATCCATTGTCAAAATCAAGCTCTAAGATACAACTGCATTTGCTCCAACCCCTCAGACAGAGACAAACACCTACAAGACCTCTATCAAGCATTCTTACAACTACAATACCCACCTGCTGAAGTGAAGAAACAGATTGACAGAGCCAGAAGAGTATCCAGAAGTCACCTACTACAGGACAGGCCCAACACAGAAAGTAACAGAATGCCACTAGCTGTCACCTTCAGCCCCCAACTAAAACCTCTCCAGTTCATCATCAAAGATCTACAACCTATCCTGAAGGATGATCCCTCACTCTCACAGATCTTGGGAGACAGGCCAGTCCTCACTTACAGACAAACCCCCAACCTGAAGCAAATACTCACCAGCAACTACACACCACACCACAGAAACACTAGCCCAGGAACCTAACCTTGCAACAAAGCCCGTTGCCTACTCTGTCCACACATCTATTCAGGACACCATCATAGGACCTAATCACATCAGCCACACTATGAGTAGCTCGTTCACCTGCACATCTAACAATGTGATATATGTCGTCATGTGCCAGCAATACCCCTCTGCCATGTACATTGGCCAAACTGGACAGTCGGTACGCAAAAGAATAAATGGACACAAATCAGATATCAAGAATTATAACATTCAAAAACCAGTCGGAAAACACTTTAACCTCCCTAGATACTCAATTACAGACCTAAAAGTCTCAATTATTCAACAAAAAAACTTCAAAAACAGACTCCAATGAGAAACAGAAGAACTGGATTTAATGTGCAAACTGGACACCATTAAATTGGGCTTGAATAAAGATTGGGAATGGATGAGTCATTACACAAACTAAAAACTATTTCCCCAAGCTAATTTCCCCCCTACTGTTACTCACACCTTCTTGTCAACTGTTTGAAATGGGCCTTCCTGATTACCACGACAAAAGTTTTTTTTCTCCTGCTAATAATAGCCCACCTTAATCAATTGATCTCGTGAAGAGATGGTATGGCAACTCCCATTTTTTCATTTTCTCTCTGTGTTTGTGTACATCTTCCTACTGTATTTTCCACTGCATGCATCTGATGAAGTGGGCTTTAGGCTACGAAAGCTTGTGCTCAAATAAATTTGTTAGTCTCCAAGATGCCACAAGTACTCCTCGTTTTTTCTGCTCATACAGACTAACACAGCTATCACTCTGAAACCCATCTCAATGAAAATTTTTGAACAGGATAGTGTTTCTCTGACATGGGGAAACTCAGATTCTTTGCCAGTAGGTGGTGCAAAATTCATACAAAAGGCACTTTAACCAAAACTAGCCTTGACAACTTGGCAACAGCAGGAAATAAGTTACAGAACTCTTGCTAGTTTTTGATTACTTAAGAAAATATTGCAGATGTGGAAGAGACTCTGTGAGAGTTAAGAAAGCTCTGGCTAGGAGGTGGAACAGGCCATTGGCTGCTTTCTGTAATACTATCCCTTGCAGATTTCTCAGTTTCTGAAAAGAAATCCAAATAGGAGTTATACAGCCTTCCTGGATTTCTTTTGCAGGAACTGGGTGACCGACAGAGGACGCAACTGCAGAAAGACCCAGTTGCCTGTTCCTTCCCCTGCATGGCGCCCAAAGTTTCAGAGAACCCTTTCTATGTGGCACCGCAGCAAAGGAAATTCCTCAGAGAACAAGGGAAAGTGGGGGCCATGGTCACAAACTCAAATATCAAAGAGGTGTTGCCCCAGTGCTGCAGCGGGAGTATATGGAGAGGAAACACAAAGCCTAAGTTGCCCTTGTTATTTCTGCTGACAAACAAATGTTCTCCTCCTCCTAAGTTCAACCTCTCCTTCCACTTGATCTTGCAGCTGGGACATTGAGCCAAATCTTGCTCTTAGTTGCACTTAGGTAACCCCATTGACTTCAGAGTGCAGATCTGGCCCATAATGCTGAATCTGTAACACTCATGAATCCTACAGCAACAAACTGCAATGTCATAGGTGTATGATTTGACTGCTGCAAAATCAAGCACTGCAGGAGTGAGCAAGAAAAATAAATACATCTTTGCTTCTAAAACAAATCCCTAAGAAAAGGAAAAGGGGAATTCATGAATTTTCTGGTAAAGAAACTGATGTGGTAAAAAAGAAAAATCATTCTGTACATTAGTGTCCCAGTATCAAAGTTCCGCTAAGATTTCCAACTGGATCAATTATGATCCTTATAAAAAAAAAAAGGTATGTAAATGATGGCGAGGTCAGTAGTGCCTTTATATAGGGCCCAATCTTTAGCATTGAAGTCAGTGGAAGTTTTGGCAGTGGTGCCTGTGAAAGCAACAGCAAAATCAAGCCCATAGTTCAGGTTGAAACCAGGCTTCGACTCTAAGTAAGCCCTATTGTCAGTGTGTCTTTCCTCTCCCCACTTATAATCTTGACAATAAACCTGCTTTGGCCTGTTTATTCTCAGGAGGCAGGAGAGGGCTTTGTGGGTTTTCTGCCAACTCTGAAGGAAAATCATCAAACTGTTTTGAAATGAACCAGATGCAAAAAAAGGTCACATTTTTAAAGTGTCTGACTTTTGTGGTACTTATAATTAAAAAATGGCTTAATTTTAAAACTGCAGACTTTACACCATATCCTCATTGCTGCCTGAAAACTAGCACATAGGCTAATGATGAAGAAAACAGGTTGTAAAATAAACATTTATTAAGGGATTTTTTTCCTCCCTCTGACAGGCTTTAATCCAAGCAGCCGCAGGAGTGAAATGTTTAATCAGTTACATGATACTTAACCCTTTAGATGTCAGTGTTAATCTAAGTTTTCATTTTTAAAAAAGGCTATAAATGTTAGTTCTTTTCTTTAGCTCCTGCTCTTGGAATCTGGCTTGTTTGCCTGCCCCAGCCTCCCACACAATGGAATCCTCATGCCTCTTTCCCACTCCCATACCAGAGACATTAACTACATGAACAGAGAGAGCTATTATCACCCTCTGAGTCACTGGCTCGGCCTCCTTTGAAGATGCACACATTGTGAGAGAGATGAGGAACTGGGTGTCTCCTGTAAACACATCTGAACACTGAGGAAAGGAACGCTAGTGAGATGTGCCCCAGAGTTCTAAACATTCATTGAACACTAATCCATGTAAGACTGTAGTATCTATAAAAGTACAATATACTATGGGCTGAATACTCAGTTGTGCCACGCTCACAACTGGGGCAGCTGAGAAGGGGATGGTGATAGTGGCTGTCAGCCATCTTTCAATTCCCCTGATCCTGGGGCTGCTGGGGGCCACACTGGTCCTTGGTGTCATTTAAGAGCCGCTTGGAGACTTCTCTAAATTATGCTGGCTTCAGCAAGCTCATAGGGATAGCTGCAGTACTATGTGGTCTGGAGCCCAACCCCAACTTGGCTCGTCTTTCCTGACGCAACCCCTGCACAGACTGGGGAGGGGAGCAGGTGGTGTAGAGCTAGAGCTACTACATGAGCTTTATACCCACCAGGAAATTTTCTTCACAGCTGCCTCTTTAGAGCAGTTTAATGGGAAGTGGCAAGACAAAGGATCTGAGGAACTGATGTTTTAACATTAAAGCAAAAGACAGAGAAATTAACTTGTGGTTTAAATTCCCATCGGTTAATGTACACAAAGGTGCAAGGCGGTTGGTGGCAAACAGTATGTGTGAAGAGACTGCAGTGACAAACAGCAACTGCAACCTTCCATTTGGCACGTTCCCCAGGGAGCCAGTGCAGCTTGAAGAAGTTGGTGGCAATGATCATAGAGGAAGTGAACATGGCCAGGAGAACGTGCATCCCCACTGGAGCCTCTGTCTGTGAGGATCCTATCTAACACATGAGACAAACTAAAGCCACCGTCTCTTAGTATGACCCCCACCTGCCATCTTTTCGGACTGAATTTCCAGCCCCACCACAATTTGCAGTAGGCGCCTTGCTCTCAAAAGAAGGTATAATTTGCTTCTCTTTGAAATCGTGGGGGGTGAATCTCATCCAGAAATGCAGGATTAAAGTTCCATTTTAAAGATTTAGTTTGGTGTTTCTTCATTTATTATTTAACTTAAGTTAATGAGAAGATTCAGTGACAACCTTTACTGAGACTTCCTCAACTTTGTGTTACAGTTGTGCCGCTACAACTCCTTTCACAGCCATTTGGGTAAGAGGAGAATCCTTCAGCAACCTTCAAGTTACCAAAGACTTATGTTTGAGAATTCCATTAGCATTTCCTCTCTGGATACTTAGTTTCATCTCTTATTTGGGACACAACATGAAAATAATTTTAGCGAATTGATCTTACTCTGCAAGGATTACAGCCTGCCTCACAAAACTACTACATCATTTTGTCACAATGTAGCACAATTAGGAGAACTAACAGTGGCAGGCTGAAAATAAGGAGCATTGGCCAAATGGCATGGGGAATCAATCCTGCTTGGTGCCTGCAAAAGCTAGTATTAATCCCTTATTTTCAGGAACAGCACGTTTAGCTTAGTGTTTTTAAGATGCTTTTGTATGGTACAGTATAATTATTCCATTGTACAGAATATTTGATCTTTTTACAATGCTTTGAACTATTGATTTTTTTTTTTTTGCATTTTGCAATCATTTTGATTACAGACGCTTTATAAATAGATTAGCCCGGATTATCCTACCATTGTGCCAGCTCTGGAAATCCTTATGAGTTGATCATTTATGTCAGCGGTAATCACTGGGAAACAACTTGCCAAAACAGAACAGTAGGATTACAATGCCACCCACAAATAAATGCCTATGGATACAAGAGACTATTTAAATACATACCATAAAAGAACAACCACTATTAAGAAATAAATGTATAGCACACAAGATAATTCAAATCCGGCATATCCTTACATTCTCCCTAAACAAACATTCAATATAGTGTTACATCTGCTGGCTGACTAAGGAACCTTTCAACCTTTTCATCCGTTTATTAGAATATCTGAAGTGTTACACTCTACTCCTTGGTATGTAACATTGTGGATATTGTGTGCACACCACTGCCCTGTGCTGGGTCGAATGTCACCCATGCTTAAGTATTTGTGATTTAGTTGTCCTACAGTGGCTGAACCACAAGGATAAAAGCTCCAATGCTAGTCCAGCTAGCTTTTACTTTAGTTAAATGGAAGAAGCCTATGCTTTTGGAGATGAAGGTACTGAGTTTTATCCCCTTTGCCACATTTTTAAATGACCATGATGTCTATATTATGCATACATGGATTCATTACAATATGTCTCTCCTACCTCTGAAAGTGTCCATATTAGAAAGTCACAAAAGGATGATGTCACGCAAGACAAATTTTTCCATCACTTTTTGTTTTGTGTATACCGTACACTCTACATCCTCAGAATAGTTTTACATCCCTTATCGCTTTCCTTCCAACCAGCTTGACCATTAATTTCTGAGCCTTTTAATGAAGCAAGACTATCCTTCTTTACATGGTTAATGATATATTTGTTGCTTTGATCTATAGGCAACTCAGACACATAGATGAACATGATATGGTAGGGAAGAGTCAACACAGGTTTTCTAAAGGGAAATCATGGTTCACTATTCTATTAAAAAAATTTCAGGGGGTCAAAAAACATGTGAACAAGGACAATCCAGTGGGTATAGTATGCTTGGACTTTCAGAGAGGTCCCTCACCAAAGGCTTTTAAGCAAAGTAACCATAGAATCATAGAATCATAGAATATCAGGGTTGGAAGGGACCCCAGAAGGTCATCTAGTCCAACCCCCTGCTCAAAGCAGGACCAAGTCCCAGTTAAATCATCCTAGCCAGGGCTTTGTCAAGCCTGACCTTAAAAACCTCTAAGGAAGGAGATTCTACCACCTCCCTAGGTAACGCATTCCAGTGTTTCACCACCCTCTTAGTGAAAAAGTTTTTCCTAATATCCAATCTAAACCTCCCCCATTGCAACTTGAGACCATTACTCCTCGTTCTGTCATCTGCTACCATTGAGAACAGTCTAGAGCCATCCTCTTTGAAACCCCCTTTCAGGTAGTAGCCAGCCATGGGATAAGAGGGAAGGTCCTCGCAGTAACAGGTTAAAAGATAGGAAACAAAGGGTAGGAATAAATGGTCAGTTTTCATAGTGGAGACAGATAAATAGCAGAGTTTCCCAATAATCTGTACTGGCACCAGTGCTATTCAATATATTCATAAATTACTTCAGAAAAATGGTAAACAGTGAGAAGGGAAAGTTTGCAGATGATACAAAATTACTCAAGATAGTTACATCTAAAACTGACTGTAAAGAGTTACAAAAAGATCTCACAAAACTGGGTCAATAGACAAGAAAATGGCAGATGAAATTCAATGTTGATAAATGCAAAGTAATGTACACTGAAAAAAACAGTCTCAACTATATATACAAAATGATGGGATCAAATTAACTGTTACCACTCAAAAAAGAGATCTTGGAGTTATTGTAGATAGTTCTCTGAAAACATTGACTCACTGTGGAGTAGCAGTCCAAAAAGCTAACCGAATATTAGGAAAGGGATAGATAAGACAGAAAATATAGTAATGCCACTATATAAATCCCTGGTATGCTCCGACCTTGACTACTGCATGCATTTCTGGTAGCCCCGTATCCAAAAAAGCTATCTTAGAATTGGAAAAATTACAGAGGAAGGCAACAAAAAAGATTAGGGGTATGGAACAGCTTCCTTATGAGGAGAGATTAAAACTGGGACTGTTTAGCTAGGGAAAGAGATGACTGAGGGGGGAAGAGATAGAGGTCTATAAAAGCATGAATGGTGTGGAGAAAGTGAATAAGGAAGTGTTATTTACCCCTTCACATAACAAAAGAACCATGGGTTACTCAATGAAATTAATAGGTGACAGGTTTAAAACTAACATAAGGAAGTACTTCTTCACACAACACACGGTTAACCTGCTGAATTCATTGCCAGAGGATGCTGTGAAGGCCAAAAGCATAACTTTGTTCAAAAAGAGAATTTGATAAGTTCATGGAGGACAGGTCCATCAGTGGCTATTAGCATACTCTGGATGTCCCTAAACCTCTGACTGCTAGAAGCTGGGACTGGATGACGGGATGGATCACTCGATAAAACTGCCCTGTTCTGTTCATTCTCTCTGAAGCATCTGTCACCGGCCACTGTCAGAAGACAGGTTACTGAGCTAGATGGACCATTGGTCTGAACCAGTACAGGCATTCTTATGGTCTTTATGGTCTTCCTTCTACTTCAAGAAATTGTGGTTTTCATAGATTTATAGCTTAAAACAGCAACTCCTCCAACTAAAGTCAATGGATGTTGAGGAGACTTAGCATCTCACAGCAGTGAATCCCACAGTGGTAACTATTTTCAATGAACATATAATAAATGCTTTTGAGTCAACATGCAATCTGTGCTTATTCCATAAACTAGACATACATATGACTAAATGATGACTACAGTACACAGGAAGTTGCACGCACTAAACCTCTATTGTTAATGGGAATTCGGCTTGTAATTTCCCCTCACGTACAATGAAAACTTCATACAAGAGCTCTACAACTTTTCAAATTACATTTCATGTAGACTGTCTTAATATTATGTGCAAAGATATGCCTAAACAGAGCAGCACGCAGTAAAACTTGTAAAAAAGAAAAGGAGTACTTGTGGCACCTTAGAGACTAACAAATTTATTTGAGCATAAGCTTTTGTGAGCTACAGCTCACTTCACTGAATGCATACAATGAAGTGAGCTGTAGTTCACGAAAGCTTATGCTCAAATAAATTTGTTAGTCTCTAAGGTGCCACAAGTACTCCTTTTCTTTTTTGCGAATACAGACTAACACGGCTGCTACTCTGAAACCTGTTATTATGCAAGTAAAACTTGTGCTACCCTTACAGCATGCAAAAGTGGGCTTTTTAAAAAATTACTCTTTTCCTCCCAAACAAAAGGGGACTTGAGCTCTGAATATGTATAGATCTATAACAGGGATTTCATTTTCTTTTACACTAATCTCTTAAATTAATCATGGGCATAAAATATCAAAGTACCCATCAGCATTTGTCTGCAACTCCTTGAAACTTCTGAAGAACTTTGAAATTTGATATACATCAGTGCTGCCTTTAAATCAGCAGTATAAATGTTTGCTGGGTTTTATGAACTGAAAAATATTACTGGTTCATAACAACCGACTCTTTATGGAACAATTTAGTTTATTCTCTTTGATATCTGTACATCAAAATAATTCTAAATTTAGAAATCAGAACAAATATATACAGTATGTTGCTGCTACTTCTACATATTTTTAAAGATAGCTGATGGGAAGATGTTATGACAAACTAAGAATTTAGGGCCTGATCTAAAGTCTATTGAAATCAATAGAAAGACTACCATTTACTTCAATGGACTTTGGATCAGGCCCTTAATTTGTAATGAGAGACTGGGACGGGATGGCTTTCATCTAAAGATTCCAAAGGAATTCAAGAACGAAGTGGCTGATATGATTTTTTAAAAAAGGACTATTATTAAAAATTAGCTACTATACTGGATGATGACAAGGTAACTATATTTTTAAAGGTTTCAGAGTAGCAGCCATGTTAGTCTGTATTCGCAAAAAGAAAAGGAGTACTTGTGGCACCTTAGAGACTAACGAATTTATTTGAGCATAAGCTTTCGTGAGCTACAGCTCACTTCATCATCCGATGAAGTGAGCTGTAGTTCACGAAAGCTTATGCTCTAATAAATTTGTTAGTCTCTAAGGTGCCACAAGTACTCCTTATTTGTTAGTCTCTAAGGTGCCACAAGTACTCCTTTTATATTTTTAAAAGGTGTTAGGGTTTGATCTTGAGAATTTCAGACCAGCAAACTTTACTTAGTAACTGATAAGCTAGTTTGAACAATAATTAAACATAGAATTTTAAAGCATTTACAAAAGCAAGAGACAGCCAAATCAGTACAGCTTCTGAAAAGGAAAACTTTGCTTCCAACCTATTTTTAGAATTCATTTAAGAGTGAGCAGATAAAAGAGAACTAGTAGTTATAATTTAAGAACTAGTTGATAATAGTATCTTGGAAGAGGCTATCAAAAAAGCTCAAATAGTCATGGGATGATTCATAGATACTAAGGTCAGAAGGGACCATTCTGATCATCTAGTCCGACCTCCTGCACAGCGCAGGCCACAGAATCTCACCCATCCACTCCTATGAAAAACCTCACCTATGTCTGAACTATTGAAGTCCTTAAATCATGGTTTAAAGACTTCAAGGAGCAGAGAAGCCTCCCTCAAGTCAACCATGCCCCATGCTACAGAGGAAGGCAAAAAACCTCCAGGGCCTCTCCAATCTGCCCTGGAGGAAAATTCCTTCCCGACCCCAAATATGGCAATCAGCTAAACCCTGAGCATATGGGCAAGATTCACCACCCAGATACTACAGAAAATTCTTTCCTAGGTAACTCAGATCCCATCCATCTAATATCCCATCTCAGGGGATTAGTCCTATTTACCCTGAATATTTAAAGATCAATTACTTACCAAAATTCCATTATCCCATCATACCATCTCCTCCATAAACTTATCAAGTAGAATCTTAAAACCAGATAGATCTTTTGCCCCCACTGCTTCCCTTGGAAGGCTATTCCAAAACTTCACTCCTCTGATGGTTAGAAACCTTCATCTGATTTCAAGTCTAAACTTCCTGGTGGCCAGTTTATACCCATTTGTTCTTGTGTCCACATTGGTGCTGAGCTTAAATAATTCCTCTCCCTCTCCTGTATTTATCCCTCTGACATATTTATAGAGAGCAATCATATCTCCCCTCAACCTTCCTTTAGTTAGGCTAAACAAGCCAAGCTCCTTAAGTCTCCTTTCATAAGACAAGTTTTCCATTCCTCGGATCATCCTAGTAGCCCTTCTCTGTACCTGCTCCAGTTTGAATTCATCCTTTTTAAACATGGGAGACCAGAACTGCACACAGTATTCTAGGTGACGTCTCACCAGTGCCTTGTATAATGGTACTAAAACCTCCTTATCCTTACTGGAAATGCCTCTCCTGATGCATCCTAAAACCGCATTAGCTTTTTTCACAGTCATATCACATTGGCAGCTCATAGTCATCCTATGATCAACCAATACTCCAGGTCCTTCTCCTCTTCTGTTACTTCTAATTGATGCGTCCCCAACTTATAACTAAAATTCTTGTTATTAATCCCTAAATGCATAACCTTACACTTCTCAGTATTAAATTTCATCCTATTACTATTACTCCAGTTTACAAGGTCATCCAGATCCTCCTGTATAATGTCCCGATCCTTCTCCGAATTGGCAATACCTCCCAGCTTTGTATCATCTGCAAACTTTATTAGCACACTCCCACTTTTTGTGCCAAGGTCAGTAATAAAAAGATTAAATAAGATTGGTCCCAAAACCGATCCCTGAGGAACTCCACTGGTAACCTCCCTCCAACCTGACAGTTCTCCTTTCAGTAGGACCCGTTGCAGTCTCCCCTTTAACCAATTCCTTATCCACCTTCTGATGTTCATATTGATCCCCATCTTCTCCAATTTAACTAATAATTCCCCATGTGGCACGGTATCAAATGCCTTACTGAAATCTAGGTAAATTACATCCACTGCATTTCCTTTATCTAAAAAATCTGTTACTTTTTCAAAAAAGAAGATTAGGTTGGTTTGGCACGATCTACCTTTTGTAAAACCATGTTGTATTTTGTCCCATTTACCATTGACTTCAATGTCCTTAACTAATTTCTCCTTCAAAATTTTTTCCAGGACCTTGCATACTACAGATGTCAAACTAACTGGCCTGTAGTTACCCGGATCACTTTTTTTTTCCTTTCTTAAAAATAGAAACTATATTAGCAATTCTCCAATCATTCGGTACTACTCCTGAGTTTACAGATTCATTAAAAATTCTTGCTAATGGGCTTGCAATTTCAGGTGCCAATTCCTTTAATATTCTTGGATGAAGATTATCTGGGCCCCCCAATTTAGTCCCATTAAGCTGTTTCAGTTTCGCTTCTACCTCAGATATGGTAATATCTACCTCCATATCCTCATTCCCATTTGTCATGCTACCATTATCCCTAAGATCCTCTTTAGCCTTATTAAAGACTGAGGCAAAGTATTTGTTTAGATATTGGGCCATGCCTAGATTATCTTTAACCTCCACTCCATCCTCAGTGTTAAGCGGCCCCACTTCTTCTTTCTTAGTTTTCTTCTTATTTATATGGCTATAGAACCTTTTACTATTGGTTTTAATTCCCTTTGCAAGGTCCAACTCTACTCGACTTTTAGCCTGTCTCACTTGATCCCTACATGTTCTGACCTCAATTAGGTAGCTTTCCTTGCTGATCCCTCCCATCTTCCACTCCCTGTATGCTTTCTGCTTCTTCTTAATCACCTCTCTAAGATGCTTGCTCATCCAGCTTGGTCTACAACTCCTGCCTATGAATTTTTTCCCCTTTCTTGGGATACAGGCTTCCGATAGCTTCTGCAGCTTTGATTTAAAGTAATCCCAGGCCTCCTCTACCTTTAGATCCATAAGTTCTTCAGTCCAATCCACTTCCCTAACTAATTTCCTTAATTTTTGAAAGTCAGCCCTTTTGAAATCAAAAACCCTAGTTGCAGATTTATTTTGTTAATCCTTCCGTTCAGTTTGAACTGAATTAGCTCATGATCACTTGAGCCAAGATTGTCCCCTACAACCATTTCTTCTATGAGGTCCTCGCTACTCACCAAAATTAAATCTAAAATGGCATCCCCTCTAGTCGGTTCAGCAACTACTTGATGAAGGAATCCATCAGCTATCGCATCTAGGAAAATCTGAGCCCTATTATTATTACTAGCACTGGTCCTCCAGTCTATATCTGGGAAGTTAAAGTCTCCCATGATCACACAGTTTCCACTAGTATTTACTTTATTAAAGACATTAAAAAGGGCTCTATCCATATCCAAATTAGATCCCGGAGGTCTATAGCACACCCAAGCACTATCGTAGGAGAGGCTTTACTAGTTTTCTTCCCCAATGTAATTTTTGCCCAGACGGACTCTGTCTTATCCATTGCATCGCTTCTTATTTCTTTACATTCTACCTCATCATTGATATACAATGCTACTCCACCACCTTTACCTTTGTTTCTGTCTTTCCTAAACAGCACATATCCTTCAATACCTGTAGTCCAGTCATGACAACTATTCCACCATGTTTCTGTTATCCCTATAATATCCGGTTTCACTTCCTGCACCAGTAGCTCTAGTTCCTCCATTTTGTTACCTAGGCTCCTCGCATTGGTGTATAAACATCTTAATTTTTGCTGTTTGGCCTCGCTCACATTTTGTACCCTATTAGGCACAGTCATTCTACAGCCAGTATAACCTATTAGACTGGTATCCACACCGCCCTCGCTCCTTATATACATTCTCCTACCCACGACTGTATCCTTTCTTACTTCGTCTTCTTCCCTCTCAATGCTAAAATCTGGCGTGGAGATTTCCTGGACATCTCCCAACCATCTCCCCCTAATTCCTAGTTTAAAGCTCTCTTTATCAGTTGTGCCAGCCTCCATCCTAGAAGTCTATTTCCTTCCCTACTCAGATGAAGTCCATCCCGAGAGAACTGTCCTCTGTCCGTGAATGCCTCCCAGTGGCCATACATCCCAAAGCCCTCCTTATAGCACCACTGCCTAAGCCATCTGTTGACAGTCATAATCTTGTCACACCTTTGTTGCCCTTCTCTAGGAACAGGAAGGAACCCACTAAAGATCACCTGAGCCTCAATTTCCTTAAGCATCTTCCCCAGCCTAGTATAGTCTCCCTTAATACTTTCCAGCGAGAATCTAGCCGTATCATTTGTTCCCACATGAAGGATAATTAGGGGATTCTTTCCCGCTCCCTTTAGGATCCTTTTCAACCTCAGGTCTACATCCCGTATCTTAGCACCTGGAAGACAGCACACCGTTCTATTCTCCGGATCAGCTCTAGTTACAGGCCTGTCTATTCTCTCAATAAAGAGTCCCCGATCACATAGACCTGCCTTTTCCTGGTGACGGTGCTATTCTCCAGTCTCTCCCCTGTTTCCTCTGGCTCCAAGTTCTTTCCATTCCTATTTTCCCTTATAATCCTCTTCAACCCATCCTGTATCCTCCTAGGGCTCATATTTGGTGTAGTCTCCTTTGACTCTTCCACTTTTCCTATAGGACTAGCCTCTCTTCTCTTCTTCCTTACCCTTCCACCTTCAACAAGTACCTGCTGAGCCCCTTCTTCATTTTCCAACTCTGCAAACCTATTCCTAAGCTCTATTTCTCCTTCACTAGCCCGTCTTTTCCTCTGCCTGGTTCTTTTAGTCACATGCTTCCACTGACCACTTTCCTCACCCAGTCTCCCCTCAAAATTCCCCAGCCCTGCTTCCATCCGTGAGTCTGAGCTTTTCCCTTCAGATACCTCATATCTTTGCTCCATCATCTGCTCAAACCCCTTCCTAAACTCAACGAGACTTTCCACCTGCATCTCCAAACCTCGGATCTTTTCCTCCATCAGCTCTATCAGACGGCATTTCATGCAGAAAAAACTCTTACCGGTTCCCCCCTCCAGGATCACGTACATACCACAGCTTCCACATCCAGTCATCCTCAATGTGTCTTCCACTACAGGAGTCACTCCCACAGCTGCCTCTGTATCTGTCATCGCCTTCCCACCTAAATCCTGTTAATCTGGGAAACACAAGCCACACCAAAAAGACCACCCCCCCAGCAAAAGCAAACCCCAAACAGGCACCACAATACAAACTCCCACTCAAACTCCCCTGTTTAGAGCTCTGTTTGCTAGCTCCTGTGCCACTGCAGCTGTCTGTGCTGCTGACTGGCTGGCTACCTTTATAGGACCTCTAGTCAGAAGCCCCACCCCCTAAGCAGGGCTCAGCTGCTCTCCCAGCACAAAGCCCCTACACACACACAAATACTAAAAATACAAAACCAAGTACAACTACCTTCTCCTCCAACAGAACTCCCACTCAAACTCCCCTGTTTAGAGCTCTGTTTGCTAGCTCCTGTGCCACTGCAGCTGTCTGTGTATACTTCTGTCTTGGATTATGAACTAGTTAAGAGGCAGAATACAAAGAGCAAAAATAAATGGTCAACGTTCAATTGAGAAAATTCCACTGTTCTGTACTAGGACCAGTGTTATACAATGTACAATCCAGATTGCAAGTAACTTCAAAAAGACCTAAGCAAGCTAAAATGATTGACAAAATGACAGCAGGTGATATTAACTGCAGATAAATTCAACTGCATGTTGGAAGAAACTTTTAATTATTCCAACATATTGATTATAAATTAATTATAACTACTTAACAAAAAAAATCCTATGTTTCATTGTATACAGCCCATTGAAAACATGTGATCAG
Organism: Dermochelys coriacea; assembly: GCF_009764565.3. Classification (NCBI taxonomy): domain Eukaryota; kingdom Metazoa; phylum Chordata; order Testudines; family Dermochelyidae; genus Dermochelys; species Dermochelys coriacea. The sequence goes on from NC_050068.2 coordinate 41,927,553, forward strand.
TGTGCAGAAGGGTAGAACAAGCAAACTAGATATTAACACTGATTTAAGAAAAGAAAAAATATTTAAAAAATATAATGTTACTATGTAAATCAAGGGTACCGCATGTTCCATTTTGGTTATCCACCTCAAAAAAAAAAAAAAGTAAGAAGACTCCAGAGATGGACAATGAAAATTAACAGGGACATGGAAAGACTTCTGCATAAAGAGAAACTAAACAGATTAGTATTATTAGTTTAAAGAAGAAGCAAAAGAAAGGAGACACAAGACAGAGGTAAATAAAACAGTGAATTGTATGGGAAAGGTAAACTGGAAACTCCTACTTGCCCTTTTCATAATACAAAAACAAGAGGGTGTTTTAGGACATTGAAAGGCAACAATTTAAAAACTGATATGAAGATACACATCACACCGCATAAAATTAAAATATAGAACTCATTGCTACAAGATCTGCTAAGCCTTTTGTCTTGATAAGAATTTTTAAAAGATTTAGACATCTGTATATATATTAAAAAATATCTGTAGCTAGATCAGCTAGGAAAAAAAATATAAGGGATATCCACCTTCATGTTTCAAACACAAAGACAACCACTACTTGCCTGGAAGTAGAAAGAAACTTCCCCCATAGGTATGATATTATAGATTTGTCCATTGAAACACACTTTTCAACCTTAACTCTTTTTTCAACCGTAACTCTTCTTTAATGAGGTATTTTATTTGTGAATATGTTGCTCTAATCTGAGGTTTACAGCTTCAATATATGGGGCTCATGTGGGACACTGTCCCATCAATAGTGAAAGGAGTATTAAAAACTGAGAAAGCACTTGTATTTGTAAACAAATGCCTAATAGGGGGATATTTCTTTAAGAGACCCAGATGGGGAGAAGGTAGGAGTGAGTTGTGTCTGGGTCATTGTTGCTAGGCAGATTTAGCACTCCACATCCAGAAGCTTTTGGAATTGGGTGTGCTAGTTTTGGGTCTGCTCCAACAGGTTCCCTGTTGCTGGCTGGGCTCAGACTCCATGAGGGCAAGCACTGAAGTCAGGGCAGCTGCTTTAAAAGGGCCAAGTGCTCTGTGTGAGTTGGGAGAAGTTGAGCCCAGAAGCAGAAAGCCGGCTGTTGTCCCTAACTCTGCAGCATTTTGCAGCAGGGTTTTCTTTAAATCTATACACTTAACTGAGTGATTGGTTAATCAGTTAGGTGACTGGCTAACAGTGATTTCAAAGAGAGGAAGAGTCTGCATTGATTCCAACTGAAAATTCCTACAAGCAAGTGGACGGAAGATGTTTTAGACTCAGCAGACTGTATAGATTTGGTGATCAAAGACTCTAACTGAGACTTAAGTGAACTAAACCTACACTTTTGGGAACTCTCAGTTTCTTCCCACCGTGTTTCTGTGGGGACTGAACTGTTCAGATTTTAATTTGTTTTCCTTATTTATGTTTACGTCTAACTGTGAAGATAATGTCTGTGGGTTATAAAATAGCCGTGTTATGCTGTAAAAATTGGATTATTATTGGTTTCTTTATCGTAAAATTTTATGAAGTTATTTAATTAAATTCATTTCTTTAGTTCCTTTTGGGACTTGAATGTGGAGAGGTTGACCCTGTGCAATCCTTGCTGAAAATCCTTAGAGCAGAAGTGGGCAAACTAAGGCCCACAGGCCACATCTGGCCCATGGGACCCTCCTGCCCGGCGCCTGAGCTTCTGGCCTGGGAGGCTCGCCACTCCCCCACAGCCTCAACCCGCTGCATCACCGGTGCAATTATCTGGGTGGCCGGGCAGTGCAGTTGCACAGCCCGGCCTGACCCAGTGCTCTGGGCGGCGTGGCTGTAGCACCGCCAGCCACCGGTGCTCCAGGCAGCACACTAAGCAGGATGGGGGGAGAGGGTTGGATAGAGGGCAGGAGAGTTGGGGGTGGTGGTCAGGGGGAGGGGGTGTGGATAGGGGTTGGGGCGGTCAGAGGGCGGGGAACAGAGACGTTGGAGGGGGTGGGGTCGCGGGGGGCAGTGAGGAAGGAGAAGAGGGGTTGGATGGGGCAGCGGGGGGCAGTCAGGGGCAGGGGTTCCGGGGCTGGTCAGGGGACAGGGAAAAGGGGTGGTTGGATAAGGCAGGAGTCCGGGGGACAAGTCAGGAATGAGATGGGGGGTTGGATGGGGTGGCAGGGGGCAGTCGGGGTGGGGATCCGGGGTGGTCAAGGGACAGGGAGCAGGGGGTGGTGGATGGGGTAGGAATCCCAAGGGGGCCGTCAAGGGACAGGGGGAGTTGGATGGTGCAGGAGTCCCAGGGGAGCCATCAGGGGGTGAGAAACGGGAGGGGGGGTCGGATAGGAGGCAGGGGCCAGGCCACGCCTGGCTGTGTGGGGAGACACAGCCTCTCCTAACTGGCCCTCCATACAATTTTGGAAACCCTATGTGGCCCTCAGACCAAAAAGTTTTCCCGCCCCTGCCTTAGAGACTGAGCTCTGGGTCTCTCCAGCTACTTTCTATGAGAGTTGGGGTTTTTGTTTTTTTATTAGGCACTGGAGAAGGGCAATGAAGTGAACTCTAGCCCACCCAAAGGTTACATATGCACATCCAAAATGGGACTTCAGATCAACTTTCACAATCTTTTTTTATCCAATTTAAACTGTTTTCACTTGACTGGCCTAACTTTTTAAGTCTGAGTCTATTACTTGTGCAATCATTGGAATTGGAAAAGTAGTTATTTACAGATGCACTGCCAGATTAAAAATCTTATCTTTGTTTTAAAACAAATTTCCTTTCATATTATTACTAATAAAGCTTGAAATTATTTTAACTGAAAGAATGTTTAAAATCTAATTACATGCAATATACATGCTCTGCCTGCTTTCTGCACTGCACTCAGCTTCAACAAGTAGCTCTTACAAAGAAGATATAGAGCACATTTCATCTGTAGATCTCAAAGTGCTTTCCAAAGGAGAGTAAGTTTCATTATCTCCATTTTGCAAAGGGAGAAACTGAGGTAAAAAGATTAAGTGCCTTGCACAAAGTACACCCAGCAGCAGATCAGTAGCAGAACTAAATATTGGACCCAGGTTTCCCAACTCCCAGTGTCCTATCTACTAAACCACCCTGTGCACCCTCTTACTACAAAACAATTGTTTGTACCAACAGTCCACATTGTTTTTTAGTTCTCCAACAGTCACACCATTTAGACTGTAACACTGGAGGGGATGTTTAAAACCAAGTAATTTCACTGAAATTGAAAAAAAAAATCTATTAATGTTTCCATAGTCTTTGTAAAACTAATGCAATACAAATTCTACATTTTTGGGCACTTTACTCAGTTCATTTAAGTTACTCCTTACTCACATAAAAGGCTTGATCCTACAAACATAAGAAGCTATTATATTCATGTGTGGAGTTCCAATAAAATCAATGGCACCATGCATGTGATTAAACTTACTCAAGTGTGTATGCTGGACCAGGTCTGTATATGCCCCATAGTTATATGAGTTTATAAGCATCTACCTTTTTATCTACTGAGATAATTAATAGTTGTTAAGATATCTCAGGAAGTACAACTCACAATTAGTTTATAATCAAGTCCTCAGATATTCTGCAGCAAACTGGAACTAAATTCTGTGACAAAGTCCCTATATTCTTCAGCACTAGTGGAAATTCTCAAAATTCTCAAAATTGACTTCACATGAAGCTTTGAAATTTAGGTTTGTATTGAATTAAATATGAAAATGAATAATACAATAGCCTCCATATGTATTATGATGCCCTCAAATTTAAATTTTCTAACATGCCATGAATTTGCCTCTTTATGTTTCAGACTCAGCAGCACATTGATGAATGAGGCAGTTCATAGCTCTCGAAGCTGTTGTTTCAGACTAACTGAAAACTCAGACATGTCTACATGGAGTAATGTGCTCTACGGGGCTGTGATTTCTAAAATGCACTTCACAGATTCATAGACTCTAAGGCCAGAAGGGGCCATTATGAGTAAGGCTGTGAATCTTTCATGTAAGTCATGGATTCCATGACTTTCCAGGACCTCTGTGGCTTCTGCAGTGGTTAGTGTGGCTGACTCCATGGCCACCCGAGCAGCTGGGGCTGCCTGAGGTCAGCTGCACCAGCAGCTGCTCAGGCAGCCCTATGCAGCTGGTCCTGGGTGCTGCCCCGGAGCAGCAGTCCAAGAGCAGCTGTGGTACCCCGGGCCACCATCCTCCACCCAGAGCGCAGTAGGGGCAGCGGCGCCCCAGGGTGCTGCCCCCTGCTCAGAGCAGTAGCGATGGTGAGGCCCCGGGGTGCCACCGTCCAGCACCTAAGTTTTAGTTAGGGCTATTTTTAGTAAAAGTCATGGATAGGTGAATTTTTATTTATTGCCTGTGATCTGTCCATGGCTTTTACTAAAAATACCCATGACTAAATCATACCCTTAATTATGATCATCTAGTCTAGTGATAGACTGAGGCTTGCGAGCTACAAGTGGTTCTTTAATGTGTCTCCTGCGGCTCTTTGCAGCACATAATATTAAAACACTGTGTCACATAATTAATTATTAACCAATCAAGATGCTTTTTATAACTTAATTGTTAATAACATAGTAACTTATTTGCTGTGAGAACAATACACATATATACAAAATATATAGTACTATAGTAAATGAAACAGTGAATTCACACTACTGTGACTCTTTTGAGTAATGCTGGTTGCTAATTTGTCTCCTGAACCTCTGAGGTCTGAGTATCTCTGATCTAGTCTGACTTTCTGTACAACATATGCCAAAGAACTTACACAAAATAATTCCTAGAGCATCTTTTAGAAAAACATCCAAGCTTGATTAAAAATTGTCAGAGATGGAGAATCCACCACAACTCTCGGTGAATTGTTCCAATGGCTAATTACTTTCACTGTTAAAAATATACACCATATTTCCAGCTTCAACTTCCAGTCATTGGACCATGTTATACCTTTCTCTGCTAGACTGAAGAGCCCATTATTAAATATTTGTTCCCTGTGTAGGTACTCAAAGACTGTAACCAAGTCACCCTTCAACCTTCTCTTTGTTAGCTAAATAGATCGAGCTTCTTGAGTCTATCACTATAAAGCATGTTTTCTAATCCTTTAATCATTCTTATGGCTGTTCTCTGAATCCTCTCCAATTTATCAACATCCTTTTTGAATTATGGGCAGCAGAAATTTATGGGCAGCCAAATACAGAGGTAAAATAAACTCTCTATTCCTATTCGAGATTCACCTGTTAATGCATCCCAGGACTGCATTAGTTTTTTTGGCCACAGCATCACACTGGAACCTCATGTTCAGTTGATTATCTACTATGATCCCCCAAATTTTTTCATTATCCTGGGAACCAGTGACTGAGTCCTCAATTCTGTAAGTAGGTCTACATTTTTTGTTTGTAGATGTATAAATATAACTAACATGTTTTGAATTAATTGGTCCATGCAGACCCTGCTGGTGAGCACTAAAGGTTCCCTAGGGTACTTTAACATAGTACTGTTTGAAACAGAACTATGCTAAAGCATACCAGCAAGGTCTACATGAACCTATTAATGTGCAACATGTTAGTGTACTTCAAAAAAATCACACCCTTGTAGAGTGCATTCCTCCACCAAGACAAGCCCTTAAAAAGACAACCACTAAATTAGATTCTTGTTTTCAAGGCTATTTTTTTACCATGAGGACCAAAAACATTTCTTTGAATTCCAGAACAGCTATTTTGGTAAATTTCCAAGCATACACAAGCCCTTAGACTGTAGATTACAATTCTGTGGAATTCATCCCTTGCTGCAACAAATTCTGTGCAAAGGACCCTGTTTATAATTTACCATTGAAGAAAGGATATAGCAATTCCTATGAGCCTACACATCTGGTTTTTCAGCATCTGCCAACACATTCTGAATGGTTAATTTTTAATTATTTTGTTTTTGTTTTTATTTGTTCTCCTTTGTTGTTATGATAATATTTACCTAACTTTGTAAAGTTCTTTGGGAATCCTCACCTGAAGGGTGGTAGATTAGTTCCAAGTATTATCATCATTATCTTGATATTAAATACAATGGTTGGTAAGTTCTAATTGCATGCCAAGAATAGAGGTAAATAGTTATTTTAGTTATTTTCAATATTCAAAATGTTTGCTCTTGCACTATACTAATGATGTTAGTTTTCAGCTCCTCTTCCTTATTGCTTTGGAAATGGTTCAGTTCTTTTCTATGAACTGGCTGAATTTCATGCCCTGTGTGCTCATTCACCATAACTTTAATTTCCTTTCCCATTCTTAATGTTTTTCCAAGTCTTTTCAGCACACTGATCAAAAAATCAGGAGACCTGTCTTACTTTCTTCTTTTTTGAAACTGGTGAAGCAGAGATAGTGTATACTTAACAGTATTCAAATATATTAGAAACTAATAAAACACTGCCATATGGTATTTATCATACTGTTTGCCTGTGAATGTGTGCATGCTGGAACATATGACTTTTTATAGTCACATGATCACAATAGTCTTAAGAAGGCTATGCTGGCACAATAAGCTTCAAGAACATTTTATTTTTTTTTCTTGTAGGTAAACCAGAGGTTAGTCAAGCATTTGTCAAAATAAAAGTACTTTATTTTAGAGGGTCACCTATAATGGAGAAATAGTTTGATCTTGTCTGATCTTAAAAATATTACACAGAAGAGCTTTAAAATATGTTGGCAACGTAATGTTGTTAAAGAAGTCATGAACAAGTCTGTATTTCTTATATAAATGTAGTAGAGGGGCCTACCAGACACAAGGACCAAAGCTGTCTAGAAATTTCCATACCTGTTCTATTTCCAGTACTGCAAAGATTCAGGGATTTCTGGAAGAGTATTCAAAAGATTGAAAAGCCTTACTTAAACTTTTGTGCAAACCTGATTCCATTCATTCTTACAAAAGATCTTTTTGATCCTTTTGAACACAGTACGAGTCAAGAGGCAGAAAAACAATAGAGAGTGAGTGACTGTATTGCAGGGGTTAAATAGCTACAATATACTATACATAACATGTACATATCATATACTCACCACTTAGAGCAGTAAAAATCAGAAAAAGCTGGCTGTTACTCACAATTAGGATGAATAAGCAAAATAAACCTAATGTGAATATCTAACTAACCAAATTCTCATAAAGTGGGTAAAATCTTGTTAGAAAACCTAAAATAGTGGCCTAAAACATACACCCAACATCAGCCCTGGAGGGTATTCTCCATGTATGGCTTTTACCCTGCCCATGGAGAAGAGGAGCTCAAGAGTATCTGTGGCACCATCCCCTCCACCAGATAACTTCATGGAGAATGCACCGCAGAACATAACAGAAGCAGATTGAGATTGAGATAGTTAGGGTCAGGGCACATAATCCCCACTTCAGACCAAAGGAAAATCCCTGGAAAAATAAGAAACTACAGCTCCATTATCCTTTCCAGAGAGCCTGGTTTCCCTGCACTCCCAGGGGTGTCTGCTACCAGGAAACCGTAATAGGTTGTCTCCAGTAAACACACATTGCCAGACACTGCAAGGGCTGACTACGAACTAGGGATAGTATAGAGGAGCTACCAGGCTTGAGAATGGGCCCCCATGACCTAGTCTGAGTGAGACAAACCCTTACCCATCCAATGTGAACAATCAGGTAGGAACTTTGTGAAGGGATTCTCACACAGTCTTTCTAACTAAGAGCTTCTCATATGGGTACTACCACAGAAGGGGGGAAATCTGGGCCATTTTCATTAACTAGAAAAACCTGCTTAACAGTCTAGTCCTAAAGTGTCTGTGTAAGTGTATATATAATCTGCTTAAAAGGTAGGTGTGTGTGGCACACACCCTTCCCCCCACCTTTTAAACAGATTACATACACTCCTTTAAAAAAGATTATATACACAGACAGAAAGTATACAGAGATAATATACACAATAAAGATATACCATAGTGTATTTCAAGATAGATATAAGCTTCAGGAAATGACTTTAGGACAGGACCTTGTCCTTCAGAAAACAGAAAAAACAGAAGAAAGAGAAGTGTTTAAATCCAAACACAAAACTAAATTACAAAGAAAAAAAATGGTTCCTATCACTAGTAGGTAGGTAATTTAAAAAAAAAAAAAAAAGAAACCTAAACTTGCAGTCAAAATTATCAGACCAGATATGTTCTCCAAGGAGCAAGCTAAGGCCTTGTTCCTGCAACTGGATCTCTGCAAATGAACCCCTGAGTGCTCCACTGGTTAACGAGAACATCAGAGTACATTAGACAGGATTCACAATTTTATGTATGAGTTATCAACTATTATGCTGCAGGGCACAACCAGTAGCTGATTAGGATTAGAATGTGATTTCCCTTAAATGCTGGCTATTCCACAATAATAGAATGCTGGGGTTCTTGTTCCTTCTTCTGAAGCATCCGATGCTGGCCAATGTCAGAAACAGGATAGTTGCCTGTGCCAGTGGTCTCATCTGGTATATTCCTGTGTTCCTACAAGAGTCAGGAGCAAGAAAGCTAATTAAGTGAGAGGGGAAGGGTCACATTCAAGAAATTTGTTTTTTGTTTGTTTTAATTAACATCTATTTAACTTCAATGGCTCAATAAAATGTGGATAAAGAAAGTTTTGAAGAAGATTCAACAGCCCTCTCTCTTCAATTAAGGTGAGGAGTTCACAAAATAATGTTCTGAGACATGTAGAAAGTCCTCCAGAAAAAACAATATAGACCCAACTTGACTTCTTTGATATTTTCTTAGGTAAACATTGAAGTATGGGGGATGGGAGGGGCCGGGCCGGGATGGAACGGGACACATTTTTAAACATTCAAGCTCTCTTTATACATCAAAAAGAGTACAAGCCCAGGTTTTTAAAAAATCCTTTGCAGAAATCATTAAGAATTCTCTCTTAATTCCCACACAAATGACCTTTTCTCTGCCTCTCTTCTTTTTTTTAAAAAAAGTCCTAATGTAGGGAGGTGACCTCTTACTCTTTTGCAGCCTTTCTTCTATTGTACAGAAATAACCTCAGAAAGCTAAACAAAAGGACCCATTGTTAATGTAACCGGTTATGTAAAATGTTTGTATATATAGATGCCATTGTTAAATTAAAACAGCAGCAGCAGCAGATGCCATAACTTAAACAAACATAGGTCACATTTACAGATATGATCTCTAATTATTGGTCAAGTCTCTCCGCAGCATCAAATCCAAGTACTGGCACTTGGCACAGGGGAATTCTACAGGAACCAGAGGTAACACAAATCTCTCAAACCACAAAACTGCAATGGAACTCCTCTACTGCTGCAAGAGATTTCCCTCTTTTTAGCATCTTCACTATGGGGAGGAGAATGGCCAGTGATTACACAAACCATAAATCTGGGGCCCGCACTCACTGAGGCAGTGTGGAGAGTCCTTGTGGAGCTTGGATCTGCATTTCTTAGAGGTTCCAGAATCTTGCCCCTCCTCCCGCTGCAGCACATAGGCCAGGGAACGGCAAACTTTTTGGCCTGAGGGCCACATCTGAGAATAGGAATTATATGGCAGGCCATGAATGCTCACAAAATTGGGGTTGGGGTGTAGGAAGGGGTGAGGGCTCCGGCTGGGGATGAGGAGTTTGGGGTTTAGGAGGGCTCTGGGCTGGGATTGAGGGGTTTGGAGGGCAGAAGGGGGATCAAGGTTGTGGGAAGGGGATTGGGGCATGGGGAGAGGCACAGGGGTGCAGGCTCCCAGCAGCGCTTACCTCAAGCGGCTCCTGGAAGCACCATCATGTCCCTTCTCTGGCTCCTTTGCGAAGGTGCAGCCAGGCGTCTCTGCACGCTGCCCCGTCCACAGGCACCACCCCTGCAGCTCCCATTGGAGCCCCGGAGGAGACCATTGGAGCACGTAGAAGCTGGAGTGGGGCCATGCTGCAGCTTCCGAGAGCCACGTGATGCAGCCCCCGACCCTGCGCCCCAGCTGGACCTCCAGAGGGGGGCCATGCTGCGGCTTCCGGGAGCCACATGCTGTGGCCCCTGACCCTGTGCCCTGGATGGAGCACCGGAGCGGGGCAAGCCCCAGACCCCGCTCCACAGTTGGAGCTCGTGCATCATTGTTTGCCCACCTCTAACATAGGCTATGCTGCAGGCAGGGTGCACTGCATCTTCAGGGATGGCAGCCTTGGCAGGAGACAGTATTCTGCACCCAGTGCTAGGCTATTCAATGCTCAATAATGGCATAAAAACCAAACTAGGAATTAGAAAGCATTTCTTGGCTATGTTACACATTTATGAAGTTTCTTTAATTTCCTCCTTTTAAAAAGCCTTGATTTCCTACTTGCCTCTCAGATGCTCTATTGTTGAGGTTGCTTTTATTTACAAAGGGCTGAACAAGCAGTGGTAATTATATATTGTACAGTTCTACTGTGATAGGGTGGGGGCTGATAAGGAGTCCAACCAGCTGCAATCTCCAGAAGCAATCTGATTCTGCCAGAATGCTTTCAAGGGTTGTTGGGGAGCACAAACCAAAGAAGAGTGGTGACACTTATTAAACAGGATGCAGCGTGTGCTCTCCCACCCCAATCCAGCTTAATTCAGCAGGACTTGCTCAGTCTCTCGAGACAGTGTTCAACTCTCCCCGATCTTTGCACTCAGGGAGCACAAGGACTGGGATTGTGATTGGTGTCTCTATACAGGTACAAGGGGGCAGATTCTTTTTTAAACTCCTCTCCCCACCTGTGTGCAGTCACACAGGACCAGCCATAATTAAATTTTAAAAGTAAGGGACAGCAGCATATTACTAGTATGAATCCAAATATGAACTTATCTGTGAATTTTATTCCTTTCTAAAACAGCTAACATCTGTAGATAAATCAATGTCATAACACAGATGGAATTTTTACAGCACTGCAATATGTCCCTTAAAGCATTACTTCTATAAAATATATTGTCCTTTTTCTTTCAACTTTAACAAAATACAGAGCTTGCCAAGCTTCACTATATCTTACAAGTTCAGCAAAAGGAACATTCAAATCACAGTATAAGAACTGACTGATTGTCATTCTTGTATCTGCATAAAAGACCTTTCTTTCTCTTTCATTGTTGTGCCATTTCCCACATATTTCAGGACACTTCAGATCTACCATGAACACTTTCCCAGTGGATTAACTCCTGTATAAACGTATGTATATATCTGAAATGGGAAGGAGACCAGACAACTGCAAACTCAACAGTTAAGTCAACTTTTATCCTCCTCCTCCTGAGTAAGTAGAAAATGAGGATAGTCATCCTTATGCACAGATCTTTCTAGATAGTAATTGAATGGGTCTTCAGGGATCTGCAATGCAGGTACAATACCAGAGATAGGTGATTTGTGAGAGTTTGGAAAATTATTCAGTATATTAACGGATACTTGTGAAAATCTCAATGGCTATGTATAATTAAAATTGTTCTCTTTCTCTTCACTCCTTCCTCTTCTGTCAAGAGTTCACTGGAGCAGAAGTAGCAGGAGGCAGGATGTTATAGTCTAGTGCAGTGGTTTTCAAACTGCAGGTCGTGACCCAGTATTGGGTTGCGGAACGTAAGGCACTGGGTCGTGGCAGCTCTGCTCAGCACCACCGACTAGGCTGTTAAAAGCCCCATCGGCAGTGCTGCCTGGCTAAGGCAGGCTAGTCCCTACCTGTTCTGACTCCGTGCTCTGCCCCAGAAGTGGCCAGCAGCAGGTCTGGCTCCTAGCGGGGGGGCGAGGAAGGATCATGGGGTTCCGAGCGCCGCCCCTGCCCCAAGCAACGGCTCCACTGGCCAATGGGAACTGGGGGGGGGGAGTGCCTGCGGGCAAGAGCAGCACAAAACCGCTTGAATGCCTCTGCCTAGGAGCCAGACCTACTGCTGGCCACTTCCGGGGCGCAGCATGGTCCGCAGTGCCAGGACAGGCAGGAAGCCTGCCTTAGCATCCCCACTGCGCTGCTGACCAGGAGCCGCCCAAGGTAAGCCTGTGCCCCAACCCCGTGCCCCAATCCCTTGCCCCAGCCCTAAGCCCCCCCCACCCGGAGCCCCTTCCTGCACCCCAACAACCTCATCCCCAGCCCCACCCCAGAGCCTGCACCCTCAGTCCAGAGCCCTGACCCCCTCCTGCACCCCAACCCCCTGCCCCAGCATTCAGGCCCCCCCCAAACCCAGAGCCCCCTCCTGAACCCCAAACCCCTCATTCCCAGCCCCACCCTGCAGCCCTCACCCCCACATCCCAACCCTCTCCCCCAGCCCTGAACCCTTCCCCCAGCCCAAACCCCTCATTCCCAGCTCCATTGGGTTGCGGGCATCAATAATTTTCTTCAACTGGGTCACCAGAAAAAAAGTTTAAAAAACACTGGTCTAGTGAATGGGGACTTTGTGGCACAGACTAAGAGCCAAAAAGGAGTCATGAAAGTTGGGTATTGAGTTAATATAAGGCATAACAGAGACTCTGTGATAGATATTCAATCCCTAACAGTACTTCATCCTTATTACCTCAAAAGTGTAAGTCCATAGTAGTTATGTCCCAACATCCTCTGTGGTGAAGATTTATGTGAAGAAATAATTTAGCTTATCTGCAATGTTCTTATCCTCCTTAATTGCTCCCTTTACTCCTTGATGGCCCCGAAGACCTAATAATTGTCTGACTGGCTTCCTGCTTCTGATATGCTTAAGTAATGTCTTGTTATTGTTTTATCGTCTTTGGCTATTTGCTCTTCAGAGTCCATCTTAACCCTCCCACTTTCCTTCTTCCATACTGTCTGCTGTTGTTTATTTTTCTTTTTATTGGCTTCTCTGGGGTTGGAATTTCATGTTCTGAAATATGGCACTGAAGAAAATTTAACTACATTTTTGATGAATGATTTTCAGAAATGGCTGCTATTTTGCAAGAACAAATTATAGCACTTCAAGGTCTAAATCCCTGATTTGTCAAGGCAATCAAGTAACTAGATGTCTAACTGCTGTCATACAGGCTCATAATTATTTGTGGGTGCAAAAAGAGCAACCACAGAACAGAAAGCCAAGCTGAGAACTGTTTCAGAATCAGACCTTAAAGTGCAATTACATGCAAAAGACTCTGTCTGAAAACATGCTCCAATATTATTCACTAAATGTTCAAAGTAATGTGTATAGTTTAGCCACAAAGGGTATTTCTATACAACAAAGAAAAACCCATGGCGGGTGCATGCCAGCTCACTCAGGCTTTTGGGGCTCGGGCTTCAGGGCTGTTTCATTGCTGCACAGACTTCTGGGATCGGGCTAGAGCCTAAGCCCTGGGACCTTCCCACCTCACAGAGTCCTAGATCCCAGTGAAACAGCCCTATAGCCCAAGCCAGCTGGCACAAGTTTTCCTTTGCTATATAGACATGCCCATAGACTTGTAGACTTTAAGGCCAGAAGGGACCATCATGATCATCTAGTCTGACCTCCTGCACATTGCAGGCCACAGAACCTCACCCACTCCACTCCTGTAATAGTTCTATAACCTCTGGCTGAGCTACTGAAGTCCTCAAGTCTTGATTTAAAGACTTCAACTTGTAGAGAAACCACCATTTACTCTAGTTCAAACCAGCATGTGACCCATGCCCCACACGGCTGAGGAAGCCTTCCATTAACATAATTTTGAGTAGTTCAGTGAAAAATTCTGCACAACTTTGACAACTAAGGGTATATTTAATATAATAGGTTAGCTATGACTACAGCTACCTCTCCAGGCTTAAAGCCTACAGTAATTCCAATAGCTTGAAAGTTGGACTATTCTTTCATAGACAATAAAACTAACAGAAAAGATTATGCAAAAAGAAAAGGAGTACTTGTGGCACCTTAGAGACTAACAAATTTATTAGAGCATAAGCTTTCGTGAGCTACAGCTCACTTCATCGGATGCATTTGGTGGAAAAAACAGAGGAGAGATTTATATACACACACACACACACACACACACACACACACACACACACACACAGAGAACATGAAACAATGGGTTTATCATACACACTGTAAGGAGAGTGATCACTTAAGATAAGCCATCACCAGCAGCGAGGGGGGGGGAGAAGGAGGAAAACCTTTCATGGTGACAAGCAAGGTAGGCTAATTCCAGCAGTTAACAAGAATATCAGAGGAACAGTGGGGGGTGGGGTGGGAGGGAGAAATACCATGGGGAAATAGTTTTACTTTGTGTAATGACTCATCCATTCCCAGTCTCTATTCAAGCCTAAATTAATTGTATCCAGTTTGCAAATTAATTCCAATTCAGCAGTCTCTCCTTGGAGTCTGTTTTTGAAGCTTTTTTGTTGAAGTATAGCCACTCTTAGGTCTGTGATCGAGTGACCAGAGAGATTGAAGTGTTCTCCAACTGGTTTTTGAACGTTATAATTCTTGACGTCTGATTTGTGTCCATTCATTCTTTTACGTAGAGACTGTCCAGTTTGGCCAATGTACATGGCAGAGGGGCATTGCTGGCACATGATGGCATATATCACATTGGTAGATGCGCAGGTGAACGAGCCTCTGATAGTGTGGCTGATGTGATTAGGCCCTATGATGGTATCCCCTGAATAGATATGTGGACAGAGTTGGCAACGGGCTTTGTTGCAAGGATAGGTTCCTGGGTTAGTGGTTCTGTTGTGTGGTGTGTGGTTGCTGGTGAGTATTTGCTTCAGATTGGGGGGCTGTCTGTAAGCAAGGACTGGTCTGTCTCCCAAGATGACTTAGAACAACGCTTCCTCAGCTCTCGTCCCCTAATGCCCCTACTCTACTTGCGCTACATTGATGACATCTTCATCATCTGGACCCATGGAAAAGGGTCCACCATGATTTCAACAATTTCCATCCCACCATCAACCTCAGCCTGGACCAGTCCACACAAGAGATCCACTTCCTGGACACTACGGTGCTAATAAGCGATGGTCACATAAACACCACCCTATATCGGAAACCTACCGATCGCTATTCCTACCTACATGCCTCTAGCTTTCATCCAGATCATACCACTCGATCCATTGTCTACAGCCAAGCGCTACGATATAACCGCATTTGCTCCAACCCCTCAGACAGAGACAAACACCTACAAGATCTCTATCATGCATTCCTACAACTACAATACCCACCTGTTGAAGTGAAGAAACAGATTGACAGAGCCAGAAGAGTACCCAGAAGTCACCTACTACAGGGCAGGCCCAACAAAGAAAACAACAGAACGCCACTAGCCATCACCTTCAGCCCCCAACTAAAACCTCTCCAACGCATCATCAGGATCTACAACCTATCCTGAAGGACGACCCATCACTCTCACAGATCTTGGGAGACAAACCAGTCCTTGCTTACATATAATATATATGTAATAGATATATATATATATATAATAGAGACTGGGAATGGATGAGTCATTACACAAAGTAAAACTATTTCCCCATGGTATTTCTCCCTCCCACCCCACCCCCCACTGTTCCTCTGATATTCTTGTTAACTGCTGGAATTAGTCTACCTTGCTTGTCACCATGAAAGGTTTTCCTCCTCCCTCCCCCCCCAACCCCCCCCCCCCCCCGCTGCTGGTGATGGCTTATCTTAAGTGATCACTCTCCTTACAGTGTGTATGATAAACCCATTGTTTCATGTTCTCTCTGTGTGTGTGTGTGTGTGTGTGTATATAAATCTCTCCTCTGTTTTTTCCACCAAATGCATCCGATGAAGTGAGCTGTAGCTCACAAAAGCTTATGCTCTAATAAATTTGTTAGTCTCTAAGGTGCCACAAGTACTCCTTTTCTTTTTGCGAATACAGACTAACACGGCTGCTACTCTGAGAAAAGATTATGGAGAGTGGATGTAATAGGTTAACATGCCTGAGCTATATTAATTTTCTAAGGTCTGTGGAGTTCGGATTCCTCCAAAAAAATGAGGCTGTATATAAATGAGCTATGTGAAGACCTAATAACAGCAAAGCATGTTTTCCTAAAATAAATTAAATTATTTTGGCTGATAAAGAAACAAACCTCTCTGGCCTCTATTCACCAAGAAAGGTTGTGCTAACCTCCAGCTAATCTGTCGTGGAATTTTTAAACTTCTTCCCACAAGGTATCAACACACATTATCATTAACTTTAATTACAAGCTAGCCCAGTGCATTTTTATAATCAAAGGGAAGTAAATGGCATTTATATTTCAATTTTGAGCTTCCAGAAAATGCAATGGTTAAGTAAATGACTTACTGAAAGTACAGAATACTGCTCACAAATGGCAAAGATCAAATAGACAGAATGAAAAGCAAATTTGAATTAATTATATCCACAATTCCTTTCTTTACTTCAAAAATAAAGAACTGTACAGTAGCAGCAAAAATAAACCAGTAAAATGAACCTGGCTGAAAAGTAAAAAGTATTGGGGCAACCATGTCATGTCAACATGACAACTTGAATAAAATGGCATTTTTGCAAAAAACAGTGTTGAAAAATGCCATCTTGATACTCTGTAATTAAAGAATTAAGCTTCAAAGCCTTCAAGATTAATCTTAACTACCATTTATTCTAATGTAAAAACATTAATTCAAATCCAGAGACCAACATGGCTCGTTACACTACTTAGAAAGAGGTTGATATTATGGCAATAAGGTAATATATGGAAAGTAAAATCAATCTGATCTTAAACTTTAAAATATTTTATAGTATTACATTTATTTACAAATATTCAAGTACCCTTTGGTATTATTTTGTAGTAATAGTGTATATAGAGTGCAGCTATTCAGTCCTCAGACCTGAAAACTCGATCTTCTTTTATAGTGATTTCCAAAAAGTTCATCTCTTCCTGCTTCTACATAAAGTTGTCTGAAAAAGAGGGAGGAGTAAATATTCACCCCCACAACTGCCCATCCACCTACCCAATAATTTATTCTGCCACCCAACCCCAAAATTAGTCCCGTCCCCGCATCAATTCTGCCCCCACATCTGTTCTGCTCCCTCCAGCCCCCCACCAATTCTGTTCCTCCAACCCATCAATTCAGCCCCCAAATCTATTCTGCCCCTTCCAGCCTCCCATCAACTCTGCCCCCCATAACAGTTGAGTCCCCACATCTGTTCTGGCCATACAGCATTCCCTGTGCTCTACCTGCAGCTCCTGGTAGGGGTGGGAGTGTCTTTACTCCCCTCTCCTAAGCCCAGGGGTCTGAAGGGGGATTCTTCCCCTGCCCAAGCCTGATGTTGCAGAGAGGGAAGGGGCGAGGGAGTGGGGAGAACAGCAGTGAAGCCATCCCATTGTTTGTAGGAAGGGATGGGAAAGGAGGGAGTGAAGCCCCTGGACCTTCTGGGCTCATCTTCCTCATCCACCCTTCTCGGAGAATGAGGGAAAGAGCTCTCACTGCTCCTGAAGCAGCACTGATTAGCTACTCTTCCCCAGGAGGTAGGCAAAGGGCAAAAGCAGCCAATCAGGGTGGGGGGGGGAGGGAGGAATTTCACCCCAGATGGAATTGAAAATGTATACCCGTCAGCTACCTGGCTCGCTTCTTAGACATTTTATTTCCCCGGTCTGCAACCCATTCCAACCTCATGCACTTTAAGCACTGCCTATACTATTCCTACTTGTACCTAAGTGTATGTGTTGGAAAACAGCCAAGTCAAACCTATAGATGATACAAACCTGCTTAATGTTATATGATTTTCATAGAATTACATATTGTAACTGATTGTGGTACAGGATCTTTCTATGAGTGCTGTGGTACACTAGTCCCTAGGTGTCTGGCAGCATGCAGGGTGTACCACAAGCTTAGCGGCAAGAACTGTAGGCGCATCAGGCATTAGACTCTAGCCCTCAGAGAGTTCCCCAAAACACTCACAGATTACATCTTCGCTGCACAGCTGACCTGGGTTCTTTTCCAGGTTTTAACCCAAACCGCACTACCATCCAAAACTAAAAACTGGTTTATGACCAAAGCAATTTTGTTATGGAGGATACTTTGTGCTGTGTGGCTGCCTTTGTTTCAGCTGAGTGTGGAAGTCATGGCATTTTCCTGGCACCCCTTCCTCTCCTAGACACGTGTGATCCATGATGGATTCCAAATGAGGGGGGTGGGGGGATTTAAATGTGAAACTACTGATTTTTGTACCCACACTCTTGTATGCATTCAGACCTGGGATTACAAATTTAACAATGCCTGCAGACACTGAGCTGTGTGTGGCACGAGTATATAGGCATATCTATCTATATATACTGCACTTTCTTTTTCTCACACTGGCAGTAGCATTAAAGCACTGTCAGAGACAGACTTAGTAATAAGTCCCACTGTGTGACCTGTGGCTGTATCAAGTGCAGAGTATTTGAAAAAGTTTCTGGGTATCACTGGTCCGCTGTCTAGAGCAGGGGGAAGTTGAAAAGGCACATTTGTTGTAAGTTACTGCATCATAATTTAGCATTCTGCTTATGTTTGTCTGAATTTTGGTCCACTCTGGGCTGATTATGCCTGAGAACTTTTCATATAGGAAAAGCTCAAGATAACCCATGAGATTCCTGGGCATGACAAACTTCCCACCCCAAACCCTCCATAGCTTACGAGCAAATAGATGACTGGAGATGGATAGATCAGTCACCAGGCGACTAAATATCTCCTTGGTGACAGCCTACCAGAGGCCTAGAAAAGTTGTTCCTTCTTCCAACCTAAAATCTCCAAAAATTAACATCTTCCAGTACCACTACTGCCTGAAATAACATTAAACCATCACTGGGATAAGGTCTCTGGTGTGTGGTCTCCAACCACCAGCCAAGCCAAAAAACTATTTTTTTAATTCTTTTAAAATAAAATATGAAATATTTTCCATTGTTTTACTGGGCTTGTGACCTCAGATGCAGCTGCTTCTGAGAAGGCTAATGAAAAGAAATAAAATAAAGGCATATCAAGGAAATGAAAGTTGCAACTTGTGGCCTTGTGGTGACAGAACATTAAAGGGGAGGGGCTTTTCTTTTTTCCTCTGGACAAAAAAATTATAATGTGCTCTTCCATTGCCTCTGCCTCCTATCTCTGACCAATGCAACCATGCAGGCCTCTTGGGGAGAGGTCCCTGAACCAGCAGGGGAAAGAAAAAGTGCTAGGGAACAACTGCTGCAAGACATGCAGAAGGACTTGGGCTGCAGATTGGCCGAGCACCTAGAAGTGCAGAGGCAAATAATAAAGTAGGACAGGGAGAGGAAGGAGAGAATGGTGGCTGAATACTTGAGTATTACAGGCCAATGAGGGAGTAGGAATGATAGCAAGAGAGGAAACTGTTTGAGCAGCTGCTTAGCCGGATTGATCATGATACCAGCACCTGCACCTTTACAGGCTCCCCCGGAATAGCTACTGCCAATGGACTCCTCTCCATGCTACCACATCCTATAGCCAGTGCAGCCACTGGAGTGGGGTGAGGAATAACAAATGCATTTCTGGAATAGAAGTATTCATGGGCAGATGTACACTTTCTTTCTATCACTATGCTACCACAGAAGAACAGGTACACTGGCAATGTGCCATCACCAGTGACACTGCACTGATTAATATTACTGTTGGTTTTGTTTGTACTTTACACTTTTATTAACATTTGCACTCCCTGTGTAGTAGCAACTAGGTTGCCTTTGTTTTGTGTTTTTAACTTTCTGTAATTTTCTTTGAACAACCCACTTGTTGTAAGTGATTGGGAAACAAGAGAAAGACAGGAAGTTTAAATCAAAGTTTTAATAAAGTATCATAATGATTCATAATAAATTAGTATGTATAGTATACACAGATCACATTACTCCACACCACCATCCTTCTCCATGCAAAGCAAGCATATGGGCACACAGGGCATCCTCACTTCCCTTGCTCTTCTGGACCCAGTGAACAGAGCTATGCTTTCTGGTTGACTGTTCCAGGCCCATAAACCAGCACTGTCTTTAACCCACTCCTGCTGAAAACTCTCCCTCTTACCTCCGCACACTTGTGCTGCCAGCTGATGACATAAAGGGCAGAGTTGCCTAAATCCCTTTCAGTTCCTTTTCACCAAAGTCCAGTAACAGACTCCAGGACTGAGGGGAAAGGAGGGAGGGTCATGGAATGGGCATGCAGAACACATCTCAAAGAACAACATTTACGGAATAGGCAGTGACCATTTTTTCATCGATTGTACACGTCCATTCCATTTTAGGTGATTGTGGTAAGATAGACACACTCCTGCCTACTTTCTAGCCCAAAACCAGCTCGGAGACTTTCTTCTGGTGAAACACCATGTGTGGTTTATTTACAATGGTCTTTCCTCCCATCTTTATAGAGCATGCAGCATCATATACCATGGAGCTCTCAGCTCCTGAGCCTAGGAGAGGAAGAGATCTCTCATGGCTCGGACTTTGCAAGGAAGCCAACCTCTCACTCCCTCTCTGCTCCAACTGTGCACTTTCTGTGCCTTTCATACCCTCTTGGCTAATGAATTAATTAACCTTTTAACTCTCTCCATCCCATCCCAATCTATCATTTGGGTGCCATTTCCATAGTCAGATGTGCTCCAGAGCAACTAATTGGAGTTGCAGTGATCAGAGTGCTGGCTCAGCTGCTGCTGTCCACCACTCTCTCAAGCACCTCGCCTTTTTATCTGACAGTCAGACTTCTATTTCTCCATGCTCTCTCTTGCTTACGGAGGTGCCTCTCTTGGTCCCTAGGGTGATCATCCAGGTCAGCGGTGCTCAAACTTTTCCAATCACATACCCCCACCCTTACCAGTAACAGAATCTGTCTGCATCTCTCCCCCATCCATTACAGCACAGCAATGGAGGTTGGGCTGAAGATGGAGCTGGTAGAGTAGCTGACGCTAGAGGCGGAGCTGGTCTGGGGGCAGAGTAGGAATGAGGGCAGAGCTGGGCTGGGGGCAGAGCAGGGGGCAGAGTGGGATGAGGGCCGAGCTGGTCTAGGGGCCGAGTGGAGTTTGTCTTGGGGCAGAGAGGGGAGTAAGGGTTGAGCTGGGCCTGAGAGCAGAGCTGATTTGGGGGCAGAGTGTGGCTGGAAGCGGGAAGCAACCTACCCAATCCCTGTGGGGGCTGGCCCCAACCCCACCACGTCCCCCCCCCCATGTTCCTCCACACCTCCCTAGGGGCACACACCCAGTTTGAGAACCACTGATCTAGGTCATCCTTGTTGGTGTCCACTCATTTTCCGCCCCATAAATCACACTTTTGGTGGTGGGAGGATGCCCCACAGCTCTGTTTCAGCCCACAAGTCACCAGACCATGGGGACCCTGAGGAGTTGCTCTCCCTATTCTCTCCTTTTGTATCTGGCAGTGGATAGAGGGCATTCCTCTATTCCCCAATTGCTCAGGGCCTTAGTTTCTCCCAACCCTACAAAGCGCACCTGGGCTTCTGCTCTTTGACACTGCATTAGGGGTGTCTCCATGGGTCCCTTGACCTCCACTAAAGTTGCTCAGGTTGTCTTTCTCCACTATTTCTACTTCCTTAATTCCTATCTCCTCCTCCTCAATTTCTTGGAGGACTCTCTTTTCCTCCCCTTTCACCTTAATTAGGCTCTGTTGTCTACAGTGTTCTAAATCTGCCAATGATTATTTGTTTTTGTTTTTTCCCTTCCCTTTGGGCTTCATTTTCTCTCTCTTGGGTTTTCTGTTTCCCTGCCTGGGGTCCCAACACCATCTTGTTTTCCTAATAGGAAATATAATACAGTGGGGGTAATCTGTTCCTTATCCCACTTGCTTCCAATTAACTCTCCCCCAGACTTCCAGGGGCATATCTGCCATAGGACAGTGCTTTTATCCCCACAGACACATACTATTCTCACACTTGGTCCTGGAACCAGCCAGTGAAGTTTCACCAACTGTCATCAGATGAGGGAGCAAGCAGAGGCCATGTCTACCAAGACCCTTTCATTTGTCCAGTAATAGTGGACAACTTCTTCCCTTTTTCTTTCCTTCTGTCCAGGCTCAGCTGCAAAACTACATTCCATGTACAAGCAATCCTTTTTTGTGTGTCGCTGACACCCACACTGGAAATGTCATGGGGCAAACTCTGGCCGCAGCATGTCTGGACTCTTTGTTCTTCTTCGCCATGCCCTTGGCAGTGGTGGATTCCCCAAACTTCCTATCAAGTTCCAGTCCTCTATAGGGTTAGCTCGCTTTGCTGGGAAGGTCCACCTCCACAAGTACAGGAATGCTACTTTCAATTTTACCTCCACATCCAAAGTGCCCAGTTAATGCTGTCTAACCCCCAGCTTCATATGCTCAGGGGGGTCCTGAAAGAACTGTTCCAAACACCAAAGCATCCATTACTTCCCCTACCACTTGGGTATCTGGCCTCACCCAATGAACGGCCCAATCCATCAATTTTGGGGTGAATGCCTGGGGCCATCATACCCCACCCAGTCTACCTCACACCTTGGAATTTTTGGCAGTGTTTCTTTGTGGAGAGGCTGACTTGATCTAGGATGGCCAACTTGACACCCTTTTAGTCTCTGCCTTGCTCATCGTCCAGCTTCCCCAATCAAATAGGGGACTAGCAGCAGGGCCTAGGTTTCCCTGTCTCAGCCTGCACCCATGTGGGCACCCTCTCAGAGGTACCCAGGAATGCATCAGGGTCATTGTCAGGGCCCATCTTATACAGACCCAGGCCTGTGCCTGGTTGCCATTCCCCGACATAGGACTCACCACCTTCTGTAAAAGCTACTGCTGCATGTTGGCTTGTTCTCTTGTAAAGTCCTGCAGGCTCTTTTGTTGCTCAGCTTGCCGGGCAAGCAATGCTTACCTCTCCAGATGTTGAGACTGCTGGAAACTTAGCAGAGTTTTCTGTATCTACTACAGAACCCTTGTGCTGGCTAAGATCCTGGCAAACTCTCACATGTGACAGGATGGGCTCACTCCTGCCTACCTTCTAGCTCATAAATGGGTTGGACACCTTCTTCTGGTGAAACACCAGGTGTGATTTATTTACACTGTTGTTTCCTGCCACCTTTACAGACTATGCAGCATCATGTACCATGGAGCACTTAGCTCCTGAGGCAAAGAGGGGAAGATTTCTTGTGGCTCTTGCTCTCTCTCTGCCCCCATTGCACACTTCCTTCCTGTGCCTTGTGCATCCTCTGGGCAAATGAATTAATTAGCATTTTAACTCTCTCCAGTCATCCCAATTTATCAATTGGGCACAGTTTGCACAGTCACATATGCTTCAAGACAACCAAATTGCAGTTGAAGGGATCAGAATGCTGGCTCAGCAGCTGTTGCACAGCACTCTGACACAGTGACTCACAAGCAGTTCAGAATGGAGGAGGATTTCAGAATCTACCTGAACAAGAACTGCAGCACAAATCTTCCAAATTTAGCATCCTCTCCTGAGGCTTTGGTGTTAGCATAACAGCTAGTGAAAGTATGTACAAATGATAAAGGTGACCAAGTTGCATCACTGCAAATGTCACTGATGGGCATCTGACTGAGCACTGTAGATGGTACTTGTTCTCTTGTAGGATATGCTCCAAGACCTTTCGTTTTCAGTTTTTATTTTGTTTAAAATTTCCAAAGAATGTATTGGTGTTTATTATAAAATGTTTTACAAGGGTGAAAACTGGTGCAAAAAATTAACTTCATGCTTTTCTTGTTAAATATTGGGATTAATATTAGGGGACAGGAGGACAGAAAAAATCAACAAATAGAGAAAAGTAAGACTATTGAAAGTAAGAGCAGTTTAATGCTTTAGTTATTTCATGCTCTGTACATTAACAGTATGTACACATATGCATGTGTATGTGTGTGTGTTTGTGTATCTTCCACTACATTGCCTTGCTTCAGACAACATTTCATTTACACCTAGACTAATTTATTATTAATATAAACACATCTACCTAATGCAATGTATTTAATTTTCTAACAATCAGCATTTTCCTGGACTTGTGTGGTTCAAAATTCGGGTGGGGAAAAAACTGAATAGCTTTTGTAAAAACCAGGGATATTTTGGTAAAAACTGGTTAACACCACAGGGACCTTAAATGTGCAAAAACTCTCTCAGGTGCAGGAACCTTAGCAATGTCATAGCACAGCAATATGGAGGATGAGAGCCAGTAAAATATTGTCTGTGAAGAGACACCTTCATTCTGTCAGCAAAGGAAACAAACATGTGAGGAAACAATCTAAACTGTTCAGTCTTGTCCAAGTGAAAGGCTAATGCCTTGCAGATGTCCAAAGTATGGAGCATCTCTTCATCCTCCTGAGAGTGAGGCTTTGGGAAAAAAGCTAGTAATCAGACTGATTAAAGTGGAAGTCTGACACCACATTAGTTAAAAATTTAAAAAAAAATTCAAAACTCAAAAAGTGTGCTGCTTGCCTGGAGCTAGAATTCAGAATGTGAACAAGTGTCTGCTGAGACTGATCAAGCCCTTGGACCGCTATCCCTTCCTACTTCTCCACGTGGGCACCAATGATACTGCCAAGAATGACCTTGAGAGGGTCACTGCAGACTACGTGGAAGAAGGATAAAGGAGCTTGAGGCTCAAGTCATGTTCTTGTCCTTCCTCCCTGTTGAAGGAAAAGGCCCAGGTAGGGACCATTTAATTGTGGCGGTAAATGCGTGGTTGCGCAGGTGGTGTTGGAGAGACTGCTTTGGATTCTTCAACCATGGGATGTTGTTCAAGGAAGGAGAATTGCTAGGAAAGGATGGGATCCACCTAACAATGAGAGAGAAGAGCATCTTCACAGGCAGGCTTGCTAACCTAGTGAGGAGGGCTTTAAACTAGGTTTGCCAGGGGATGGTGACCTAAACCCTGAAGTAAGTGGGGAAGTGGGATACTGGGAGGAAACACTCCTGATTCATTCTGAAAAAGTAGGGCTATCAGCTAGTTATCTTAGGTTTCTGTATACAAATGCAAGAAGCCTGGGAAACAAACAGGAAGAATTGGAAGTCCTGGCACAGTCAAGGAACTATGATGTGATTGGAATAACAAAGACTTGGTGGGGTAACTCACATGTCTGAAGCACTGTCATGGATGGGTATAAACTGTTCAGGAAGGACAGGCGGGAAAGAAAAGGTTGAGTTGCACAGTATGTAAGAGAGCAGTATGATTACTCATAGCTCCAGTATCGAACTGGAGAAAACCATGTTGAGAGTCTTTGGGTTAAGTTTAGAGGCAAGAGCAACAAGGGTGATGCTGTGGTGGGTGTCTACTATAAACCACCAGACCAGGAGGATGAAGTAGATGAGACTTTCTTCAGACAACAGAAGTTTCTCTGTTCTCATGGGGGATTTCAATCACCCTGACATCTGCAGGGAGAGCAATACAGGAACTTTTTGGAGAGTGCTGGGGACGACCTCCTATGCAAGCGCTGAAGAAACCAACTAGGGGTTGTGCTACTCTTGACCCGCTGCTCTCAAACAGGGAAGAATTGGTCAGAGAAGTAGAAGTGGGTGGTAACCTGGGCAGCAGTGATCATGAGATGGTCAAGTTCAGGATCCTGACAAAAGGAAGAAAGGAGAGCAGCAGAATATGGACCCTGGACTTCAGAAAAGCAGACTTTGGCTCCCTAAGGGAGCTGATAGGCAGGATCCTTTGGGAGGCTAATATGAGGGGAAAAGGAGTCCAGGAGAGCTTCATGTATTTTAAAGAAGCCTTATTGAGGTTGCAGGAACAAACCATCCCAATGTGCAGAAAGAATAGCAAATATGGCAGGCGACCAGCTTGGCTTAACAGAGAAATCTTTGGTGAGCTTGAACACAAAAAGGAAGCTTACAAGAAGTGGAAACTTGGACAAATGACTAGGGAGGAGTATAAAAATATTGCTCGAGCATGCACGGGTGTAATCAGGAAGGCCAAAGCACAATTGGAGTTGCAGCTAGCAAGGGATGTGAAGGGTAACAAGAAGGGTTTCTACAAGTATGTTAGCAACAAGACTGTGGTCAGGAAAAGTGTGGGAGGGAACCTGACTGAATGGGGGAGACAACCTAATGACAGATGATGTGGAAAAAGCTTAAGTACTCAGTGCTTTTTTTGCCTCAGTCTTCACAGACAATGTCAGCTCCCAGATTGCTACACTGGGCAGCACAGTATGGGGAGTAGATGAGCAGCTCTCAGTGGTGAAAGAACAGGTTAAGGACTATTTAGAAAAGCTGGACATGCACAAGTCCATGGAGCCGGATCTAATGCATCTGAGGGTGCTGAGAGAGTTGGCTGATGTGATTGCAGAGCCATTAGCCATTATCTTTGAAAACTTGTGGCAATCAGGTGAAGGGGGGTGGGGACTGGAAGGGGACTGGACGATTGGAAAAAGGGAAGAAGGAGAACCTGAGGAACTACAGACTGGTCAGCCTCACCTCAGTCCCTGGAAAAATCATGAAGCAGGTCCTCAAGGAATCCATTTTGAAGCACTTGGAAGAGAGGAAGGTGATCATGGATTCACCAAGGGCAAGTCATGCCTGACCAACCTAATTGCCTTCTATGATGAGATAACTGACTCTGTGGATATGGGGAAAGCAGAGGACATGATATATCTTGACTTTAACCAATTTTTTGATATGGTCTCCCACAGTATTCTTGCCAGCAAGTTAAAAAAGTATGAATTGGATGAATGGAATATAAGGTGGATAGAAAGCTGGCTAGATTGTCGGGCTCAACAGGTAGTGATCAATGGCTAGATGTCTAGTTGGCAGCCAGAATCAAGTGGAGTGCCCCATAGGTTTGTCCTAGACTCAGTTTTATTCAACATCTTCATTAACGATCTGGATGATGGGATGAATTGCACCCTCAGTAAGTTCGCGGATGACACTAAGCTGTGGGGAGAGGTAGATAGGACAGAGGGTAGGGATAGGATCCAGAGTGACCTAGATAAATTGGAGGATTGGGCCAAAAGAAATCTGATGAGGTTCAAAGAGGACAAGTGCAGAATCCTGCACTTAGGAAGGAAGAATCCCATGCACTGCCACAGGCTGGGGACCGACTGCCTAAGCAGCAGTTCTGCAGAAAAGGACCTGGGGATTACAGTGGACGAGAAGCTGGATGCGAGTCAACAGTGTGCCCTTGTTGCCAAGAAGGCTAATGGCATATTGGGCTGCATTAGTAGGAGCATTGCCAGCAGATCGAGGGAAGTGATTATTCCCCTCTATTCGACACTGGTGAGGCCACATCTGGAGAACTGCATCCAGTTTTGGGGTCCCCACTACGGAAAGGATGTGGACAAATTGGAGAGAGACCAACGGAGGGCAACGAAAATTATTAGGAGCCTGGGGCACATGACTTATGAGGAGAGGCTGAGGGAACTGAACTTATTTAGTCTGCAGAAGAGAAGAGTGAGGGGGGATTTGATAGCAGCCTTCAACTACCTGAAAGGGGTGGGGTAGGGAGTTCCAAAGAGGATGGAGCTAGGCTGTTCTCAATGGTGGCAGATGATAGAACAAGGAGCAATGTCTCAAGTTGCTGTGGGGGAGGTCTAAGTTAGATATTAGGAAAAAAGAATTTCACTAGGAGGGTGGTGAAGCACTAGAATAGGTTACCTAGGGAGGTGATGGAATCTGCATTCTTTCGAGGTTTTTAAAGACCTGCTTAACAAAGCCCTGGCTGGGATGATTTAGTTGGGGTTGGTCCTTCTTTGAGCAGGGGGTTGGACTAGAGGTTTCTTCCAACCCTAATCTTCTATGATTCTGTGATCTCAATGTCCCTCAGCAAAATCTCAGATTCACCTGCAATGGAAACAGTTACTCTGCAAAAAATGCCACTTCAAGAGAATCATAGGCCCGGCTCTAAGAATTTGTTAGATGAATGTTGAATGTACATCCCAATGAATTTAAAAACAACTATTTAGCTCTTAATAGGCGAGACAACATGTTTGATATCATTGCCCTTCAAAAACCCATTTGTAAGATGACACTCAAAAACCATGCTACCATATTGCTGGTTATAGTCTCATTGCCTCCCTCCGTCACCTGAAACATGTTAATACATGTAATACATCTTTGTTAATACATCAATCAAGACATCAAGGACTATGACATGATAGATGCCAAGAGCAATTCCAGAACTTTCACCATCTCCAAAATAAGCAGCAAGGTAATGGTGGTTCAAGTAAATAAACCACCGAATACAGACTGTCCTTCTCCCCCATTACCCACAGCAGTCGTCCCCAAACTTTTTACCTTTAACCTACCTCACCCCTGTCCGCCCCACCCCTCCCCCTCCCCCCAAGGCACAGTTGGGATCTGTGGCTGGGAGCGGGACCACAGTTGGGGCTGGGGCCATGGCTGGGAGCAGGGCCATGGTCAGGGCCGAGGGCTGGAGCCGCAGCCAGGCCAGGAACCAGAGTTGCAGCTGGGGGTGGGGCTGGGGCCCCAGCCGGGAGCAGAGCCACGGTTGAGCCAGGGCCTGAGGCTAGGGGGAGGAACTGGGGCTGCAGCCAGGGCCAGAACTGCAGCCAGGTATGAAGCCACAGTTGGGGCCAGAGCTGCAGCTGGGAGATGGGGCCAGGAGCAAAGACATGGCTGGGGGACAGGGCCAGGGTCAGGGCCAGGGCCAGAGTGGGGCTCAGTGCTGCTCCCTCCCCGCCCCCCCATGGGGGCTGGCCTGGGCCCACTATGCCCCCCGAATGTTTCTCTGCACCCCCTAGGTGGGCACAATCACTGACCTTCAGCTATATATTATTTCAATAGCCACTACATGATGTGGTACTATAATAGTAATGATAATGCCGACAAAGCACTTGTGGAATGGTCATCAAACAAAGATACATAGCTTCTTTTTCATACATAGCTTCTTTTTCATGCAGAAGACAGAGATACTGTCCACTGCAACAGAGACTACAAGCCAGATATCTGTTTCCTCACCAAAGATCAGTTTGGAATTCCTAACAACACCCTCCAGAACTATTCTTGGCTACTTTCCACATAGCCAGCATCAACTCGTGATAATCCACATTGGGATTGAAATCCCAGTATCATGTCGTAGCCCAAATTGCAATGAAATTTTCGAAAGACAAATTGGCCAAGATTCACTGTGACAATTGAGGCCACCACCAATGAGATTCCCCTGAAGCCTGAAAATTTCTGTCATTTCACCCAGCTTATCCAAATATCCACAAGAAAAAAAACCAATCTTATGGCTACTGAAAAGGATACACCCCATGATGAAAACCGGAAACAGAAAGACTACTATAGGAGTACCAAAAGTTTGATGACCCAAATCTTAGACTCATTGAATTTAGTGCAGCCATCAAAGATAGATCAAGATGGCTGAAGTGCTGGAGTTCACTCACTCCAGCTGCAAACCTTGAATACTGTTTCATCAGCTTCTGGCTGCAAACCAGTAAAATATTAAAAGGCTGAAGTCTCAGCTGATGTGATCACAAGAATACTCCTTATGAACACAAAAGCTCCAAAGGACAAGTATACCAAGTGCAAAGTGTGCAGAGAGCTCCAACAAAGAGTCAAGCTAACTACCCGTCTCCTCGCCCATATCATTGGCCTTCACAGTTGAGGAGGTAAATAAACCCTCTCACTCATGAAAGCTGAAGGACCTGATGGTGTCTTTCCAGAATTTCTTAAAAACCTTGAAGCCCAGGGATAGAAATGGCTGGCACACTATTATCCATTCCTCAGGGCTCATCCTGAGGATCTGGCACAAGGCTATATTGGCACAAGGCTTATTGCCAGTAATCCCTCATCATACAGTTTTCTGTCACTCCTCTACACCTCATACAAGCTCATGGAAGGAATATTACTGTCAAGAATCATATTGCTTGTAGAAACCATGTTCCTGAATGAACAAGCGGGTTTCAGACCAGGCTGCAACTACATTGACCAAGTATTAGTCTCAACAACACACACTGAGGCGGGATTCCAGCAAAAACTCAAGACTGAGGCAACTATCTTACACTTATCTGCTGCCTACAACACCATGTGGAGCAGTGGCCTCCTCCTGACAACCAACAAAATTATGCCATGCAATGCAGTGATAAAATTCTTTTGAGAAGTTCTGAGCAACTGTATGTTTCATGTTTTCCTTGATGACCAGGTCAGCAGGCCATGCACTCTCAATGATAGCCTATTACAGGGATCTGTTAGCATGGATCCTGTTTAATATCTACACCAGCAACCTTCCCCAAACATCATCACAGAAATTTGTTTATGCTGATGACAATTGCTTTGGCCACACAGGCATGGGATTTACCTACCGTAAAACAAATCCTAACTAAGAACCTTAGAATCATGGAAGAATATTTCTTATACTAGCAGCTAAAAGCAACCCTAACTAAGACTGCTGTGTCAGCATTTTAGCCAAACAATTGAAAGGCTAAGGCAGAACTGCACATAGATTTCTATGGACAGCAGATAAGACACGATCCCACCCTAAAATATCTTGGGTGTTACATTAGACCTAAGCTCCACATACCACCAGCACTGGAAATACATTCATGGCAAAATAAAGATGCATGTAACTCTCATCCAGAAACTGTCAGGAATGATTTAGGGAGCCAATGCAAAAACCTCACTGGCTCTTGTCTACTCTAGTGTAGAATATAGCTCACCCCCATCTGGACACACAGCTCTCACACATCTTTTGTCAATTTAACAAAGTTATGCAGATTATTACGAGAATTTTTCAAGGGTTCCATTGTATTCAAGGGAACAAGGATTGTTCATTTATGGCAACTTAAATAATATACTGAGATTTCAACTCAAATCCAGGAAACCTTTTTGGCTTGCCACTCAAGAGCTCAAAGATTTGGGGTTTTCCTCTGGAGATCCACAGCAACCAAGGTGGAAAGATGCCAACATCCCAAATAAACACCTCATCAAGGACCCAACTGAAGAACCCAGTGGCTTTTCACACCCATAGAAAACATGGTCCACTTTGAATGGTATCTGCATATCACATAGAAGATGTGTCTACCTTCTCCATTAATGGGGACTGAGACACAATCTTATGTGTGACTGCGGAAACGGATTTCACCCTACGAAACACCTCATTAATCAATGTCTGAAACAATCATATCCTGATGGTAACTCTACCATCCACTTCACATCTCCTGAAACAAACTAAGTGGATTGCCAGCCTAGATTTGGACATCTCACATTGCTACGTTTAAGCCATACAAAAGAAGAACCCTTTAAAAATTGTACAGTCACTGGGTTGGCAATAAAGAGATAGGAGTATGGAATGCAGAAACAACCACCAAGTGAACTCTCAGGGAACTCAGGGAGAACCCTTTTCCCTTTAAGTGAAGTAAATATTGCAGAAAAAGGTGTGCAGAAGGAGGAGTACCCTACTCCTGGGACCACACAGAGAAATGCTTCAATTTTATCATGTAAGTGTATCTGGTAGATGGTTTTCTACTGTTTAAGAGAATGTTTTGAACCTCTAGGGCACAGTCAGTCTCCTGAGCTATTAACTGCTGACTATCCAAGCTGTCAGAGGCTGGGAGGGTTGGGATGTAGCACCTGGCCAGGGTTCTGTGAAATTATATCTGTGACTTGAGGCAAAATTATGGGATCCCAGGTGGAGAGACTAAAGAGGTCTGAGAACCAGTGCTGCCAAGGCCAGGCTGGTGCTATCGGGATTAGAGTGGCATAATCCTGTCTGAGTTTGCATTACACCCTTGGAGGAAAGACATACAAGAGCTTGTCCTTTCACAACAGAAGGAAAGGATCTGAAATAAATTCTGGGCTCTGACCTGCCTGGAACAGAACAGGTGACATTTCCTATTCAATCGCATATCAATCAGATAGGTCTCTGGAATTCCCCAAGCCTGAAAAATAGATTTGACTATGTTCAGTTTGAGGACCCATTTGTGATTCCTAATGAAGGTTCTGCTGAGATGATCTACTGGACATTTCTGATCATGCAGGAGATGTGAGGCTTTGAGTATGACAGCATTTTTTATTAAAATAACCCAGAAATCCATTGCCTCTTGACAAAGGTGATCTGACTTGGCATCTCCCTGCCTATTCAAGAACGTAGCTGCAACGTTGTCTGAGAGGACCTGCATGGTACAACCTTTGATACGCTGAAGGGAAACCCAACATGCCAGATGAATTGCTCATTGCTTGAACATTTATGTGGAGAGAGAGTTCTTGATCTGATCTAGGTCCCTGGTTGCTTAGGTCCCCTGAGTGAGCCCCCTATTGTATGGATGAGGCATCTGTGATCAAAGTCCTGGAGAGTAGAGTCAGGGAAAAAGGGAACCCTTTGCATACACAGGTAGGGTCCATCCACCAATCTAAGGATTACAACACACTTGCAGATACATGAGTCAACATGTCCAGTGCATGACGAGATGGATGGTAGACAGACTTCAACCACCCCTGCATGACTCTCAGGTGAAATCTGGCATGTTGAGTCACATACGTGCAAGCTGCCTAGAAGTCTCAGGCAATTCCTTACTGTTGTACAAGGATGGATCTTGAGGCCTAGGCACAGGTCCAATATTTCTCCAAATTTGGCCTGGGATAAGTGTGCCCTTGCCAAACTGGAGTCAAGAACGGCTCCCATAAACTTGATTCTCTGCACAGGCAAAAGCACTGACATGCCCTGTTGCCAAAGGGAGGGACAGGAGAAATTAGATCCTGACAAACTGGTACACTGGCCTCAATTAGGGAGTCAAAAAGACTCTTTCAAGGTTGCAAGTTTCCTAGATGAAGGTGAACAGAAGCAGGAGATGGCAGTCTCCTTCTTTGGGGCTTATGACATCTCTTCATTTACTCAGAGTAACTTGGTGTATAAGAAGGATGCCTCTGCTTAGTATGAGGACACAACTGCTTCCTCTTAAGACCAGAGGTGTAAATGCCCAGAATCGTAAGTGTTGCGCTAGTGTCTTTTAGTGAATGCAGCACTTCATCCGTCTTCCCAGAAAACAAATTAAGACCATCAAATGGACACTTCTCAATCATCGGCTGGACCTCTGCTAGATCTCAGATGATTGCAGCCAAGAGGAATGATGCATCATGATTATAACTGCCATCACACTAATCTGCAGAGTTTTCACTAAGACTGTCTGAAGTGAGGTTCTAGTACCAGAAAGCTTTTATTAAGCATGTCCTGATACTTTTGTTTGGCCTCATCAAGTAATTTGTCCCACAAATTTAGCCATATTATCCCCAACAGAAAAATCGTATCTGGCTAAAAGAGGCTGGTGATTTGCAATTCTAGTTTTTTATATTCTTTATTTTTAGAGGTGGATTTGGAATGTCTTGCCTTGAGTTTTCATTGACCATAGTCACTACCAAAAATCCTAGGGTGGGGTATGAACAGAAGTGTTCTTGGTGCCTCCTCTCTGTTCTCTTAGCCATGGGTGGAAGAAATGCAAGAGACTGCCAATTTTTGTGGGCTCTAGGATAATTTCATTAATTGGTAGAGCTACTCTACCAGCTCCTGAAGCATGGAAGGTATACACTAATTTATATGGATTGTCCTTCACCATTTTCATCTGGATATCCAGGGAACTCGCTACCTATAGATGGACCAAAAGCTGAGTTAAAGTTGTGCCGAAGTCTTGGTAGCAGCTGTAGGTACCAAGGGTTGCTGTGCAGAAGCCAATGTCAAATGAGCTGGTGCCTAGGATGCAGATGGTACCAGCACTTGCAACAAAGAAGATAGTGCTGAGACTGCTACATCTTGAAGAAGAAGAGTCCAGTACCAAAAGACAGAAGAGGTCTTTGGCCGCTGAGTACTCCTCTGGTGTTGTCAGCACCGAGAGCATTGGGTGGATAGCAGCACACAAGAGCAAAGTCGACACCAAAGGCCCCCAAAATTCAATCAGCCTCAATGGTACTGAAGATGATACCAGAGTCAATAACTCTCCATGTGTTGCTGAGGAATTATGTGGTACTAGAGAGTGGGAAGCCAGAACTGATGCTCTGACCTTGGTACCTGACTTGTCCTGGGGGCATCCATCAGAAAATGAGACCTACTCAATGAAAAAGGCTTCTTAAGCTTAAAAGAATGCAAGGTATCTGACTTCTGCCTCTTTCACAGCACTGGAAACAGAGAATAATGCCTCCACTCTGAATCACTTCAAGGGGCAGGTGTCCAAAGGTGTCCTCTTTGACTGGAGTCTGCACCACCATGTACCAAGTGGGTGAGTTCCAACACAGAACAGAGCGAATTCTGTAGGTAGGTACCAGAGCATCACCTCTCTGGACTTCTTGGTTTTAATCTATGCTTGATAAAGATCTTGTAGGTGTTTGTCTCTGTCTGAGGGATTGGAGCAAATTTGTTTGTACCTTAGGGCTTGGCTGTAGACAATGGATCAAGTGATGTGTCCTGGATGGAAGCTGGAGGCACATCACATGATCCATTGTCTACAGCCAAGCCCTAAGATACAACCAAATTTGCTCCAATCCCTCAGACAGAGACAAACACCTACAAGATCTTTATCAAGCATTCTTAAAACTACAATACCCACCTGGGGAAGTGAGGAAACAGACTGACAGAGCCAGAAGAGTACCCAGAAATCACCTACTACAGGACAGGCCCAACAAAGAAAATAACAGAACACCACTAGCCATCACATGCTGCCCCCAGCTAAAACCTCTCCAGCACATTATCAACGATCTACAACCTATCCTGGAAAACGATCCCTAACTATCACAGATCTTGGGAGACAGGCCAGTCCTCGCTTACAGACAAACCCCCAACCTGAAGCAAATACTCTCTAGCAACTACACATCACACCACAGAAACACTAACTCAGGAACCTAACTTTGCAACAAAGCCCATCATTTACTCTGTCCACATATCTATTCAAGGGACACCATCATAGGACCTACTCACATCAGCCACACTATCAGAGGCTCGTTCACCTGCACATCTACCAATGTGATATATGCCATCATGTGTCAGCAATGCCCCTCTGCCATGTACATTGGCCAAACCGGACAGTCCCTACGTAAAAGAATAAATGGACACAAATTGGACATCAGGAATGGTAACATACAAAAGCCAGTAGGAGAACACTTCAATCTTCCTGGAAATTCTATAGCAGATTTAAAAGTAGGTATACTTGAACAAAAAACTTCAGAAACAGACTTCAAAGAAACAACTAAAATTCATTTGCAAATTTAACACCATTAATTTGGGCCTGAATAGGGATTGGGAGTGGCTGGCTCATTACAAAAGCAGCTTTGCCTCTCCTGGAATTGACACTTCCTCATCTATTATTGGGAGTGGACTAAATCCACCCTGATCAAATTGACCCTGTCAACACTGGTTCTCCACTTGTGAGATAACTCCCTTCTCTTCATGTGTCAGTATAATAATGCCTGCATCTGTAATTTTCACTCCATGCATCCAATGAAGTGGGTTCTAGCCCACGAAAGCTTATGCCCAAATAAATCTGTTAGTCTTTAAGGTGCCACTGGACTCCTTATTGTTTTTGTGGATATAGACTAACATGGCTACCCCCCGATACTTTCTCATGCAGAAGTTCTGGAACCACTGCTGGTTATCCCAGATCTTCATGACAATGTAGTCCCACCATCCTGTGCTTGTGGATTCCGTGCCCCAGAACTGCCAGTCAGCATAAGGGGATTTCACAGTTATTAAACCTTCCATCAGCTGGCTCCACTCTGCCGCATCTGTTTCAAGCCTGCATAATCTCCTCACAGTCATCTTCTAAGGGTAACAACTTGCTGTCAAAATGGCTTCCACTGTTTCTCATGCCTTCAATTTTTCTCCAGTTGCAGAAATGGGCTGCGCATTAACAGTGCCATTCACTGGAATAGTCCTAAGCTGGATTCATGCTTTGACACTTGCTGGAGCGGAGATCACAGACAGACGTAAGGAGTGTTAACAGCCAAAAGTGCTTTTATTCGATGGTGTTGGAGGGCTAAGAACTGTTTCACACCAGGGCCTAAGGACAGACAAGTGCTTCCACAATACACTGTAAAACAGTTCATAAAGTGGCCCTGCTTAGTCAGTGTTAAGAACCATAAGATATGACCCCAGAAATCCTGGTGACTAACTTGAGTTACTGCAATGCTAATGTGGACACGGTTGTATAGGTATAACTCAAGTGTGGTTTACCAGTGTGGATGCCTGCAGCTGGGCTTGGCTAACCCAGATTCCCATACTGGGGTGCCCAGATTTGGGTAAACTCTGCAGTGAAGACACACCCAACAGTCTGATGAAGAAACAAAGAATTCCTATACTAGGGCTCCCAGAAATAAAAGTAGCAATTGCCCTAGGAACTTACTTTAAGTTACAAAGAAACGATAAAATGGACGTTACTTACTTGTAATTGGAGTTCTTCAAAATGGACTCTGCATACTCACACTCCTGTTTTTGCCAGCTGGTGCATCTTAGAAGGTAGAACTTTCTCACGGCAGTACCGTTGGAGTGCTCAACCCCCTTATTCTTCCCCATCAGTGCTACTGAATGTTCTGAGGGTGAGGCTACAAAAGGGGGAGTGGCACCCTATACCACCTCTGTTCATTCCAAACACAGCAACAGATCGATGTGAACCTCTTCGGATTCCTCAGATCCAGATCCTTCTTTCAGGAAGTTAGTGCCTTAGATAGTGCTTATTATAGTATAGTGTAAACAGAATAGGAATAGTTAGTCTTAAGGACCATTCTTATTGTTTGTTAGTTATTAGCTGTTACAACTCTGCCTACATTCTCTATGGTGGATCCAAAGGCGAAAAAGGGCACGCGAGTGCTCCAGCAACACAGCTATGAGGTTTCTCCATATAGGCTGCACCAGCTGGCACAACCAGGAGTGGGCATATGGAGAGGACACTTGAAGAACCAAAAGTTCTCAGTCCAAGGATTGTCCAGTAGAAGAGAATAAGGCTAAGCCAATCTCACTGAGAACCTCCATGCTGTCCTCCCGCAGTTACTGCTGCCCCCCAGCCAGTAGCAGAGTGCATCTGTCCAGCTCTCCGGTTGCTTACAGGCCCTTGAACTTCCAGGCTGCCTGCTACCCAGCCAGCTCCCAGGCTGCTGGCTGTGACCTGCTGCTCCTGCTCCTGTACAGGCTTTGGCTCTCTCCTGAGGCAGTACCTCTGACTAAGGTTGTACTCCTGTTTCCTGTAACCTAGATGTTACATAGTTCTCTACATGGCCTAGCCTGTTTGAGGCTTTTAGGTGATACCAGAATATAAATATTAAATAATAACAAAATTGTTTCTGAGATAAAGGCACTCTAATGTAGAGATAAATTTATTTAAATTAGACTGAGAAAAAATAATCCTCTAAAAGTATCCTCCAAGAACACAAATTTCAAAAACTTGAGTCTATCCAGAGCTCCTGTTCTAACTACATTAATAACATTGTTGATCTAGCTCCAATAGCCTTGGGGAAGACAGTTCATCAACACAACAGTACCAGTACCTCTGAAAAGAATGTTACATTATTAAAGTTTGCATGCTGGTGCAAAGAGCTTCAGAAACCCCAGCAGGTGGAAAGTTGCAATAGATTCTCTCAGTGAAGAGCGTTAAAAACCCTTAAAAACATCTTAGCTTCTTACTTAACTAAGCTATAAGGCACAACCATGAGTGCATTCCTTTGCCATTGGTGAATACTTTGGATATCTTGTGAGAGCACAGCCAAAGGCTGTGTTGCCTTCAGACACTGAGAAGTGCACCAATGCTTCAGCAATGCTTATTAATATTAAAGTATGCTTAAAAAGAGTGGTAAAAACATATTTTGGTAAATGCATAGTTTTCTACATGATAGTTTTCACTTATATAGTACCTTTCAGCTATGATCTCAATATATTATTACAAAGTTTAATTATTCTATACCCAATGAGAGATTTTTTTTTTAAACAAATGGAAAAATCTTCAGATGGTGGGCCATATCTTCAGATGGTGTATCTTGTCATTGCTCCATCAATTTCAATTCAGTTATGACAATTTATACAAGTTGAGGATCTGGCCCAGTAAGGTGAAATGACTTGCTCCAGGTCACACAAAGCAAGAGCCAGAGCCAGAGATAAAACCACAATTCCTGATTCCCAGTCCTATGTTCTAACCACTAATTCGCACATAGATCAGAAAAAAATACTAACAAAATAAAAACGAGACCTTTTGTATGTATCAGAGTAGCAGCCGTGTTAGTCTGTATTTGCAAAAAAGAAAAGGAGTACTTGTGGCACCTTAGAGACTAACAAATTTATTTGAGCATAAGCTTTCGTGAGCTACAGCTGTGAGCTGTAGCTCACGAAAGCTTCTGCTCAAATAAATTTGTTAGTCTTTTATATGTAGACACCTTTAAAATTGATGTTTTTATATGATCTATCAATAGGCATCTCTCTAGAACCATCATTATACCGATGGCTAGATAACTAATCTTTATGGCCCTGATCCAGCAAAGCACATTCTTCACTTTAAGTGCGAGTACTGTCCTGGGGCTTGATTCTGCTCTTACTAAAGTCAAAGGCAAAACTCCTATTGATTTCAATGGTGCAGGACCAGACACCTAGCGAATAGTCCAATTGGCTTTAATAGGACTACTCCTATGTGTTTAAAGTTAAGCACATGCTTAAGATCTTCACTGGATCAAGGCCTATAATGGTTTGAACAAATGGGAGTAAAGAAACATACAATCTATTTCTGGCTCTGCCACTGGCTTGCTGTGTGAAAGTCATTTAACGTTTGTACATATCAGTTCTCCTTGCGCACAATGGGGATAGTAATGTTTATTGACTTTTGAAAAGTATTTTGAGATATTTAGAGGAAATGAATATAAAAATGCAAAGTATTCTTATTATTAGTTAATAACAGCCGCTGATCCAGTTGTGAGGAATCAGCAGAATAGAGAGAGGGCGGGTTTCTCAGACTGCTGGACTCCACATAGAAAAAAATGCTCTGCAAGTGCAAGTACAATTATTAATTATTAGCAGTAATTTAAGATTACAAACCTTAGTCTTCCAGTCTTTTTAAAGCTTATGAAACAGAGAACAAAGAACAAACCTTTTAATCTTTACTTTTATTTAAATCCAAGAGACCTAAAGGTGTTACCTTTTGCAAACAATCATTGTTTCCAAAAGAAAGCCCTTTGAAGTGAACAGTGAGGGTTCATTCCACTCTCTATACCTCATCCTCCCACTTCATTTCAATGCTGGCAGTTCCAGTTTTGCTATGGAGACATGGAATGGAATTGTCATCAGCGGGTGTTCCCAAAAGAAGAAATGTGTGTATGTAGGGAGAAGGGTATAAATGAAAGTTAAAACAGGAGTGAGCAATTTTAGTAACTGTATTTAAGGAAGAGTAGAAAGTGGAAACTAGACAAAGATGCAATGACTTCTAGTTTGCTTCTAGTTTTTCCAGTAATGTATTATTTGGAAGTTGGTTCATAGCTGTGACATCATACCTTGCAAATTTACAAAATATTTTCCTTAGTATCTTGATTACTATACACAACACCAAAGAGCCCAACTGCATGTTAAAATGCATGTTAAAATATTATTTTGGACCATCTACATCCAAACAACAGGACTTCACAGTTCTATAACACCTTTTATAGGAGGAACTCAAAGCACTTTCACAAACGTTAATTAATGCTGTAATGAGCCTGACAACTCAGTATGCAATGGGTTATTTCCACTTCAACATTCAGCCAGTAGAGGGCTCCTAAATACTCAAGTACAGAAAAAGAACAGACTGAAGTCAGAGGGGACAGGTGCAGGAGAGATTTGGGACTATGTGAAAGCAGGAAACAGAAGCCTGGTAGCTGGCTGGGGAGAGAAGGCCAGGCAGTTCTTAGGCTGAGAATGTGGAGAGCTGTACAGACTTACTCTTTAATACCATATCAGGAGGACAAGAAGTGCAGCCTATATGCAGGACGGAGGGGCAGGTCCTGACAAGGCTCTTACCTTATTACCCTGGTACTGGACTGCTCTAGGACCTGTATTAGGAACTGCTAACTTATCCTTTGTTCTGAGCATTAAAACAATTGTATCTAAGGTATATGCACCTTTTATTTTTGGTAGCCCTGGTAAAGGAATCTTCATTTGCTCAAAGTATTTATCAGAACCCACCAAACACTAATGCCTGGTGTGCCTACAAACACTTGCATCTGAGCTTGTGGTACAATTGCCAAAATCCAGGGAACTGGTACACCTGGACAACCTGCAGCAACACTGGATACAATACTAACAACAACCCTATAAGATGTTATGTTTATTTTATAGAGGGTTACAGTGAAGCACAGAGGGCTGAACTCATCTGTAGACCAAAGTTGGCTCAGGGACCAGGAGACGGTGAACTTCAGTTTGTCACTTTTATATCTCCACTGTATTGAAGGCTGCTAGGAACCAGTTCAACCTCCAGTGCAAATCCAGGCACTATTTTGAACTGCATGCAGGTCACACCCTGAATGTCTGTGTACTAGACAACCCCGGTTCAGCAACTCTAACCCCAGCATCCTGTCTACAGCCCCACTTTGGCTTCTACCAGCCTTGGTTACAACCATTAATGGCCAGGATGAGCAGGAATGATGTCCCTATCCTCTGTTTGCCAGAAGCTGGGATTGAGTGACAAGGCATGGATAGCTTGATGATAAACTGTCTGTTCATTTCCTTTGGGGCACCTGCCATTGGCCACTGTCAGAGGACAGGATACTGGGCTTGATGGACCTTTGGTCTGACCCAGTATGGCCGTTCTTATGTTATGTTCTTAACCAGCAAGGTGATCCCAACACACTCCCAGTCCTGAATTTCCCCAAAACCATGTGATCTGCAGCGTTTAGCCTTTTCCTGGACAGTTCAGAGAAAATGTCACAAAAAATATGACAGCTTATTAACTTGGTTCATGGTTAAAATGATATAAATTTAACAACAAACTATACATGGGATTAAGTGAGTTCAACTATAAGTAAAACCAAACAAAATACAGTAAAGTTGTTCCAGTTAATGTTGTTTCTTTGCTGATCAATTAGGGAACATGCTCGTTTAAAGTTGTGCAATGCTCCCTTATAAGGTTGTTTGGCAGCCGCCTGCTTTGTCCACTGCTTGCAGAAAGAGCAGCCCATTAGAGCTAGCTGGTGGGGGCTTGGAACCGGGGGGGGGGGGAACAGCAGCCCCCCATCAGCTCTCCGTTCCCCTATGTTCCCTGTGTGGCAGATGCCCAGCAGGCTATCAATTGCCAGGCAGTTCTGCTGTCCCTCCCCCAACTGCCATGTGCTGCTCCTGCCCTCTGACTTGGAGCTGCTCCTAGGAGCCTCCTGCTTGCTGTGTGGGAGGAGGAAAGAAGGCTGCTAATATTAAGGTCCCCCCTCCCCCCTGCTCCTTTACCCCATCTCCATAGAGCAGGGTGGGGACATGACAGGGCTCAGGACGAAGGGAGCTTGCTGGCAGCAGCTGCTGTCTCAACTTGCTGATTTACTTAAAAGGGCAGTGTACTAAGAGTGGGGTTAGTGTACTTAAAGGGGCAATGCACCTCTCTCTCTCACACCCAGTGTACGTCTCTGTCTTTCTCTGCCATG
This sequence comes from Dermochelys coriacea, assembly GCF_009764565.3. Lineage (NCBI taxonomy): Eukaryota > Metazoa > Chordata > Testudines > Dermochelyidae > Dermochelys > Dermochelys coriacea. The sequence goes on from NC_050068.2 coordinate 41,968,897, forward strand.
CTGTCTCCCCTCCCTCCATTTGTGCTGCCTTGTAGAGTGTGAGGCTACATTAACAACAACGTGTTAACCCTTGAGGGCTCAGCCAAGTGCTAGTTCATCATTTAGCAGTAAGGCATTCCCTGGGAAATATTTTCCACCCTCTGACTTCACCACCTCAACCAAACTTCACAATCATCATTGCTGTGTAAAGTATTAAATTGTTTAAAACTTATACTCTGTGTGTGTGTGTGTGTGTGTGTGTGTCAGTGTCAAAAAAACTTCCCTGGAACCTAACCCCCACTATTTACATTAATTCTTATGGGGAAATTAGATTCGCTTAACACCGTTTGGCTTAAAGTAGCACTTTTCAGGAACATAACTACAACATTAAGCGAGGAGTTACTGTATGCTTCTAAAAGTCCAAAACTTAATCTAGCCAGATACAGGCTTTGTTCAAGATGGTTTCTCACCAGTCATTCTTCTTCCCAGCCATGACTGACTTTCCCCCAGTCAGAATCTTCCATGGAAGTACAAGATGCTGGATTCCCTTGTCATCTTAGGTGAAAGAGCTTGGCTAACCAGCTCCAGAGACTTCAAATCCCTCTCCCCTTGGTTCAAGGACCCATCTTTCTCAGCTTGCAAGACTCTTGTTTCTGTCCATGATTATATCTTCCAAAGTTCAATAACTTTGCTTCAAGGGGCAGGATGACTTCATGCTGGTCTTCCCTTCCTGTAGGCTTCCATTGTTTTCAATTCCACCATGCTTAATTTACATAGGAGACAGGTAAATACCTATGACATTCCCTCCTGTCCGGGCAAACTATAGAGCCTAATATCAATGAGTATCCATAATTCTTTATAGAGTGTTAATACATACATTTAATAATGATATTAATTGACAGAAGCTAGGAATAGGAAATAGGGGATGGATCACTTGATGATTACCTGTTCTGTTCAATCCCTCTGGGGCACATGGCATTGGTCACTGTCAGAAAACAGGACACTGGGCTAGATGGACCTCTGGTCTGACCCAGTATGGCCTTTCTTATTCCAGCATATCATTAGTTTTCAGACAAGACCATCCTCTAGATACACTTTTACAATACAGTAATATTGTATATAATCAGTTGATTCAATGATTTATCACTTAAGGTTCAGCCATCCCTCCCCTCTATATCTTTACAGACCAGTAAACCTTTGAAAATGATTATTTTAAAAGCCAGACTGAAGTTCTCTCTCCTGCTGGATGTATACACTACGCTGTCTTCTCCCCCACTTATTAGTGTGAGGTTTGCCTCTACCTTTTGTTGGCTTGATGGGTGTTTACTGCTTATATGTAAATTGAGGAAAACACACATCCTTTGTTTAGAACAGACCTGTTTAACAACTCCCTGACATACCTGGTTTACACATACCTTAGGTGTAACTCCAGCACGTACTTAATACCACATTGCGTACATACATCACGAGAATATTCATGATCAGTGAGTTACCTAGTTTTCAAATGATACCTCACAAGGCACGTTCTGCCCAAAGATTATTACAAAAGTGTGTATGGTATGAATACAGGGGTGCTTAGTGTCACACTGACCTAAGCCCTAGTGCAGACATCCCTAGGTCAAGAGAAGACTTCTTCCATTGACCTAGGTACCGCCTCTTCGGAGAAGCGGATTTACTACATTGATGGAAGAACCTCTTCTATTGCTGTAATAAGTGTCTACATTACAGCACTACAGAGGTTCTGCTGCACCACTGTAACATTTCTAGTGTACACATAGCCCTACTTTCACGTGGCTGTCAATGGTCCCTGTGGACCATTCCAATAGCTAGAAATAGCAAGGGTGCAGTAAAGCCCTGGTTACACCCCTCCCTCCCCCAACAAGCCTCCCTGTGCTGAAGGTGTGAAGATGACTACTTTGATATACCTGCCAGCAACTGCCCCTATATCCAGAGAATTTCTTGAGGGACACTTTACATAAAAAAGCCACAAGGCACAGTTGAATCAGGCCCTGAGTGGTTAAATGATTTGCACTACACCACACAATAACTGGCAGTGAAGAAGAGAACCCAGGAATCAGTGCTGGTCTCATCACTACCAATCAAAGAAGTTAAATGGTAATTCACAATAGGATGGAAGTGCTTCTCAGCTTGGAGTTTCAGCTGTTAAAAAGTTGTTAAAATTTAAGACATCTTTTCCATGAAGCTTTTCCATCACCAGTAATGTGTGTAGGCGGGTTTTCTTTTTGTTTTTGTAACTGCTTGGCAGCTGTAAATAAATCACTGTGTGTTCGACAGCCAGGCCTTTGTGGGAAATTGTGGGTTTTTTCAAGGGTAATGCTATTAAATCCCCTCATTTGAAAATTATCAGGAATCTTATCACACAAAATACTTCTAGCATTCCATTTCTCTTCTTGGGAGGAAACTTACAGATAAACTTTGAAATGAGCCTTGTGCTTCTCACAATGTGCCAACCTGGTTAGAAATCATGCAAACTTTTGTTGTTCTTTAGCTGTATTCCCCCACAGGCTGTATAATAGCTCTCTAACCAGTCCCACAGCATTGAATGATGTCATGGGATCTGCAGTTCAGTGAGATGAAAGGGATAAAGCGGAACCCGCGGGCACTGGGGAAAGCTTCCAACACACAATTCACAACATAGCTTGGGAACTGAATCCAGCCACTCAACTCTAAGCATGTAAGTAAGAATCATGTACATTCTGCTATCACAAAAAAAGGGAGAGGGCAGGGGAGAACTAAAGTGATCCATTTTTAAACAAAAGAATTTGAGGACTGGAAGGCAGAATTTAAGAGTACAACTACCTGCTGAAAAGAGAGCTTTTTTTTCCTCTCCAAAGCACTGCCTTTGATGTATGGCAACTGATCACTGATCAGATTACAAGCATTTGGTCTCGGTGCTCCTCTGCCTTTGATCTGCATGGTTAATTTTATTTTCCTGGATTTGGAGTTTCGTCTGGGCTTGTGCTGACATCTCTTTTTTTTTTTTTTTTTTAAAGTAAGTAAGTTAAAAGCAGTTAATACAGAAGCTCTGGCAGTGTGGATTAAGTTGCAGAAAAGCTGGCTATTGGAAAAACTTCAGCATATAGCAGGTACTGCATTTAGTATTTCATTGCAATCTTTTATTGCAGGATTTTTCAAAATTGACAAAGCTAGTTTATGTTAGAATGAAAAACTTTGCATATCTTGATTGAAATGTACACAGTTTAAAAGACACAGACATATGTAGGAATGCAGTAAGTAGTTCATGCAGCGTTTTTATTTGGAAAATGTATTATGCAAAGTTTTATTGAGGACAAGCTACCTAACAGATACAAAATCAGAGATCTAAACAAGACTAAATTAATTTCCGCTAATATTCTTGATGTATTTTATACTGTAGGGTTTATAGCCTTTGTCCTTAGCTTTGTCAATTTTTATTTATTTAATACAAAGGTTGTGGGACTTAGAAGTGCATTACAGATTTTTTTTAATTTATGTAAGAACAGATTAACTATGTCTTGTGCATACCATGTATACTTTATTCTCCCACCTCCTCCCAGGCCATTTGTTAGGTCTGTATACTATGCATTCTGCAAACAATACTTTTAGTTGTAATAACTGTGGACTCGGGATACATTTTGAAACAGCAGGTATGTTTTAACTATAAATAATATGTTGATTTGTAAATGTCATGACACTTTTAAGTGCAAAGTTGTTCATCTTAGCATTTAAAATTAGTAAAACTATGTGGATTCCCTCACATTCTTATTGATACAAACAACACTTCAGTCCGATATTAACTTCTATTAAGACATTTTAATAAAATATTAAAAAATCCTTAAGCACATCCACAGTGAAATCCAGGCCCTAATGAAATCAATGGGAGTTTTGCCACTGAGGTCAATGCAGCCAGGATTTCATCCCTAATGTTTTCTATTTAGGCCTCCAAATTCATGCTTAAATTTAGTCAGTTACTGTGTGTTTTTAAAAAACAAATCACTAATTCCTATAATATGTTTGAGGAATATCCACTCATGGTATTTAAGAATTATATAACATGCACTAGCATATTTAAAGGACAGAATTTTAGATGAGGTCAGTCAAGTTTTCACATGCTCAGCACCCACAGTTTGAACCAGATTTTTAATAGGAGCTGAGTGCTCATTTATGAATCTAAGGAAGGGCCAGATTTTCAAAGGAGTTCAGCATCCAAGTGCTGAGCATTTTTGAAAATCTGCCCCTAAATATCTATTTGAATACCTTAAACTTTGAATTATCTACCTTGAGTATAGCAATTTACTACAAAACTGCAGGTGACAAACAGAGCCGATACAAATCATGATATATTGAATATTCAGCAAAAAGGGTGCTAAAAAAGGACACTAACAGTTTAGCAACCTATTTAACATCAAACAGAAAAATCTTTATACTTTACTAGAAATTTATATGCAGCTACAACAACTTGTAAAAATATTTTCCCCATCTTGGATAAATTTAGGTAAGAAAGATAAAATTATCAGCACATTTTAAAAATATGCAGGCAGACTTCATTAATCTGTATCAGTTTGCAAACTTCATTTCATTCCAAATTAAAAATCAACCAGCTATTCTAGACTATGTATATAAAGCACATTTAATTTTTTTCAAATACCACAGATTCTAATAAGTCAGTCCTGGATCAACCAGGCCTGATTTCAACTAATTAACTTCCCACACCACCAATTAGATTCACATTCATTTTTAGAGAGACCATTATGTTATAAGAAAGGCAATTAGCACTGTATGAATAATACATTCTCAAGAAAAGTTATTATTAAAAGACATAGCTAGGAAAAAAAATCAGTATGTTATTTAGAAAAAACAATTATTGTCTTAATGGATTATTTTTGGTGTGCTTAAAGATGTGTTCCCTGTTTTATTCTGTTGAGCATATTTTCTTGACCATCATTTTCTCCATTTCTTGTTATTTTATTGACTTGTACTACCTATTACTTTTGGAAGAAACCGTTTCTAAATCTTCTATTTGCTGTCAAGTAGTAAGAAAAATGTAAAAATAACCTACTGTATTTCACTGGTTTTAGTTCACATCAGAAATCAAAATAGTTATTTCAGTGTATGATGAGCCAAACATAAATAAAATGTCATCGTAAGGGCCTAATCCTGCAAACACTTTCATAAGTGAGTAACTTACTGAAGTCAACAGGACTGCTAATGTGAATTATACTTAACATAAGTAACCATTGAAGTATTTGGGCCCTAACACTGCCAAGAGATGCCAGCAATTTTAAGTAATCTTGCCCAATTGTTAAAAATAGATGCATTTCAAGCCATTTAAACTGGAAAAGGAGTACTTGCATACAGCAAAATGAGCACTAAAGAGTGCAGTGGGAGATACCAAAGTACAAGAAAAAAAAACTTAGGCATTTTGTTACTTTAAAAGCAATGCTATAATAGCTTAGCCTTTCATGGATCCGACTTTTAAAGATTTAAATAATAATAATAAATAATAATAATAATAATACTTGGCATTTTTAGGGCTTTACATTTACAAAGCACTGTATAAACATGGATTAATCCTCAGATTTAATCTGCACAAACAAAGAGTTCACATTGCTTTTTTTAAGCAAATCTGGTTAGGAGGAGGACTCTTGTAAATATTACTTACTAAACAGGCTTCAGCAGTTCTTGGTTAACATTACTGATCCATTTCTACAGATTGTTTTAGATATCAAACATTTTGAGATTTGTAATAGTTAAGAATATCAAAAGACACTGTAAGGCTATGCTGACATCAGTCTCCAACAGCTGTCATAACAAGTGAAGATCTATATTAATCTTTGAGATATACAAATACCAATTTCCTACTGCTGCACAATTCTTGCTTTCACAACAGATATGTCATGCAACTTTGCCCTATCAAAAGAGTCAACCCAAATTACTTCCCAACAACATGAATCTGCTTTTACAATTTTTGCCCAGGCCTAAAAAGGAACTAGCATTTTTTTAAATAGAGATCAAACATCACCTCATTTAAAATGTTTCCAATTTTCAAAATTCACAATTTGCATGGAATTGACCCATTCATTTTAAGTTAATAGGAAAAATCAATGATATCTAAAACTATATTACTTTGAAATAAATATCTGAATCTCAGATGATTAGGAATAACTCTCAGTGGCTCTACAGAGAGAAACAAATATTTACTGGATTTACAGGTGTCAACACAAAATAGATAACATACTTTTAACAGCTGTCTGTAAATAACAGAAGGATGTAGAATTCTCAGTGCTCCGCAACAGCTGTCACTCACAACAGATGTACCATAGTTGTACTATATAGTATGTCACTCTTTATAAAAATTCCAGTGTCCTACACTGTTCCCTTTGTCAAGGTTGCTCAAACAAAGTATTCCTCATTAGGCACTTTTCCCCATTAATAAATTATAAAATTGTTCAAGTACATTTTTAAAATGTATAAACTACTTATTCTTGTTGGAACCATTTGCCTCTTATGACCCAACTGAACAGGTTACATTCTCTTTTTATCTTAGTCGTTGCATGATTAGTGAAAGAGAACTCTATTTTTATACCATTATAAAAACTGTAAAGTTTGAGTTCTATGGATGAAAACTGCTAAATAAAAGCTAAGATGGGTGAGGTAATATCTTTTATTGGAACAACTTCTGTTGCTGAGAGAGACAAGCTTTCAAGCACAGAGTTCTTCTTCAGGTCTGGGAAAGGAACTCAAAAGCTTGTCTCTGTCACCAACAGAAGTTAGTCCAATAAAAGATATTACTTCACCCACCTTGTCTCGCTAATATCCTGGGGCCAACACAGCTACAAGTACACTGCATCCATAAATAAGAGGTAGGTATCTGTTCTGGAGGTCTTGAAAAATTCTTTATTACTGAAAGATGGCAATTAGCTATCTAAAATTCCTATTACTCATTGCATTTGTTGATTCATAACTTCCAAGTCCATTTCCAATGAATTTGTATTCACCCTCTGCGAAGTTTTAGTAATTTCATCAACTGGTTCATTAGAAACTAAGAACCTTGAAATCAAATATTGGCAGAAAAAGTCTTTGGGCTGGATCTCATCTCAGCCTGTTTCACCTTAGGTGAAATGCCATTGACTTCAATAGTTATGGATTTACACTAGGGTAAGTGAAGGGAAAATCAGGCCCTTTCAGTTTACCTGTAATTGGAATATTGTACATCAGGGGCTGGATTCCATTTAGCAATGTATTTTAATGTTTTTCCACTGCAGTGATAATTTAAAATCCTACAGAATTCAATCAGTTATTATTTCAGGATATGGAAAAATAAAAAGGAGAAAGAGAAAAAATCAAAACATGGAAAGGAGGTGGCACTGTGTGGAGGAAGAACTATGAGGTGGAAACCTCTTTCCCTGGCCCCCTGCTCTCCTGAAGCAATCAGTATTTTAATATAGACACAGTGCCTGGGGGATTTATACTAAGTTAGACCAATGCAGCTGCAGGCCCCAAGCTCAATCAGTTGATGCTAAATCAACAGGTACCAGCATGTGATGCAGCACGTGGGAATCCTGGTTTTGAAGAGTTGAGTGAAAATACACCAGTAAGTCATCCAGCCTCATTACTGGACTCTCGGGAGATAAGGACTGGGCTCCACGTCTAGGGATCTCAGAAAACTGGTCAAGTTCACGAGCAGGGAAACCTCGGATCGTTTTGCTACCCGAGTCCCGAGTGGTTTGATTAGACGCGCCTCGCTCAATGCGCCGGAGAGTCCCTGGCCTGCCCTGGAGGCAGTTTCTTGTTCCGCTTCACCTAGCGCAGTCACTGTCCCCTGCCGACGGGTCCCCACAGCCAGCCAGGCCTCCAACCCAACGGCCATCCCGCCCGCCCCTGGGTTGCTAAAGCCCGGCCGCCCGGGCTTTTCGGGACTCCTGGGTCGGGCGCAGCCCGTCGGGACACTTGGCAGGCCGAGAAAGGCCAAGCCTGACTGGCTCCCAAGCGCGTCCCCCGACACGAGGGGCCCCCAGCATCGCCCACTGCCCCGACCCGCGCGCAGCCGGGGTGCCTGGCTCGCCCCACTGAGGCGCCTCCATACCAGAACGAGGCGCCGCGCCAAGAGCCCACCGCGGCCCGGGGCCCACGCGCTACCGACGCGCCCCCCTGCCGGCGCTGTGGAGCGTTCTTGGCTGAAAGGCGCGTGCGGCAACCGACCCAAGAGAAACCCGCCGGAGCCTGCCCAGCCGCCGCCACCGCCACGCCACGGCCCTCGCGGCTTCTCCCTCCTACCTCGCCAGCGCTGGTACCCGCTCCGGGGCGCCTGCTCCCGGGCCGTCACGTGGCGCCCGGGGGGCCGATTGGCTGCCCTGGGTCACCTGAGCGCACTCGAGTCCCGCCAGCGGGGGGAGGGAGGGGAAGCGGCGGGCTGTTGCCTAGGCTACGGGAGAGCGGAGAGAGCGCTGGGCAGAGGGGGGCGAGCTGACTCCGGGCGGGACCATCGCGGTGGCAGGTGTGTGAGAGCGACCCTCGCGGGTAGGCCCCCCCTCACCTCCGGGGAGCGCGAGGGTTGGGAATAGGAGGCGGCGGCGGCGGCTGGGGCAGGCAGGAGCAGGGGCGGCGGGGGCTGAGTTGGGTGGGAGCAGGGGCTGGGGGCTGGTAGGAGGTGGGGCAGGAGGCCTGAGGCGGGACCGGGACTGGGGCTGGGTGGGAGTAGTAGGTTGCAGCGGGGGGCAAAGGGCTGCGAGCAGAGAGTGTGGAGAGACTCTCCGGCTCCCCCGAGAGTGGCCTGGCCCGCCCGGGGTCAGTGGCTGCTAGGAGCAGTCCCAAGAGCCCCTGGCGTGTCCCGATGCCTTCACCCTCCCTGCTCCCCTCATCATGCTGCTGCCATGAACCTGCCTGCGCTGCGGCACCAACGGCAGCACTTGCATTTCAAGGGGAGGCAGTACGGGAAGTGATGGAAACAGCCTTTCTCGTGAAACATGCTCTTTTGGTTTATTTCACTTCATTTGATCTCTTCCATAATGTATCCGGCTCTTCCCCCTCCTAGCTCGTATCCAAAAGCACTTCAGAATTTCTGTGAAACATGCCAAGCAAAATAAAGGCTCGTGATAGATAATGTGTGGTAGCTATCCATGAGCTCAGCCCTGCAGATCTCAACAGCGAAGAGCTACTTCTCCAAAGCAGACAAAGGGGTTTTGATCAGCCTGAGTGAGGTACTGAAAGCAAAATGTTTCTGAAAGACGTGTCTTACTTTTCATGATGATGTTTTATTTGTAAAACTTTAATACATTACTATTTACTTGAAATAATTTTGGGGCAAGGGATGATAGGACAGAAACTGGCTCAGTCTCTTTAGGCTGGGAGGGAGTTGGAAGTTAAAAATTCACAATTTTGTGCCCTTTTGAAAACCCTTTGGTTATTTAAAGAGACAGACATCATAAAATTTATCTAATCTGTCCTTGGAGATAAAGCTTTAGCTCAGTCAAAATGAATGAACAGTCCTGACAGATGATACTTGTTTAACATTTCTACATTTACTGTACAGTAAATTTTTGACATGAAAGGTTTTATTGCATTAACAGTAGGGTTCAGTTGCATTAAATATGAATAAAACAAGACATTTATACAGGTCTGTGAACAGGCTGGGTAGTTACTAGGTAATCTTACTCAAGTACAGTTTCACTTTTATCGCATTTTAAGACAACTTCCTATATATAAACAGGAAGCTTTTCTTTGTGTAAACAAGGTTTATAGAAGTGGGAGTAAGTTGATTTTTGTATGATTATTTATCATATTTTATTTCAGAGAGTTATACTCTATTAGTAAATGATTAACTGTACTACTTTAAGAATGGTAGCTGTTTGGATTGTTGACTAAGGAGATAATGATTTAATTTTACTGATTTCCCTCCCCCCCTTCTTATCTTACATCAGCTTTTTAAGTATGACTGATTCCCTTTATTCTATATTTTCCAGTTTGAGTCCCAATATAGGAGAAGGCTGACCATACTAACCCAGTTCAGTACCTATCCCAAACCTCTCAAAAATGGCCTGGTTAAAAGTAACACAGTAGGATCTTTTGAAAGTCCAATAATACATAAAAGCAGCTCTTGTATTTTTTAGATAGGTACAATAATCATAAGGTTAAATACTGAGTGCTTAATAGAGCAGGACACTTCTGAAGCAATGTTGATTAAAAGAGCCAACAATGTATAGTAATATAAGTGGAATGCAAGAGCATCATATAGACATTTCCATTTTTTATTGTACTGAAATGCATTCAAGGGTACCTACAATTGAAGTTCTAATATGAGGTCATGCGGGGGGTGAAGTGGCACTATGTGTGAAAGAAAATGTAGAATCAAATGAAATAAAAATCTTAAATGAATCCACATGTTCCATAGAATATCTATGGATAGTAATTCCATGCTCTAATCAGAATATAACAGTAGGGATCTATTATCAACCTCCTGACCAGGACAGTGATAGTGACGATGAAATGCTAAGGGAGATTAGACAGGCTATCAAAATAAAAAGCTCAGTAATAGTGGGGGATTTCAATTATCTCCCTATTGACTGGGTACATGTCACCCCAGGATGAAATACAGAGACAAAATGTCTTGATACTTTAAATGACTGCTTCTTGGAGCAGCTGGTACAGGAACCCACAATGGGAGAGGCAACTCTTGATCTAGTCCTGAGTGGAGCTCAGGATCTGGTCCAAGAGGTAACTATAACAGGACCTCTTGGAAATAGTGACCATAATATAATAACATTTAACATTCCTGTGGTGGGAAGAACACCTCAACAGCCCAACACTGTGGCACTTAATTTTAGAAAGGGGAACTATGCAAAAATGAGGAGGTTAGTTAAACAGAAATTAAAAGATACAGTGACTAGAGTGAAATCCCTGCAAGCTGCATGGACACTTTTCAAAGACACCATAATAGAGGCTCAACTTAAATGTCTACCCCAAATTAAAAAACACTGTAAAATAACTAAAAAAGAGCCACCATGGCTTAACAACCATGTAAAAGAAGCAGTGAGAGATAAAAAGGCATCTTTTAAAAAGTGGAAGTCAAATCCTAGTGACGTAAATAGAAAGGAGCATAAACACGGCCAAATTAAATGTAAAAGTGTAATAAGAAAAGCCAAAAAGGAGTTTGAAGAACAGCTAGTCAAAAACTCAAAAGGTAATAACAAAATGTTTTTTAATTATATCAGAAGCAGGAAGCCTGCTAAACAACCAGTGGGTCACCTGGACGATCGAGATACAAAAGGAGCACTGAAAGACGATAAAGTCATTGCAGAGAAACTAAATGAATTCTTTGCTTCAGTCTACACGGCTGAGGATGTTAGGGAGATTCCCAAACTTGAGCCATCTTTTGTAGGTGACAAATCTGAGGAATTGTCACAGATTGAAGTGTCACTAGAGGAGGTTTTGGAATTAATTGAGAAACTTAACAGTAACAAGTCACCGGGACCAGATGGCATTCACCCAAGAGTTCTGAAGGAACTCAAATGTGAAGTTGCGGAACTATTAACTATAGTTCCGAACCTGTCCTTTAAATCAGCTACTGTACTCAATGACTGGAAGATAGCTACTGTAACGCCAATATTTAAGAAGGGCTCTAGAGGTGATCCTGGCAATTACAGACCAGTAAGTCTAACGTCAGTATTGGGCAAATTAGTTGAAACAATAGTAAAGAATAAAATTGTCAGACACATAGAAGAACATAAATTGTTGCACAAAAGTCAACATGGTTTCTGTAAAGGGAGATCATGTTTTACTAATCTATTAGAGTTCTCTGAGGGGGTCAACAAACATGTGGACAAGGGGGATCCAGTGGACATAGTATACTTAAAAAGAAAAGGCGTACTTGTGGCACCGTAGAGACTAACAAATTTATTTGAGCATAAGCTTTCGTGAGCTACAGCTCACTTCATCAGATGCATGTAGCTCACGAAAGCTTATGCTCAAATAAATTTGTTAGTCTCTAAGGTGCCACAAGTACTCCTTTTCTTTTTGCGAATACAGACTAACACGGCTGCTACTCTGAAACCTGTCATAGTATACTTAGATTTCCAGAAAGCCTTTGACAAGGTCCCTCACCAAAGGCTCTTACGTAAATTAAGTTGTCATGGGATAAGAGGGAAGATCCTTTCATGGACTGAGAACCGGTTAAAAGACAGGGAACAAATGGTAGGAATAAATGGTAAATTTTCAGAATGGAGAGGGGTAACTAGTGGTGTTCCCCAAGGGTCGGTCCTTGGACTAATCCTATTCAACCTATTCATAAATGATCTGGAGAAAGCAGTAAACAGTGAGGTGGCAAAGTTTGCATGTGATACTAAACTGCTGAAAATAGTTAAGACTAAAGCAGACTGTAAAGAACTTCAAAAAGATCTCACAAAACTAAATGATTGGGCAACAAAATGGCAAATGAAATTTAATGTGGATAAATATAAAGTAATGCACATTGGAAAAAATAACCCCAACTGTACATACAATATGATGGGGGCTAATTTAGCTACAACTAATCAGGAGAAAGATTTTGGAGTCATCGTGGATAGTTCTCTAAAGACATTCATGCAGTGTGCAGCAGCAGCCAAAAAAGCAAACGGGATGTTAGGAATCATTAAAAAAGGGATAGCGAATAAGACAGAGTATATCTTATTGCCCTTATATAAATCCATGGTACGGCCACATCTTGAATACTGTGTACAGATGTGGTCCCCTCATCTCAAAAAAGATATACTGGAATTAGAAAAGGTTCAGAAAAGGGCAACTAAAATGATTAGGGGTTTGATGAGGAGAGATTAAAGAGGCTAGGACTTTGCAGCTTGGAAAAGAGGAGACTAAGGAGGGATATGATAGAGGTATATAAAATCATGAGTGGTGTGGAGAAAGTGAATAAGGAAAAGTAATTTACTTGTTCCCATAATATAAGAACTAGGGGCCACCAAATGAAATTAATGGGTAGCAGATTTAAAACAAATAAAAGGAAGTTCTTCTTCACTCAGCGCACAGTCAACCTGTGGAACTCCTTGCCTGAGGAGGTTGTGAAGGACTATAACAGGGTTTAAAAGAGAACTGGATAAATTAATGTAGGTTAAGTCCATTAATGGCTATTAGCCAGGATGGGTAAGGAATGGTGTCCATAGCCTCTGTTTGTCAGAGGTTGGAGATGGATGGCAGGAGAGAGATCACTAGATCATTACCCATTAGATTCACTCCCTCTGGGGCACCTGGCATTGGCCACTGTCGGTAGACAGGATACTGGGCTGGATGGACTTTGCTCTGATACTAGTATGGCCATTCTTTTGTTCTTATGTTCTTATGAGATTTTACTCAGCAAAGTAATTTCTTGTAGAAATTGAAATGTAAGATAAGTTAAATATGCAGCAATATTACAGCTACAGGCCTGATCCCAAAACACATGAGTAATAATTACTCACATAAGTAGTCCAATATACTTCAGTGGAATTGGGACTGCTTCTCTGAGTAAAGGTCTGGCCTTGTAAGATCTCTCTCTTGATGTAGTTATAGACAACGCTTCACCATTTTGTGCTTTTCTCACTGAAGGATTTCCTTAAAAGAATAATCTGTGTTAGTCCTGGATGATGATGATGAACTAGTATAATACTGTAGTTTGATCAGCATGTATTTGGATTGGCCACATCACTCACAAGTAGCAAAGCCAAGGATGAATGGTACAGTTCTGACCCAATTCATGCTTATAAAACCTTTATACCACATCTAACCACGGTGTATTCTGAAAATATGACATGATAGATAAATCCTGTTTTAGGAACACTTTCAGAAAGTTTTAAAAAATATGACACTTCTTTACCTTTGCCTTTGTTAACTATGATTCCAAGAATACAGTGCTCAGAGGGAGAAAATGCCTCACAATTTATGTGAAAAACCTCTAAAAAATGGCCTAAATTAGCTTTTCTAGATATTGTAATGTCACAATTTTAAGGTCTGGTATCCCAGGCCTGTACAGAGGCAGAAGTGAATGCATTGCTGCCAAGTTTTGTGTAGCTCCATGTGTGACATTTTATGCAATATATGTGATGGGAGGGAGGGATAGCTCAGTGGTTTGAACATTGGCCTGCTAAACCCAGGGTTGTGAGTTCAATCCTTGAGGGGGCCATTTGGGATCTGGGGCAAAAATTGGGGATTGGTCCTGCTTTGAGCAGGGGGTTGGACTAGATGACCTCCTGAGGTCCCTTCCAATCCTGATATTCTATGATTCTAACATGTTGATTTAGTGGTGGTGAATGATATCTGATAGGCGCCAAATTTCCCACATAGGCTTCCCTGGAGTAGAGAGGGTAGGTGCAACCAGGCAGAACCTTATTCCATGCACACTTTACTCCTGGAGGCATTCTGCACCTAAAAATTCTGCACACATTTTAAAATTCTGCAAAAATCTTCAATTTTTATTTGTCAAAATAACACTACATAACCACACCAGTTTCAGTTATTTTGGTAATTTATTTCCAAAATAAGCAAATATCTTTGTAACAATACAGACACACAAATTTTCTCCCAAGAATAGAGAGTTAAAGAAACCCCTATGACAACCCAGTTTCTGTTTCTCTGCCCCTTCCCCCCCAAGCCCAGCCGGTGGGGCCAGACACCCACAACCCCTTGCCCCTGCCCCCCTCCCAGAGCCCAGCCACGGCTCATGCCCAGCAAATACACCCAACCCCCCCTTACCTCCAGACCCAGCTGTGGGCCCCCCGGCTCAGATACCCACACCCCTTCCCCCACAGAGCCCAGCCACGACCCCGCCCAGCCCAGACACCCGCCCCCGTCCCAGAGCTCAGGGATCCAGAGGGAGAAACAGCCTGATGCTCAGTACCAGGCTTGCATGGAGTTTCCTGCGCTGCCCTCTCCTTCCCTCAGGGCATACTGGGAATTGCAGCTGCCAGGAACCCTCTAGCTCCCTCTCTCTCACCCAAGGAGTGTCTTCTATGTGCGAGCTGGGCTCCGCTGGGTCCAGTGGCCCCTAGTGACAGCTAGCACCACTGCATCCCATTACTGTGGGGGAAAGGAAATTCTGCATTAATAATTAATTTCTGTAAAATTCTGAATTGCGCAGCAGTTCAGAATTCCCCCAGGAATATACATTCTGGTCTGCCTGAGGGGACAGAGTTTGTCCCTCTCCTGCCTCCTCAGAAACACCCCAAAGCCTGACCCCTCCATGATGAGTGTGCCGCAATAGCGAATGAGACAGTCTCTCTCTCACATGCACAGCTGTCCATCCTCCTGCACCAGCGGTGTTTTACATTTCTACTGGCTGCTCCGGGTGCCTGAACCAACTGCTTGCGCTGCCACGTCTTTACCGCTACTGCTCTTGTGTCTTCCCTTTGCTTCCCCATCAGAAGTCATTTTTCTGCAAGGAAGCAAAGAAATCTGCAGGGACATAAATTCTGCACACACACACTGATGCAGAACTCCCCCAGGAGTATCACTCCATAATAAGTGAGGGAAGGCTTGTGAGGAGCTAGAGGTAACCAGGGGAGTCTGCGGGGAAGTGATGTTGCTGTGTGGGAGGAAACAAAAAGAGGGAGGGGTTATACAGTGGTGCAAGCTCCATTAGTCCCTTCCTTCCTGTTAGTTTGTGTCCCTATCTTTTGTCCATTAGCTCTTGTCCCCACAACAGGTCCTGCTTCTCCCTTTGGTCCTCACCCCCTTCCCCTTGCTCACCTTTCCTGCCTGTAAGGCACTGATTCTGCTAATGCCACCTCCTTCATGCTCTGTGGCCGAGAACTGGCATAGAGAGTAGTCAGAAGTGGAGACAGAAAAGCTGCCTGCTGAGCAGGTGTCATAGTGGTCTGTGGTGGCAGGCAGGATAAACTGCAGCCCAAACTTCTTGCCCAAAGCCCAGCAGCAGAATGCATGCATTCACTCTGGGCCATGGGAATGCATGAGGAATAGCTTGCACGTATGAGTGTCAAGTGAAGTGTGTGGCATTTGGCAAATCTGTGAATGATGAGCCCACTGGGAAGTTTGGACTCTTCCCATTCCTATGATCTAAAATCCCCGTTACCAGGCATCCCAAGCCATGGGGTAGCAGTTTAAAAATCATGACACTTACTGAAAACCTGTTCTGGGTCAGAACTTAATCTCACCAATCCTGAGTTGCAGGCTGGTGTGTGTTTGCTGGTAAAATTCTACATTTAGGAGGAGAAGGAAAGAGATATTTCTGTGAAAGATTAAGAGCTGAATGTTAAAATAAATTCTGAAAGACAAGGAATTATTGAACAGAGGGCAGGTGAGACAGTCTAATGTGCATGATAAATTTATTACATGGCTCTTTATTTTATGATCTCACACTCACCACATATGAGGAGGCACGTGCATATATAATGGGCAATAATATGGCCATAAAACTGTGTTCATTAATATTTAATATATATGGGAGTTCTTTTACAAATTGAATGCAATGTATGACCTTTGTTCACATTTCCTAATATAGTTTGGGTTAATATATCACTGTGCATTTGTACATGGAATTACTTTTTGACATCAGTAACATGTGCCATCGTTTTCAAATGTTCTTATTTTCATAAATAAAAAAACCCAATGGGGTAGATTTCTAAGTAGTAGTGGTGTTTATGGGAGATAGGGAAAATCTCTAAATCTGTTGAACTAATATTTGAGGCACTCACTCAAGACTTGGAGAAACATCCATTAGCTACTTGTTACTTTGAATACACAGAATAATTGGCTAGTGTCCAGCTGATATCAATGTAATGCCAAGTTGATACCAAGAGAGAACAAAATTGCCTAATGGCAACCTATTATTAAGCGCTGCAATGTCTACTTTTTAAGCAGCACTTTCAAGTTTGAGACAGAAACAGGAAACGTGTAGCTGGCACAGTTATGTCTCTTTCAAGACTTGCTTTCAGGTGAGTCGGTTATTCATGTACCTCAACCACTCGGATTATTTTTATCTACATTTCAGCAAGAGAAATGAATTTTTTTTACTCTTTACTCTTGGTACGGAAGTCTTGTGTTGTACACTGATCATTCTTCTTACATATAATAGCTGATATCTCTCCTGGGATTTTGTTTTAGAGGAATTGGGACAGTAACTTAAATAATTGCATGATCTAAAACCACAGTCATACATCTCTGCTGAAAGGATTTGAATACCTTTTACACCTATTAAGCCTGACTGAGTGTTCCTGAAGTTTAAGAATCAGATGTTCACAAGTTTCCTTTGCAAGTTGTGATATTTATTTAGAGCTTAAACCCAGATATCCTTTTGATAATTTATCATTTTTAAAGCTGAGAAAAACTGGGAGATTGGTAGCATTATTTACAAACTGAACATTCAACATCTGGTACCGCAAAACATGTAGATGAGTTGTGAAAGTCTGATAGTTAGATGTCAGTTCAAAAACACTTGATTTTTGGAACTTGATTCTGAGCTGTAACATTTTGGAACTCCTGATGTTTGAAGGTGTTGGGTTTGGCAACAGAGTTATAAAGCTAGTAGATTTTTTTCAATAGAAAATATTTCACAGTTGCAATAAGAAAAACATTTCTACACTTAAGCAAACAAAAATGTGTCAATTTAATACAGTGTGCATCTCTATATGCTTCTTAGATTCTAAAGATCTACAAGCAATATCCTGTAATAGTGACTCCAAAAGCTAAGATATAGGAATGTGTCAGAAATGAAAGGTTACTGTCAGTCTTTACAATAGAATTTTCTGTACTGATGATCAGTCTTTGCCATCTGATTTTAAGGTTTGACATTTGTTTTTAATCCACTTTTGATTACAGTATAACATTATAATAGTCAAAATGTATTTCTGTCACTGGCTTTGTTTCAACAGTAGTTTTAATAAATTACATGTTTGCCAACTAATTTTAACATTATTAAAGTTTCAGGTTATTGCATATTGGAAAGAATGTATAGTATGAATGGGGCTTCATTTCACAAAGTTAATATAGTTTTACTGCAGTAAAACTATTACCTATAGCAAGTGCTACATCTGGTACCTAATAAATCAAGCTGTTCTTAAGTTATGGAAAAATAAAGAAGAATTTAAGTGACTTGCTCTGAAAAACTATCCAGACTGTTTAGATTATGCCACAGCTTCATATTTTGGGTAATTTTTAGTACCTTTAGCAAGATCATTTAGATAGATAGGTCATTTTATATAGAAGTGTGAAAATAGTTATCAAAACAACAATTTTACATTTTAAACTTCTGTTTTTACATTTCACAGATCTATTTTCACAATGAAATAAAACTTAGACAAAAGTACACATTTTATCAGAACAGAATTGCTGTTTTTAATTTTTAAAGAAAACATTTAAATGAAAAATCCCATATTTGAACTTTGTGATAGTGTTGTGATTATGGAGATCACTATTTAGCGTTATAGATTCCTAATTATATTCATATTATTTTTTGTTTATCCCTTGTCAAATAAAATGTATTACTGAGGAATAGACTAAATGGTATAAGTGCACATAATTCAGTAATCAAATAATAATTGAACAGTCAAATCAAAGCAATTTAAAAGCTATCAATTTTCAGTTTTATGTTTAGTTCAAATTATTCTTAATTGCCTGACTTAATGCTTTCCTGCCTTTAAAGCATTAAAGAAAATGAATAATTTATTTCATTTTCTTCCATGAGAATATGAATTTTTGATACCGGAAAATGGAGTAGAGTTAAATTCTGCATCTACTGAAGCCAATAAGAATTTTTTCCATTGACTTAAGTGGGGCCAGGATTTCATCAGTGTTGTTTATTTCAAAGAGTACAGTAGCTATCTTAAAGTTCATATTCTATTGTTTCCTTAATTTTTTAAAATTTACCTATATAATAAAAAATCCACATTCATGGAATTTAAAGCCAGAAGGGACCATTCGATCGTCTAGTTAAGGGATCTCAAACTCAAGTCACCACGAGGGCCACATGAGGACTAGTACCGCATCACTGAAACCTTTTCATACAACGATACAAAAGTATTGTCAAAGTTTGAAAAAAATGAAAGAGTAATATAGTCTGCTATTAAAAGTATGTATTCACTTTTTTAAAACTGTAATGTGAAGAGGGGTTTTAATGAAATATATAAAAACACCTGTAACTATTCCTTATGTGGTCAGTAACACTGATGATGATCTACACCAGCAGTTCCCAAACTTGTTCTGACGCTTGTGCAGGGAAAACCCCTGGTGGGCCGGGCCTGTTTGTTTATCTGATGTGTCCACAGGTTCGGCCGATCACGGCTCCCAGTGGTCACGGTTCGCTACTCCAGGCCAATGGGAGCTGCTGGAAGTGGCGGCCAGTACATCCCTCGCCCCGCGCCACTTCCAGCAGCTCCCATTGGCCTGGAGCAGCGAACCTCGGCCACTGAGAGCTGTAGTTGGCCGAACCTGCAGACACAGCAGGTAAAAAAACTGGCCTGGCCCGCCAGGGGCTTTCCCTGCACAAGCAGCAGAACAAGTTTGGGAACCACTGATCTACACTAACAGTCTATCAACATAGCTGTAATGGCAGGAACTTTTTAAAGTAACTATTCATACAAAATACGTTGCCACTTTTAACAAACATTCTTCCCAACTACTCACAGCAAAGAATCATACATGCTGAACCTCATACCTAGAACCAGCTGTGCCCCTTTCCTACTCCTCCCAAAAACATATACAGCAAGGCTTTTAATAATTTTCTTCCCTTGTTCCTTTTTTTAATCCATTTTCTGAGATGGTGGTGTACTGAAATGTATCTGATGTGACCAAATTGATCATTTATTCTGAATTTCATAGAACATTTGCTTAGAATGTGATGCAGTCCACTGAACAAATTGCATTAACGTCAGTGGATTTTGGATCAGCCCCCCGAATCAATAGACTGGTTTATATGTCTATTTTCCTATATTTACTTGGCATCTTCCAGGTATACAGCACACTTTAAGTTAACTTCATGCATTGGAAAACAGTTCTGTCAATGAGTCTTGATGTTCTCCAGTCGCAGTTGAACAGCAATATCATATTGTTCTGTGCCTGTTCTACGTATTTATTGAAGTGAATGCAAAAATTTGCATAGAAATTGAAATGATATATTGCCTTTTGTCTATATAGCCACTCATTTTAAAAACAAACAAACAAACCACAATTTGTAAATTAGGTATTCATTATTTTGGGTTTTAGGAATTATTTAGCTGAAACATTTGAGCAATGTTGACAAATATCTATTTCAGCATACTACAGTATACTATAATGCTGAATTTTGCATAAATAGTACATCCAAAGTAAACTCGTTGTCCAACTTGGGGATTTTAAATACTTCCCTTTTTTCTTTTGATTTAGTTCTTCATAAGGGAGAGAAGTTTAACCCTAAGAAATGGGTATTGAAGGATTACAAAGACAAGATAAAATAGTGAAGATGCTTATACTATTATTAGTGTATTTGGTAAGTAAATAATGAGAACTTCCTTTTCTTCATCTTGAATGTTGGAAAATAATTGCATAAACTAGTGAGGTGGAGTAATTTATATATTTTAATACAACTATTAATATACAGAATGCAGTATTTTGAGCATATCAGTTTAAGTCAATGACAATTAGTTATAGACTCTTCCAGTTTAAAAATACTCTGTTCAAATTGCATGTGACACATCTTTCTATCCCACTTTTCTGCCCTTCTGCCCCCCAAAAATCACCTCTCTCTGAATATGCCCACATGAAGGATGGTTTGATTGGGCAGAATAAAACATATATCAGTTTAGTGCTTGTGCAACATGTCAGTTTATTGACTTCTGAAGTTGGAGCTAGGATCCCCAGGGTTACGCATGAGTACATCATTGATCACCTCTCAGTGCAAGACACTAGATTTAAGGCATAGGAGTCAAGTACTCACTCTATTTATGCAGAAAACAGCAACAGCACAATTGGCAGCAATGCAAGCTTCCACTGTCATTTCAGCATGCCTGAACTCTGACCCAGAGAGACAATCTGTAGGAATGAAGATAGTTCAGTCTCCATAGCAGATTCATGCTTTGGCCTTACTGCTGAAACTACCAAATAGGGTGATAACTGAATGGCAACTGTAATGTGATGTGGATGCCCTTCCACTTGGAACTAGACTGACTACCAAAATCATCTTCCAGAATGTGCTTTTGATGAAAGTGATTAACTGGGCCTGAGTCATTTAATCAAAAAAGTGTGTGTGCGCTTGAGACAGAATGGTAAATGTACTGAGTTTGATGCTGCAGTAGGATTTGCTCATGGAGACCCTTGCACCTCTGTGGGGTCCCACTGATTTTTCTGAAACTCCGTAATGGTGTTTCTGCTTGTGGTGCAGATTGCAGCATCAGAGCTGTAGTTTCTAGCTTGGTCGTAAGCTGTACTTAGAAATCGTGGAAGGTAGAAATTGCATCTCTATGTGTATTTAACGTATTAAGCAAGAAAATAATTGTGTGAATATTAGTGCAAATTTTCAAAAAAAAATTTTTTCTTAGTGTTCGTCCTAAACTCAAGGTGCCATTGAAAATCTCTTTAAAAGTGTATACTTAAATATACAGATTCTATTCTTTTTCCCCGATTACAATATCCAGATATACAGATGGTTTAAATAAATGAAGCCCACCCTTGCAATTTAGAACAAATTAGAGGTATGAAAATATAGGCCAAAATTTTCAAAAATGGGTGCTGAAGTTAGGATGTAAAACCATATTTACACACCTGAATAAGTCGTCTGACTCTTTTTTTCCCCCCTTCCAAAAGTACTAGTCACCCACAGGTCCTATTGAAATCAGTGGGAGTTGCCGCATGCTGAGCACTTTTGAAAATCAGACCACTTATTTAGGCATCTAAATATGAATTTAAGAGCCCAAGGTTAAACACCAATATTTGAAAATTTTGGCCATATTCTAGAAAGATATTTCCAGGGATTTGGCATTAACCGAACCTTCTTGCTTACAGAAAAGACCTTTTCTCAAAGTGAATTTAAAATAAGAAATTATTATTTTAATATCATTTTTAAGTAGTATTAAGTAATAAGATTTGTGTTGGGTTAAAGTAGATATAATTAGACATTCTATTTTAATTAATTTTATAAGATTGTATAGTGTTTAAAACCAATTATTTGGCCTAGATGTAAATGTCCAGATTAACTGTAAAGCATTATTGCTAATTTCTTTTAACTATTTGATTTTTGATTTTTTTTTAAGTTGAGTGAAGTAATTTGTGAGACGGGGGATTGCAGAGAGCAAGAGTTCAGGGACCATGCGGGAAACTGTATTCTCTGCAAACAGTGTGGACCTGGAATGGAACTGTCAAAGGTATGTATGGGATATACTGCCATGTGACACTTTCTCGATTTTTTTTTTTCACAAATATGTTTACATGTATGGTTAAAATAATCAATATCAGTTTATGCATGAAAGAACTTTCATGGGTTCAGCTTGTTGTCCACATGTATCACTTTTTAAAAGTATGCAACTTTTAGTTCCTATACGTAACTCAAGCCTATATGGTTCAGAAAATAGTGATGCCATGCAATACCCAAACAGCAATGATTAAGGCAATTTAATCAGGAACCATAAACACTAAACTGGTTTTTAAAGACATTAGAATTTTTTTTCATTTTTTTCTCCCTCATAGCACTACAGCATAAGAGTGTTGGGTGCCTTACCTGTGCATTTCTTATCTCAACACATTCGGATTTCTTTCAAGTGTAACCTTGTGTCTGAGTTTCCTGAGTTTATAATGCTTGATTGTGGAGTAGTTACAATATCTCTGTAATATTTTTTTTACTTGTAAATTACTGATAAATACTGTCAACTTAACTCCATTTTTAACATCATTTTTCTTTGAGAATTTCCTTATTTTTTAAAAATTAAGACAAACACTGGGTTTCTTGTTTAAAGAGAATGCTACCATGTGATATTTCCAATGGATTTGTAGATATGTTATATAGTATAAATCTTAAAACATGTTTTTAAAATTTAACTTTTAAGGGTGAATTCATCAGTACATGAAAACAACATAAAGCAGCCAGGTTCCACTAGCTGGTTAAACCATATTTATAGCTGCTTTTCATGATAACAGAAAGAAAGTAGTGTGTACTGGTCTATCTGGATCTTAATTTGCAGTTCACTTATTGAATTAGAGCACTGTCCATGAGACCTGCACAGTCCCTGAGTCCCAGTGTCACTATGCTTTGAATTCCCCCAGCAGTGCTGCCTCACTTCCGCCAATAGGTCTGCCTCAGTGCTTCTACTTTCCCATGCATTCAGCTGCAATATCCAGCCACCTGCTCAAGGGGTGGAGGAACTTGATGGGGCCAGCGGTGAAAGAACAGTCCCAGCAGTGAGGGAGGGAGAGACTCGCTGAGGGACATCAGGCAGCTCCTCCCGCATCTTTCTTGGGAGTCTCTGGCATCAGTTGTCCATCTGGGGGGAGGGGTGCTGATTAGCCAGCATTCCCCGGCGCCCAGGATTTATCTTGGAGCAGGAGCCATGTGGAGCCTCTTTCAGCTCTGTTCTAGCAACTATAATAAGAATTTCCGTGTGTGTGTGTGTATATAGCACATGAGGCAGTGTGCTTTAGTGCATGGTCTTGCAAATCCTTACTCATGTGAGTAGTCCTATTGAAGCAGTTGACTTGAATAGGACTTTGTGTGAGAAAATGTTTGCAGGATTAGTCTCAGATTATGATCTCTTTGGAGCATGTTTCGTAATCTTCTGTGATTTTTACAGAGCTATGCACAAATCTGACACTTTATAAATTATATTAATACATTTTTAAAACAAATTAATTTAATGTAACCATTACTACTCTATTTTATATAGTGCAATAGGTGTGCTTGCCACTTAAAAGGCAAATAAAAAAGACAAATTCCTGCTGTAATGAGTGTACAATCTAATTTAGATTTAACAAAGAAAACTAAACAAAAATAGAATGGCCCTGGCTTATGACAGTAAACAGATCAAGCTATATGGTTTTTTTATATAGTCTTTCAAGGAGTTCCAAATGCTCAAGAGAGGCAATTAGTTTAGTGATGAACAAGTTACTATAACTGTCTGTTTGTACATATGCGTTATGACATTAACCATTCACTAATTGTATCAGTAAGCTTCATCAATACATCTAATTGTAACTATATTATACAAATACATTAGAAGCAAGGGGTAGACAAAGAATAGAGTAGGCCCATCAATCAATGAGGATTGGAAGACAGCAACAGAAAATGCAGCAGTGGCCTGTGCCAAATTCTTCTTTTGTTTTAGTTTTCACTAAAAATGTTAGCAGTGATCTTACAACTAACATAGTGAACATCAGCGTAAACAGGGTAGAACAAGTTAAGAATTACTTAGACAAGTTAGGCCTTGTTTACACTGGCAAGTTTCTGCACAGCAAATCAGTTTTCTGTGGTATAACTCTGAGGTGTACACACTGCCGAGCCACTCGTGCGCAGAAACTGCGCAGTTGCAGCGCTGTAAAAAAACCACCCCGACAAGAGGCATACTTCTTTCTGCACCCAAGCTACAGCGCCACAGTGCCAGTGTAGACACCCTGGTTGATTACAGTGCTGCGATTGGCTTCCGGGAGGTGTCCCACAATGCCTGTTCTTGCCTCACTGGTCATCAGTTTGAACTCTACTGCCCTGTCCTCACGTGACCAACCGTGATCCCCACCCCTTAAATTCCTTGGGAATTTTGAAAGTCCCCTTCCTGTTTGCTGAGTGACGCATACAGTGGTCTCAGTGCATCTTTCCAGGTGACAATGCCTCCTCCACGCACCAGGCAATCCCCCAGTTTGCCTCCCACGCCTTGTGGTAGGCATTCCATTGCTCCTTCACTTTGACCCTGCACTGCAGTGTGTCCCCATCATGGCCCTTTTCTGTCATGCATCGTGAAATCTGTCCATAGGTATCATAATTCCTATGGCTGGAGTGCAGCTGGGACTGGACAGCCTCCTCTCCCCAAATGTTGATGAGGTCCAGCAGCTCAGCATTGCTCCAAGCGTGATGTCATGATGCACTCTGTGGCCTAAAACCAAGAATTGAAGGAGTGGCGGGACAGCAAGAAGAGGGACCAAAAGGAGAAGGTGGTGCCCCAGAACAAAGCCACGGAGCAGCTCTTAAATGTTATGGAGCGCCAAGTGGACATGCTACTATCACTGCAAACAGAGCAGCTCCGCGCCCACGCTCCCCTGCAGCCGCTGTCACAAAACTCTTTCCCATGCGCTCCCCCAGACACCGCCAACACACTCTTATCAACCTCCTGGCTCCATTCTGTACCCACTGCATTCCACTCCTGCCTTGTCACAGTCCAGCCGTGCGGACTTCCAGTATCCACTGCACTCAACACCCATCCCTTTGCAGTTTACTCCTGCTGAAGTATAGTACCTGCTGTACCGTACTCCAAAGGACAAGGTTGCATATGATACCTGGACATACACAAATCTTTAACTGTCCCAGGACCCCACCTCCTACTGGAACCCTCCCTTCCCTCATCTCCCACAGTGCTGATGGTTTTTTTTGTCTGTCTCTCTCCTCCAGTTGTTGTTTTTTAATAAAATAATTGTTTTGGTTTGAAATAAATCTTTATTCCATTAATTGAAAGCAAACAGAGCCCTGCAAAGCAACAAGCAATTTTCTTAAACCTTCACAGTGCATCGTCTGCACCAATCACAGTCACCTCCTAATATTACAAACACTGTACTCCTGAGCATAGCAACAAATATTAGTGGCTTTCAGCTTCAAATTGCTGCCTCAAGATCTACCTGATCCTTATGGCCCCGTGCTGTGCCCCTCTAATAGCCCTGGTCTCTTGTTGTTCAAATTCAGCCTCCAGGCGCTGAGCCTCAGTGGTCCAGCCCTGAGTGAAGCTTTCACCCTTCCCTTCATAAATATTATGGAGCGTACAGCATGCGGCTATAAGCATAGGAATATTGTCATCGGCCAGGTTCAGCCTCCCAAATAGGCAGTGCCAGCGAGCCTTTAAATAGCCAAAAGCACACTCAACAAACTTGCTCAGCCTGTTGTTGAACAGCTCCTTGCTGCTGTCAAGCTTCCCCATGTATGGCTTCATAAGCCACAGCATTAAAGGGTAGGTAGGGTCTCCCAGAATCACAATGGGCATTTTGACTGCCCCACGGTGGTCTTCTGGTCTGGGAAGAAAGTCCCTGCTTGCAGCTTCCTGAACAGGCCTGTGTTTCAAAAGATGCATCCGTCATGCACCTTTCCAGACCAGCCTGCATTAATGTCTGTGAAATGCCCATGGTGATCCACAAGCGCCTGGAGAACCATAGAGAAATACCCCTTCCGATTAATGTACTCAGTGGCTAGGTGGTCTGGTGCCAGAATTGGAATACGCGTGCCATCTATCGCCCCTCCGCAGTTAGGGAAGCCCATTTGTGCAAAGCCATCCACAATGTCACACACGTTGCCCAGAGTAACGGTCTTTCAGAGCAGGATGTGATTAATGGCCATGCACACTTCCATTAACATGAGTCCAATGGTCAACTTTCCCACTCCTGACTGGTTAGCGACCAATTGGTAGCAGTCTGGAGTAGCCAGTTTCCATAGTGCAATCGCCACACAATTCTCCAATGACAGGACAGCTCTCATTCTTGTGTCCTTGCACTGGAGGGCTGGGGCAAGCTCATCACACAGTCCCATGAATGTGGCTTTCCTCATCTGAAAGTTCTGCAGCCACTGGTCATCATTCCTGGTATGCATGACGATGTGATCCCACCACTCAGTGCTTGTTTCCCGAGCCCCAAAGTGGCATTCCATTGTGGTCAGCACCTCCGTGAATGCTACAAGCAATCTTGTGTCATAGCTAATACACGTGGCAAGATCAATGTCGAACTCCTCTTGCCTTTGTAATTTAAGAACTAACTCCACTGCCCCTCGTGATGTGTTAGTCAGAGTGAGCAGCATATTGGTCAACAGTGCAGGATCCATTCCTGCAGACCAAAGAGGCAGCATGCCCAGTACACAAGCCGTTGAAAGAGGGCACCAAATTGGACAGAAGCACAGGGATTGCTGGGATGTGAAGCAATGCATTACAGGGCATTGGGACAAGACTCAGGATGCCCCGTGACCCCCTCCACCTTCCCACAACTCTTAGTGGCAGAAGAGGAAGAGATGCTCTGTGGAATAGCTGCCCAGAGTGCACCGCTCTGAATACCGATACAAGTGCCGCAAGTGTGAATATGTTATTGCGCAGGCAGCTGACAGTGTGAACACACAACAGCAGTTTCCCTTCAGCGCTCTCTGAGTGGCGCTGTAACTGCCGGCGACGAAACTCTGCCAGTGTAGACATACCCTTTAGATGTCTTCCAGTTGGCAGGCGCTGCCTAAATACATCCTAAAACACTCATGAAACTGGCTGAAGAGATCTCTGAGCAATTAGCAGTTACCTTTGATATCTCATGGAGGACTGGAAAGATCCCAGAGGAATGGAAAAGGGCAAATATAGTTCCTATCCATAAAAAGGGGATTAAGGACAACTCAGGGAATTGTAGACAATCATCTTAACTTTGATACCCAGAAAGATAATGGGAGCAAATAATGAAACAATCAGCTTGTAAGCACCTAAAAGATAATAAGGTGATAAGTAAGAGTCAACGTGGATTTGTCAAGAACAAATCATGTCAAATCAATCTAATATCCTCATTTGACAGGGTAACAAGCCTTGTGGAGGGAGGGAAGCAGTAGATGTGGTATATTTCGACTTTAGTAAGGCCATTGACACTGTCTTACATGATCTACCTGTAAGCAAACTAGGGAAATTTAGCCTAGGCAAACCTACTCTAAGGTTGATGCACAACTGGTTGGAAGACAGTACTCCGAGAGTAGTTATCAATGGTCAAGCTGGAAGGGCATGTCAAGTGGGGTCACACAGGGATCTGTCCGGGGTCTGGCTCTGTTCAGTGTCTTAATAAATTATTTGGATAATGACATAGAGAGGACACTTCTATAAAGTTTGTGGACTATACCAGGCTAGGAGTAGTTGTAACTGCTTTGGAGGACAGGATTAGAATTCAAAATGGTCTTGACAAACTGGAGGAATGGCCTGAAATGAATAGGATGAAATTCAGTAAGGACAAATGCAAAGTTCTACACTTAGGAAGGAATAACCATTGCACAAATACAAAATGGGAAGTTACTGCCTAGGAAGGAGTACTGCAGAAAAGGATCTGGGGGTTATAGTGGATCAAAATCTAAACATGAATCAACAAGGTAATACTGATGCAAAAAAAAAAAGTCATCATTTTGGGATGTATTAGCAGGAGTGTTGTAAGCAAGACATGAGAAGTAATTCTTCCACTCTCCTCTGCACTCATAAGACCTCAACTGGAGTATTATGTCAAATTCTGGGCACTTCAGGAAAGATGTTGACAAACTGGAGAAAGTCCACAGAAAAGCAACAAAAATATAATTGAGAAAAGGTTGAAAAAATTGGGTTTGTTTAGTCTGGAGAAGAGAAGACTGAGGGGGCCAAAAGGATAACAGTCTTTAAGTATGTAGAAGATTATAAAAAATAAAGTGATAAATTGTTCTCCTTATCCACTGAGGGCAGGACAAGTAGTAATAGACTTAAATTGCAGCAAGGGAGATTTAGGTTAGATATTAGGAAAAACTTTCTAACTGTAAGAGCAGTTAAGCACTGAAACAAATTATTTAGGGTGGTTGTGGAATCTCCCTTATTGGAGGTTTTTAAGAACATGATAGACAAACACCTGTCAGGGATGGTCTATGGGTAATAATTAGTCCTGGCTTAGCGAAGAGAATTGGACTAGATGGCCTATCAAGGTCCCTTCCTGTATTTCTATGATTCTGTATAATACTGTTGAATAGAAGCATCTGGAAATAAACACATTATATCAGTTTATGGCAGAACTAAGGTTTTTTAAATGTACTTGTATTTGTAAAGTGAGAAATATATTGATAATTTGAAAACTGTGCAGTTATAAATTCTGTATACAATACATTCTCAAATAAAAAAGTTATAACACTATTTAATTATAAGAAATATGTGTGATACTTGAAATATTTTAAGCTTTGACAAGATTTTGAGGCTAGTTCACATGAAAAAGACATGAATTGTATGTACATGTTATTTTTAAAATATATTAAAATGCACTTAGTGAGCTGTATTTCTTAGACATCCCCAGAAATACATTATATAAGTTACTATTGGGAACTTTATCAGTCTCCAGAGGGGAAAACTATATTGCCAAAATATATCATGCATATATGCTGACAAAATTATTATTGACTTATAGAGAAAGTGTTGTGTATAAAAAGTGTAAGACATACTGGATCATTATGACAAGGAAGTTAGTGCACATATGTAAGAATAAGAATGTTACCTTAAGCATCCAAAACAATGGTTCTCAAATATACTGGCATGGATTCTTCTAACCATGTGGAGTCCTATTGATTTCAGTGGGCTCGGCACTAGTGCATCAGTTTATAGGATCAACCTTAGGTCTAAGGTTTCAGAAAACAATTGTACAATGTATTGTAGTTGGCAGTTGCATTGTAGAGATAATGCTTTGTGATCAACTTTTAATTTGTACATGTACTGATTTTTGAAAATGAAATACATTTTAATGTTGCAATAACAAAAGCAAAAAATATGTTAATTGTCCTTTCTTATTTTAAAAGGTTTAAAAAACACTAGGAAAAATCTAGAATTGTTATGCTAAAGGAGCTAATAAGACCTTCAAAAAGTATGAAGACTTCAAAATATCAGCTTCTGCATTCAAACTTGCCTGCGTAAATAATAGCTATATATAGCAAATAGGATATTAAAGAGACAACACTGACTTGAAATCTAGCAAATGTTAAATTATAGTTTTAAAAAGTAGTTTCAGATACTGTTCTATTCAGGTAGTTAGATCACTCCTATCACCATGACATCTGAGCATCTTTCAGAATTAGGAAGTTAAATAAGGAAACTAAAATCTATCAAATGTAGTTTCACTCCATTTCCTCCTATTTCACAATGGAAAATGTGTGAAGTTCTATAAAGTTATGTACATGCTCATTTTATTTTTCAAATAAGCCAATGTTATATGTTCTGTTCTTAGGTAAGACAATGTCAAAATGTACTTTCATTTGGGCTGGAGTGTTGTGGGATATGTGATGGTACTTGGTTTCCCTAGGAGAAAGTTCTGTAGTCTGGGGCCAGGCCCCCAAAAATCCCTGTCTCCCACATAGATGCATTTTACCCTTTATGGTGGACAATTGCATTGTTCCTAAGGAGTGGGGCTATTGAGGACAGTCATGGTTCCAAAGGATAAAGTGTTTTTTTAGGTATGCTGGGCCCTGATCATTTTGTGCTTTGAAAATAACGATTGAGAACTTAAATTTAACAAAATGTTCAATGGAGAGTCAGTGAAAAGAACAGAGTAATGGAGTAATATGCTGTCAGTAATCTGTCACTAATGAGGTGTGCTACTGCATTCTGCATCATCTTCAGATTTTTCAAGTTTGTTGTTTTTTCAAACCCATATAAACTAATTTGTAATCCTGAGAGTATACAAAGGTATGTGTTTGTCATGGCCTGATCAGCAGCAGCTATGAGGCACAGTCTCTTAGGCAGTTAGAGATAACAATAGAAAGCATTTTTCTTGGATACTGCTATAAAATCCGATGAAGTGAGCTGTAGATCACGAAAGCTTATGCTCTAATAAATTTGTTAGTCTCTAAGGTGCCACAAGTACTCCTTTTCTTTTTGCGAATACAGACTAACACGGCTGCTACTCTGAAACCTGCTATAAAATGGTTTAACATCAATGAGGAGTCTACAGATTTGCCAAACTGCAGATTGTCTCAACAATCTATGAGTTTACATTTTGGGGCTGTATCTATGGAAGCCAGCTCTTTCAAGGTGTTTTCCCTCTGCCTTCAAACACCTCTGTCTTTCTGGTATTCAACTTTAGCTAGCCCTTTCTCATCCAGATGCTGACTCACAGCCAGACATTAGGGTAACTTTTGGTGACTGTTCAGTGTAAGTTGCAAATGACAGTTGTGTGTCTTCTGCATATTGTTAATGCTTGATTCTGAGAAGTTTCACCATTTCTCCCAGTGGCTGCTATGACCAATGTGATGCTATGGAATCATGGACTATTCAAAGACTATAGTATCAACTTTATAAATGTTATATGTATCTTTATGGGCTGGTTACTGATTGTGTTCCTGGATAAATCAGTAAAATAAGGTATGCTTCCTGCAGGAACTAAAGTCAATTGGGTTAAGAGGGAGAGGTGTGGAATTCAAGCAAATCTCTAATACTGAAACAATGTGGGAAACAAGGGCTTTGTACTGTTTCCCCTTGGGGTGAAACTTCACAGATTGGACTGACTTGGTTCAAAGATTTAAGAAGGCAAAGAACTTGACATTGTATAAAATAGCAACCCTGACATGGGGAAAGGGTCACTCATGCCATCTGAGAACTGACAGGTATAAGACTCTGACCAACAGAACCAGGACCTGCAAGCGGACCTGAAGTATTTTAGAACCTACCTACCAGGATCTCCATGTGATCGATGGGTAACCTGGTAAGGTAGGTGTGATATAAGCTATTTGTTCGTTTTTTAAATTGTATTTTCTCTTAAATGCATTTGTTCTGAATAAATAGTACTTTGTTTTGTGGAAGCTATTTGGTTGCTGGTTTGCCCTAGGGAGAAGAGAACTGCAGATGCTGAACTGAAGTCAGACCTGCTGAGGCGATCACAGTGAATTGCAGGGGTATGCAGCTAAGACCCTGGACTAGTGGGAGAGAATCATGGGATTCTGTCCCTGGAAAGATGATGTCTGGAGACCTGAGACCTAGATGGGTGGCCCTTAAGGAAAACATGTGGTGGTCATGGGTGCAGTTAACCCAGGATCTGTGACTGCTGCATGTAAATATTGGATAGAACCAGAGAAAGAGTTAATCCCTGTGGTACATGAAGGGCCTGGCGGCATAGATGCTGTTTCCCAATACTGCTATCTCAGCACTTAAGAAAGGATTCAGAACATTTATGAGCATTGCCTGGATCTGTTCCTCCCTCAGGTAAGATATGGCATCCTGTGGAGAACCATATCTAATGTTGCAGAGAAGTCCAGGGGTCTGGACATTTGCCTTAATATTATAAATTATTATCTTAGGGCATGAATATTATCTTAGGGCAATGTTATTTCTATTCTGAATCTTGGCCTGAAACCAGGTTGTGAGAGGTCTATGATAGTGGCTGTGGAAATATGTTTGAAGGCATCTTTGTGCAAGCTTAATATGAAGCTTGCACAGAAACGGGTGATAGACTAGGTTGTAGTTGGCTAAGTCTGTTGCATCTAGCCAAGGTTTCTCCACAGTTGTTCTAACTATAGTAAGGCTTTGATGTAGGAAGGAAGATTACATCTACAAATGAAGTATTAGCAATGTCAGCCAACAGATTTGTTAGTGATCTCTTTTACTAACTAAGAAGGGCAGGGACCTCATTTTCAGTTGCCTCTCTGAGTATGTCCAACATTTCTTATAACATAAACGGGCTGAATTCATGAAATGAAAGCAGTCTTTTTATGGGATCCAGAATCATACATCCTGTCAAGCTCTCCTGGATGTGGGTGATCATTTCAGTTAAGATAGTCGCAGCACATAATGGTGAGTTCTACTGTAGGCACTCCAGGGTAGTGAAGCAGATCACCACTGTTGTATAGTTCTTTTCTGTTTTGATAGCTTCTGCAGAGATGGAGAAGGATGTATTGCAGGCCAGGAAATCAGTCTATATGTAGGTCTAGAGGGAGTGTTTTGATCTGTTTCCTTCTTAGAATTGCATTATCATTTTCTTTTCACCATATTCTCTTTCACACTTGTGTGGCTTTAGTAATATATGCATAGTTCTCAAAACATCTCTCCCCTGTTGCTATTTTACAGGCCTACATGGAGGAAAGCTTTACTAAGCTGAATCTAAGTTTGTGGACACGTGTTCTTGAATAAAGAAAAGGAGTATTTGTGGCACCTTAGCGACTAACAAATTTATTTGAGCATAAGCTTTCGTGAGCTACAGTTCACTTCATCAGATGTAGCTCATGAAAGCTTATGCTCAAATAAATTTGTTAGTCTCTAAGGTGCCACAAGTACTCCTTTTCTTTTTGCGAATACAGACTAACACGGCTGCTACTCTGAAACGTGTTCTTGAATGTGTGTATTACATTTTAAGAACATTAGTTAAAAATGTCATATAGACTCTTTGATGCCATCTTGAGTCCCCAGCCCTAATATCTTATGGGGGTTGTTGCAGGTTCCTGATGGGCCAAACTAGGTTTTGTCAGGACTCAGAAGAGCTAAATGAGGCTTGTCAGGGAATAAAATGACTTCTAAACATTGTGAAGGGTTGGGAGTAGCCCTGATGAGCATTCTTAAGGCTTGTATGTGGTTGGGAATCTAGACAAGTGCTTAAGATTCACAAGGATGGTCCAGTGAGTCTTCTCCTCTCCTCCCCCATGGATCTCAGGAGAGTCACAAAAAGGGGAAATGCCTCTCCGTGGTCACCTCCCTGCAAATACTCTGTTCTTCAACCCCTTACTCCCCATTGCAGAGCTTCTGAGGCTTGCAGGAGCAAGACTCCCTTCCTGCAGATCTTAGGAGATGGTCAGTAGTGTTCAGGGTGGTGGTGGGAGGTGTTAGGAAAGAAAGAGTTGAGGAGACCCAGTCCTTGTCTATCCTACAAGTCACGCCGACGATCAGAAACTGGTATAATTACATTGCTTGTGCATTTCACACAACTCTCCTTCTGTTGGCAGAGCGAGTCCACAGTTGGCGCTCTACCATTGACAGAGAGAGCAGCACACTGTGGATAGCTATCCCACTGTGCTATTTGCCACCTTCTGCAGCTAGGAATAGTGGGAAGGTGGAATGGATCACAATGTATCCTGGGTGTGGGCTCAACATCCCATGATGCAGTTTTTTTCTGTCCCATCATTCCAGGGGCTTCCAATTGCATTTCACTGCATTTTTAATAGCCCCTGTTTACTATGTGCCTGTCTCTCTGCCTGAAAGGATGGATACCACACTTCTTTCTATTGTTGTGGTAACTGTTATGAACACATTGCGGATGGCCATGCTTCCAATATGAACAGGAATCAGAGTTGTTTGACCTGCTGTGTGCCATGAAAAAAAACACCACCAGAATACTTTTGACATTCATTGAGCAACTGCACACGGTGAACCGTCGCTTTTGGGCTCAGGAAACAAGCACTGAGTGGTGGGATCGCATTGTTATGCAGGTCTGGGATGATGAGAAGTGACAGTATAACTTTTGGATGCGGAAAGCCACCTTCCTGGAAGTGTGTACAGAACTCACCCAAGCACTGCAGTGCAAGGACACCAAAATGAGAGCTTGCCCTTTCAGTGGAGAAGTGCAAGGCGATCGCTGTGTGGAAGCTGGCGATTGCAGACTGCTACAGGTCAGTTGCGAATCAGCTTGGAGTTGGGAAATCGACCACTGGGGCTGCGTTAATGCAGGTGTGCAGGGCCATTAATCGCATCCAGCGACGAAGGACTGTGACTCTTGAAAATGACCATGAAACACTGGATGACTTTGTGAAAACGGAATTCCCTAACTGCAGAGGGGCGATAGATGGAATACAGATTCAAATTTTGGCCCTGGACCATTTTGCAACAGAGTACATCAATAGAAAGGGGTAGTTCTCTATGGTATTTCACTGACATCAATGTGTGTGGGAAGATGCATGATGCACGCATCTTCAGGAACACTGTACAGAAAGCTACAAGCAGGGACTTTCTTTCCAAACCAAAAGATTCCAGTGGGGGATGTTGAAACGCCCATAATGATCCTGGGACACCCAGTATACCTCTTATTCCCATGGCTCATGAAGCCTTATACAAGAAACCTAGACAGCAGCAATGAGCGCTTCAACAATAGGCTGAGCAGGTACGGAATGATGGTGGAATGTGCTTTTGGCAGATTAAAAGCATGCTGGAGCTACCTTTATGACAGGTTAGACCTAAATGAGGAAAACATTCCCATGGTCATAGCAGCCTGTTGCATACTCCATAATACTTGTGAGGCTAATGGTGAAAAGTTTTTCCCAAGGATGGAGCACTGAGGCAGATCACCTGGCTGCTGATTTTGAGAAACTGATTTTGAGAAGCGAGATACCAGGGCTATTAGAGGGGCACAATGGAGGGCTATTTGAATCAAGGAGGCTTTGAGGCACCATTATGACAATGAGCTCCGGTAATGTGTCTTTCCATAAAGCATTTTGTCATGCTTTGTTAACTTGCCACCTTGCATGAAAATGTTGATGATTTCTGATCGTAATTTGAACTCAGCAAATGATCAAATTCCCACTGTGTATTAATTCCAGCAGCAACCACCGTGTATAGAACACAAATAAAGATTAGATATCTTTCAGAAAGTATGTTTTTATTAAATTCAAATTAAGAACACACAAGGCTTGGTGGGAAGAGAGAGAACAATGAAGGACAGTGTAGGCTCTTATAGCTGTGTGTAACTCCAGCTATCGTTTTGGAATCTGTCCAAAGGGGTGGAATGAACAGGGTACCGAGACGGGCCAGGAAGTTGCAAGGAATGTTTGGGAAGGGCATGGAAAGCAGTTCTGTATCAGCTACAAGGGGGCTGAGCACATATTAATTCTGCCTGCAGTGTGATTAGAGATTTCAACATCTCTATTTGCTCCTCCAGCACTTTTATCATCTGCTCCTGGCCCATTAAAATTCGTTCCTGACTCTCCTTTCTGTCCTACCTGTTTATTTTACACTTTTCTTTTAAAGTCTCTCACCATGACCTGTGTTCTTGTTTTTCGGCCTCTGAGGGTTGAAGCACCTCTCAAAACATGTTCTCCGTTCTCCTCCTTGGTTGCTTCCTTATCAGGCAGAGGCACTCTGCCAGTGTATAGGCAGTTCCTCTGAAGACCACATCTGCAGAAGCACAAGAAACAATAAACAGAAGCATGATTGTTAGTGCATGCATTATAGTACTCATTATAGTAAAATGCACCTTTTTTAAATACTAAGCAGTTTCTCACAGTCCCTTGGCAAGTACACAGCTTAGCGAATGCCCTAAACATGGTGAGTTCAGCCCAGGGCTGCGGGATGCTCAGTGTAGGGCAAAGGGTCTCTGTGGGTTTTTTTTAAGGGGATCACTGCAGGCGACTAGAGACAATATTGTAAATTCTACCACCACTTTCCACAGGTGGAGGTCATTGTAGCCAATATCTCACTCTTGAGGGTAAGCAAAGATTTAAAGGTACATCTCTTGCATGCGTGCAGCTTCAGACTGGGTCCCTATGCTGCTCGCCAGTGTATCGCTTTGATCCCTGCACAAGTGATTGCTGATTGTGGTGGGAAAGTTTCCTACAAGGGGGGAAGGAACAAAGTAGCTCTGACAAGAAACCTTCAGCAAAGGATTGGCAAAGGAGTGTTTCCTAGAGATCTCTCTGGAGGATTCCAGCGAAATCTTGGTGTGCATTAACACTGTTGTGTCACACTGCATAGCCCCACAGGGGAATGTGAAGCACAGGCAAACACAGCTAGTCTTCTACATTTCTATCCCTTCACCCACTTCTAGAATATACAAAGCAAAGGACAGTCTACCTCATATAACCAAGCAGCAACAACTCAAAAATATCACTTACCAGAGCTCCCCCCTCCTGCATCATGCATACCAAAGATGGACTCCTGGGACTAGCTAGACCCCTCCGGAGTGGAAAGCAGATCTTGACTTGTCGTGCTACTGGACGACCCTCCCATGTGCTCTGTATCATCATCCAACTTGACCTCCTCATCCATGACTTCATCCTTGGAGGTGAATCCACTGTCTCCAGCCCTGCTGATGTATCCATGAGGCTCTTGGTGGTAGAGATGGAGTTGCCGCTGAAGACTGCCTCCAGCTCCTTATAGAAGCGGCAGGTCTTTGACACAGCTCCAAAGCAATGTTTGACTCCCTTGCCTTCTGGTATGCATGCCTCAGCTCCTTCATCTTTGCACAGCACTGATGTGTGTCCTATTCATAGTCCTTATCTAACGTGTCATAAGAAAACTGACTGTAGGTTTTGAAGTTCCTACAACTGGAGCGGAGCTGGGACTGTACAGCCTCCTCTCCCCACAGCGCCAGCAAATCCAACAACTCAGGCATTCTCCAAGCGGGGAAGTATTTGCTGCTTGTAGTTGCCATGATCAGCTGGTAAGATCAGATGTGAGCTCTCCATGCCAAGTAAACAGGAAATGGGAATTTCAAAAATTCCTGGGCCTTTAAAGTGGGAGGGGCAGAAGCCTGTGTAGCTGGGTTCAGGGCAGCAGAATGCTGACCATAGCAGTCAGGATGGACATTATGGGACATCGCTTGGAGGCCATGTACAGTGACATAACCAAATGCAGTGTCTACACCAGTGGTGGGCACCTGCGGCCCATCAGGGTAATCAGCTGGCGGGCTGCAAGACAGTTTGTTTACATTGGCATGGCCACCCGCAGTTCCCAGTGTCCGCAGTTCGCCACTGGTGGTTTGGCCAGTGGGCTTCCCGCAGCTCCTATTGGTAAAATATCCCCAGAGAGACACCACTATTTACCTCACTCCAATCTGAAAACTGACCATTTATTCCTGCCCTTTGTTTCCTATCTTTTAACCAGTTACTGATCCATCAGAGGACCTTCCTTCTTATCCCATGACTGCTTACTTTGCTTAAGAGCCTTTGGTGAGGGGCCTTGTCAAAGGCTTTCTGAAAATCGAAGTACACTATTTCCATTGGATCACCTTTGTCCACGTGCTTGTTGACCCCTTTAAAGAATTCTAGTAGATTGGTGAAGCATGATTTCCCTTTTCCAAAAACCATGTTGACTCTTCCCCAACAAATCGTGTTCATCTATGTGTCTGACAATTCTGTTCTTTACTATAGTTTCAACCAATTTGCCCAGTACTGAAATTTAGGCTTACAGGCCTGTAATTGCCAGGATCGCCTTTGGAGCCTTTTTAAGAAATTGGCATCACATTAGCTATCCTCCAGTCATCTGGTACAGAAACTGATTTAAAAGATAAGTTACATACCACAGTTAGTAGTTCTGCAATTTCTTAGTTGAGTTCCTTCAGAACTCTTGGGTGAATGCCATGTGGTCCTGATAAGTTATTACTGTTAAATTTATCAGTTTGTTGCAAAACCTGCTCTAATGATACCTCAATCTGAGATAGTTCCTCAGATTTGTCACCTAAAAAGAATGGATTAGGTTGAGGAATCTCCCTCACATCCTCAGCCATGAAGACCAATACAAAGAATTCATTTAGTTTCTCCACAGTGACCTTATCCCCCTTTGACATCTTGATTGTCCAATGGCCCTAGCAGGCTTCCTGCTTCTGATGTACTTAAAAAGAATTTTGCTGTTACTTTTTGAGTCTTTGGCTAGCTGTTCTTCAAATTCTTTTTTGGCCTTCCTCATTATATTTTTACACTTCACTTGCCAGAGTTTATGCTCCTTTCTATTTTCCTCAATAAGACTTAACTTTAATTAAGTAACCTTTGACTCTGTGCCATAGATCTTAATAAGAGGAGTCCAGTACAGTAGAGTTTTACAGTGGTGGGGTGATCTATGAAGTGGCAAAAACATATTACACTTATTGAATTCTGTTGAACATCTTTGATTTTAGAGCATGGTCTCTTTTCCAGTATGCTTCAAATTTGATAGAAAAGGTATGCTACTGTGCACCTAGTTGTAACCTTACCCATATAAGGACTAATATACTCTTTTCATTAATTTCAGAGTGAAGCCAAAATCAGAATTAAAAATGGAAACTCAATTGCAATCCTTATCTATGGTCAAGCAGTTGCAAATATACAATTGCTCCTGTACTATTGTAGAACTGACTATGCACTGTGCTTTCAAATGCACTGAATAAGCAAACTGGGGAAAAAAAACCCTTTTTCTCCTCTAATTTTAGCTACAGTAATTGTAGTTTAACTTGTAAAAATAGTAGGAAAAATTGGGGAAAAATGAGAGAAATGTGATTTTAAGTTGTCCCTTTTTTAAATAGAATTGTAGCTCTCAGTATTAACAAAAATTACTACACCGTGTATAGAGAAGGAGTACTTGTGGCACCTTAGACACTAACAAATTTATTTGAGCATGAGCTTTCATGAGCTACAGCTGACTTCATCGGATGCATGAAGTGAGCTGTAGCTCACGAAAGCTTATGCTCAAATAAATTTGTTAGTCTCTAAGGTGCCACAAGTACTCCCTTTCTTTTTGCGGATACAGACTAACACGGCTGCTACTCTGAAACCGGTACACCATGTATGTGAAACCAACTTTTTAAACTGCTTATAGCTTATTTTTATTCTTTTACTCATGGTTGGCCAAGAGCACTTCCAGTTTCACAGCCTCCCCTTTGGTCTCATTACATACCTAGGGTGCACGAAAAGTTCTCAATGAAATAGCAAACCAGATGCGACACCAGGGCTATACGATTTTTTCATGCCTGGATGACTGGCTCCTGGTAGGTCAATCTCATTAGGAAGTCATAGCAGCAGCAGGTTCTTTTTGGTACCTTCTTGCTACCTTAGCTGTTGCATACATGCAGGGAAGTCCATTTTGTCACCCACTAGGACAATAACATTTGTAGGAGAATGGCAGCACTCAGCATCTGCGAGATCCTTTCTCTGCACAGACAGATTTTATGTGATGTGCAGCTTGATCCCTTGCATCAGCCACAAACTGTGGTGTGCCAGTGTTTCTCTGTTAGGTCACATGCACCTACGTTACGTCATTCGCCAGACTTTACTTATGGTGCCTTCAAACTTGGCTATACTCCACCTGCTAACCAAACAGGAATCGCATTGTCTCCCACCATGACTGTTCTCACCAGAGTTCTCACCTCCCTCGCTTGGTGGTGCAACCCAAGCAAAGTCATGGTGGGGCCTTGTTTCAGCCCTCTCATACCAAGGGCTACCATCCTGACAGATGCCTCCCTTATTGGGTGGGGCACTCACCTAGACTACCATATTGCTCAGGGTACCTGGACCATAAACTTTCTGGAAATGAGAACAGTCTGTCTTGTGTGCAAGACCTTCCTTTTCCTCATTCTCCTCATACACTCGCTCCATGTACAGGTAATATTAGACAATATCACCACAATGGTGAATATAAATAGGGAGGAGCAAGATCCCGTATCCTATGCCTAGAAGCAGTCAGGCTTTAGAACTGGTGCATCAGAAACAACATTACGATACAGACCACATATCCCCCGGGTGTACACAACTCCCTGGTAGATAAATTAAGTAGAAGTTTATCTGCAGACCACAAATGGGAGATCCACATCACAATTCTAACCAACATATTCACACAATGGGGAACTCTGCTATGGGACCTCTTTGCATCCCAGACAAATAAAAAGCTTCCCATGTATTGCTCCAGGGAAGCTATAGGCCACGATTCCCAGGTCAACACTCTCCTGCTTCCTTGGATGGACAGTCTCAGATACGCCTTTCCTCTCATCTCTCTACTACTGCGAATTCTATGGACGATCGGTTGCAACAGAGCCACCACCATCCTCCTAGCACCCAACTGGCCCAGACATTTCTGGTTCATGGACCTCTCAGTGATGTCCACATGCTCACCTATCAGGATGCACCCATTTCAGGATCTCCTAACTCAGTCTGGGGGTGGGGGGAGGGAGATCAAGCACCCCAACCTTGGCTCATTCCGGTATTTGGATGGGTGTTGGAAATAGAATGTTCAGGTTTCACATCTGTCCAGGAAATCCTTTAGCAAGATAGAAAGGATTTTACTAGAGCCTGCTACCTGGCTAAATGGTGGTGCACTTTGGCCTGGACATGTCACCACCAACAATCGCTAGATGCCATAGGTATTCTAGTTATCCTAGATTATTTCCTCTCCTTAAGAACTTCAGGTCTAGCCCTTAATTTGCTGCAAATACACTTAGGGTATGTTTTTTCACCCGCCAGATCGGCGGGCAGCGATCTATCCAGCGGGGGTCGATTTATCGCGTCGTCGACCCCTGAGCGCTCCCTCGTCGACTCCGGTACTCCACCAGGGCGAGAGGCACAGGCGGAGTTGACGGGGGAGCATCAGCAGTCAACTCACCACAGGGAAGACACTGTGGTGAATAGATATAAGTACGTCGACTTCAGCTACGTTATTCACATAGCTGAAGTTGCCTAACTTAGATCGATTCTCTCCCCCCACCATGTAGACCAGGCCTTAGTAGCAATTAATGCCTTCCTCCGGCAGAGGGACAATTTGTCTTTACACATCTGTCTACTGTGAGGCTTGTGAAGTGCTTGATCAGGACTTTGCCACTGGTCATTATACCTGTGCCTCAGTGCGATCTCAACTTTTTCCTGTCAACATTCACAGGTCCACCCTTTGAACTGCTCTCCGACCCAGTACCCATGAGGCTGCTGGTTCCTCAGGTACCCAGGGCATGATTAAGCCTAAGACTATAAAGTCCTAGGCTCTGAGAGGTCATCAGTACCATCAACAGAGTTAGGCAGCAAGAAGAGTACTGCCTCTTCTCACTCAGTACCTAAGAAGATGATGGAGATGATGATCTCCAATACTTGCGAGGCCATAGACCTTTTTCTCCAATTGGACCTGCAATTGAACATTCAAAAATCCACCTTGTCCCCCTATGCAAAACTGAATTCATAAGAGCTCATTTTGATTCAATAGTGGCAAGAGTCTGCCTCCCAATGCACAGATTCATGGCCCTATTCAACATAGTCAGTACAATCCAGATCAGCCTTCAAACTGTGGGCCAGAACTGTCTTCAGCTATTGGGACATACAGCAGCTAGTACTTTCGTTATGGACCATACAAAACTGTGGGTGTGATGCCTTCTGGGTGGCTCAGGACCGTTTATTCACTGAACAGACACAGTGTAACTACACTGCTTTCCATACCCATTTTCATAAAGGAATCTCTCAATTGGTGGAAATACTCTCACAATGTTTGTGCAGGAGTCCCTTTCACTTGCCCTCCCCCAGCAATTATAATGACAGATGCATCCCTGTTGGAATGGGGAGTGCATCTGGATACCCACACAGCCCAGGGCAGGTGAACATCTCAGGATAACACTCTGCACATCAACCTCCAGGAACTCAATGCAGTCAGATACGCCCATCTCCAGTTTCCACTACTAATCAATTGGCAAGGAGGGGCAAGATAGCACTCCCTCTGTGCCAAGACTGTCAAACTTTGGAACTGGTGCATATGCATTCAGATTATCATCACAGCATCTTACTTCCCAGGAGTTCAGAATGTGACTGTGGACACACTCAGCAGGCATTGTTCTCAAGATCATGAGTGTGAGATAGATTCCATTATACTTCACCACATATTGCAGCAATGAGGCACACCTCAAATAGACATGTTTGTCATAGTAGTAAACAAGAAATGTGCTCAGTTCTGCTTCAGAGGTGGGCTGGGTCACCAGTCCTTTGGGGATGCTTTTTTACCTTCAGTAGTCGTTGGGTCTACTGTACATGTTTTCCCCTAAATGCCTCTAATAGCCAAAGTTCTACTCAAAATAAAAAAGGACAAAGATAGAGTTATTCTAATAGTCCTAACCTAGCCCAGACAAACATGGTTTCCTTACCTGATACGTCTGGCTGTTTACTTACCCTTTGCAGCGTGCTAACAGATAAAGATGGAAGCACTCAGAAGATAAGATTCCTTCCTTGTCCTACCTTAATTTTTTTAATAAACATAGCCATTTAGATTATTCAGATTATAACAAGTCACCATTAATGCAAACAAAAAGTGCATTTAGTGACAGTAAAGATTGCATTAGGACACACCCTTTCCACCCGGAACATGAAAATCAGGAGTTAAAGGAAAAGTCTCCTGTAATCCTTACCACCTCCATATTGCCTACAACATTGGCCCTAGGACCAATCCTGTTGAACTTATACATAAATGATCTGGAGAAAAGGAGTAAACAGTGAGGTGGCAAAGTTTGCAGACGCTACTAAACTGCTCAAGATAGTTAAGACCAAAGCAGACTGTGAAGAACTTCAAAAAGATCTCACAAAACTAAGTGATTGGGCAACAAAATGGCAAATGAAACTTAATGTGGATAAATGTAAAGTAATGCACATTGGAAAAAATAACTCCAACTATACATACAATATGATGGGGGCTAATTTAGCTACAACTAATCAGGAGAAAGATCTTGGAGTCATCATGGATAGTTCTTTGAAGACGTCCACGCAGTGTGCAGAGGCAGTCAAAAAAGCAAACGGAATGTTAGGAATCATTAAAAAAGGGATAGAGAATAAGATGGAGAATATCTTATTGCCCTTATATAAATCCATTGTATGCCCACATCTTGAATACTGCTTATTCCCCTTGTGGATGTGGTCCC
The DNA here is from genome assembly GCF_009764565.3 of Dermochelys coriacea. Lineage (NCBI taxonomy): Eukaryota > Metazoa > Chordata > Testudines > Dermochelyidae > Dermochelys > Dermochelys coriacea. The sequence goes on from NC_050068.2 coordinate 42,012,268, forward strand.
CTCGTCTCAAAAAAGATATACTGGTAGAAAAGATTCAGAAAAGGGCAACTAAAATGATTAGGGGTTTGGAACGGGTCCCATATGAGGAGAGATTAAAGAGGCTAGGACTTTGCAGCTTGGAAAAGAGGAGACTAAGGAGGGATATGATAGAGGTATATAAAATCATGAGTGATGTGGAGAAAGTGAATAAGGAAAAGTTATTTACTTGTTCCCATAATATAAGAACTAGGGGTCACCAAATGAAATTAATGGGTAGCAGGTTTAAAACAAATAAAAAGAAGTTCTTCACTCAGTGCACAGCCAACTTGTGGAACTCCTTGCCTGAGGAGATTGTGAAGGCTAGGAGTATAGCAGGGTTTAAAAGAGAACTGGATAAATTAATGGAGGTTAAGTCCATTAATGGCTATTAGCCAGGATGGGCAAGGAATGGTGTCCCTAGCCTGTGTTTGTCAGAGTGTGGCGATGGATGGCAGGAGAGAGATCACTAGATCATTACCCATTAGATTCACTCCCTCTGGGGCACCTGGCATTGGCCACTGTCGGTAGACAGGATACTGGGCTGGATGGACCTTTGGTCTGATCCAGTATGGCCGTTCTTATGTTCTTATTGTCAATTACTCGCTCACTCCAACACTCCCATATGACTTTCACTTGCATCTAAAAGCACTACATACACTTACGTTACCAAACTTGCACTGTAACCCAAAAGAAACTGCAATCTTATACACTCTTTTAACAACAAATCAACACATCTGATTGTTGAACATTCCAAGTATTTGGGAAATTAATCTCTTATCATTGCTAAGATCACGGTTAAGATTTTGTGATACAGCACAAGTTTGATGAAGCTGGAGTATGTATTTCATTTTGGGATGTTGCAGATGAAAGTGAAAGCTTTATGGGAGTGGGTTATTAGCAGTGTTGTAGGCAATATGAAGGTGGCAAGGAATGTGGCAGACTTTAACTTCTGATTTCCAAGTTTTAGGTTTTGTAAAAAGAAAAGGAGTACTTGTGTCACCTTAGAGACTAACAAATTTATTTGAGCATAAGTTTTCGTGAGCTACAGCTCACTTCATCGCATGAATGAAGTGGAAAATACAGTGGGGAGATTTTATATACACAGCAAACATGAAACAGTGGATGTTACCATACACGCTGTAATGAGAGTGATCAAGTAAGTTGAGCTATTACCAGCAGGAGAGAAAAAAAACCTTTTGTAGTGATAATCAAGGTGGGTCATTTCCAAGAGTTGACAAGAACCCGTGAGGAACAGTGGGGGTGGGGAGAATAAACATGGGGAAATAGTTTTACTTTGTGTAATGACCCATCCATTCCCAATCTTTATTCAAGCCTAAGTTAGTTGTATCCAGTTTGCAAATTAATTCCAATTCAGCAGTCTCTCGTTGGAGTCTATTTTTGAAATTTTTTTGTTGAAGAATTGCGACT